>NC_039364.1:199419817-200019817 GCF_003573695.1 Papaver somniferum | reverse complement strand
AAGAAAAATAAGGGTAGTGGAGTATCTTAACTTGAATACTCAAAAGTTATAGGATGTCTGATGAATTTAATGAACTGTAAGAGTCCAGACATTGCCTATATTATGAGTAAGTTAAGTGGATATAATTGTAGTCCAGAGCAAGAGAATTCAGATGCACTGAGTAGAGTATTATGGTACCTAAAATACTCTTTTGATTTATGAAAGGTATCTTGTTGTCCTTGGGACTTTATGATGCAAACTGGATAGTTGACTCAGAGGAGTCTAAGTCTACGAGTGGATATGGTTTCACTCTAACATGTGGGTTTGTTGTTGGAAGATTTCCAAACAAACATATCGCTCAATTCATTATGGAATCTGAGAGTATTGCGTTAGATAAAGCATGAGAGGGGGCCGAGTGCCTAAGATGATTTTTAGAAGACATTCCTCTTTGGCATAGGCCTGTGCCAGCTATATCTATACATTGTGTTAGCCAAGCTATAATAGTTAAAGCTAAGAAATAACTAATCTCAATCGGCGTTATTTCCATTGATTGGATAAAGTCCAAGGAGAATATCGCGCAATCTTTGACGAAAGGTTTGTACAAAGAGATAGTTAAAAATGCATCGAGGGGGTTGGGGCTTAAGCTCATATATTAAACTTGCCATGAAGGATACTCAACCTTGCTGACTGGAGATCCCATGATCAAGGTTTCGAATGAGACAACTAATTTGTGGTGGGTAAAGGTAAACACTATCAGAGATTTTCATTCTCTGTCCCTTCCCTATGGTGTAGACGTGATAGTGTGACTGCATGTGGAGGATGACTTTTTAATAAGTCTTAATGAGTTCTATAGTTTCAATTTAAGATTGAAGGGGGTGTAGCAGTAACACTCTTTATGGAAACTCACCTATCTGAATGAGGAAGTGGGTCGCTTCCTGTGAGAATATGAGCTGATTCTCTAGAGCATTCTGAGAAACAGGATACGTCCAGGGCCAAAACGGACAAAACGGCACGAGCTTGGCAGCAATCTTGGAGATATCACCCGTGGTTGTTATCACGAATTACATCAAATGCTAGCAGTTCAAGACATAGTTCACTGTCTCTAGCAAGTAATTCTGGTAATATCTCACTAAGCAAAGGTTCAAGACCTCATGGACACCTCTGCCTAAAATGGTATTTCCTGCGTTTTTTATGTGATTTTCATTTTGATGGTTTTGGTATTACTGGAACTTAGGACCTAAAGGTCACTAAGGGTTCACTAGTTCATGCTTTTTCACTTTGGTGAAAGATACCTATAGTCTCACCATGTGAGAATTAAAGATGAAAGCTCTCAATACTATTATGATTTATGCAATCCATAGTATGACCCTGGGGTCAACACACTTTTTGTGAGGGAGAGGACGTAGAAATGACTAGTATGATTTCAACACTTGCACGATCAGTCTGTTTGGATCGTGAGGTTGGGATGTTTATTTACCAAGATCTATCTGTGTTTTCATGTTTTATTGAGTTTTCATTCATGTGGGGGATTGTTGGAAAACGATTAATAAAAATAATTTTTTAAAGTTTTAATAAAAAATTATAATTTATTGTTTTATTTTGTGAATGAAACTTTTTAGTCCCACATCGTGGAGTTTCCAATTTTTAGTAGTTTTAAGAAACTATATAAAGCTTTTAGTCCCACATCGGGGAGTTTTTCTTCTTAAGTTGTATTTGTCAATTATATAAAGAAATTCACTACTTTTGTAAAATCTATGGGAAAGGGGTTGCTCTATATTTTAGAGGGACCCCTAAGGGAAAATATTTTATAGCGGTTTTTAAGCATTCGCGATTTTCCTTAACGGTTTTTTCGGAGTTGCCAAGCTCAAGTTGAGCATCTACTACATATGCTAGTAGTAGGTGTATTAGGGTGTTTTATCCTGGAGATATCCGTCCTGTGAGGGCTATAGCATCACTCTTGAGTGTAGCCGGGCGCTAATGTCTTAAGGACAGCGTGTTGAACACGTGACTCACTCTATTTTCCAAAGTTTTGCCTTGTTGCTGTTGCGGAGATACGGGGAGCTTGTTCGTTTCGTCAAAGCAATCACTTCCATTATAAAGAAGCTAAGTATCAATAACTTTTGCTTATTTGATTTTTCTTTGTTTTTGATTATTGCACCCAACAATATGCCCATGCCCATGTACCTTTAAGATTTCCATTATTCGTAAGTATCGATGCCTTTAGTCTAAGACAAGTACAAAGAAGGCAAATCGTACATGTTTTTTCATATTAATTTAAGTTGATTGACTAATTAATTCTTAGCAATGTTTATTTAATAAAATGCACATTTCATCCCCGACAATAAAAATTGAAAAGGTTTTTGTTTTTTTTTTTGTTTTTTTTGTCAATCAATAATTTCGGTATGTTCATATCAAAATTGTGATTATATGATCGCTTACAAGAATAACAAAAACATCAAAATACAAGATGATCAATACCCTATTACAAATATAGATATCAATTACAAGTAAATCGCGAAGAGACTGAGCCATCAACCACAACGATATCCAATTTCTGTATATGTAGTAGAGAAGAATGATGGTATTGAAAAGACGAGGGTACCCAAATATACCTCAATCTAAAACTTTTCCACCTATAAGTCCTTTCTCCGAAAGTGATTGTCTATAGACTGAGTCGAGACAATACAACTAATCGGTTCACACTTCGTGTGATCGTCTATGGATACGAGATCGAGACAATACGACAACAAGATAACTTGTGTGATTGACTATGGATACAAGATCGATACAATACAACAACGAAATATGTTTACTTGATAATAGGTTCGGACTCAACTAAACTCTAGGGATTGTCTATCAAGTAAAATAGGAATTAACATTTGTGTAATTTACTTTAAATTATAATAACAACAATCATAATTGTGGAAAATAAAAGTAAATGACACAGCAAGATTTTGTTAACGAGGAAACCGCAAATGCATAAAACCCCCGGGACCTAGTCCAGAATTGAATACTCTCAGAATTAAGCCGCTATACAAAATCAAACCAACTTCGTATAGTTGAGACAAAGCAACTGAACCTATAGTTCACCTAGTTTCCTCAGTATCCATGCGCTTCCAACTTGTTAATAAGTCACGCACTTGGAACAATTCCTTTGGTTCGTATTCCAAACAGTAAAGGCACAACAAATATGTTCGGTAACAACTCTTTTCAAACAACGTGATATGAGTTTGACAAAGACTCTTCCGTTTAACCAATAAACTCCTTTGTTGGGTCCTTAGATCAATCTCTCAACAACTACCGAAGTAATTGTTAGACTATGCAATCAATACTATTAATCACAAAGAAGTGTATTGATACCGATCTACTCAACTAATCAATCCAATCTATCACAACGATAAATCGATTATAGTTGGATCCCTTTCCAGACGAAACAAGTATTGTGTACACCAAAGATTATGAATCCAAAAAGTCTTCTTGTCTTCAAATCTTCTTTAATATTCAATCAATATCTGCACACAATCAACTTGAATCTCTCGTGATCAATCACACACAGAATGGAGTCTGTTAACGTTGGATTATCACAAGACATCTTTAGAACTACAAACAGTCTAAAGATACCCATCGAAACTTCGATCTAGTTTGAGTGAATCTTATATCAGAAGAGAAGATTCTCAAGCATAAACAAACTAGGTGCAATCAAAGTTCAACAACCGTTAGTCAATCAAATCAATCGAAAACTAATAATAAACTGCAATTATCTAGTTTCCCACCAACGGTACTAATAGAGCTTCTCAATCCCAAAGAAGTCTTTAAACTGAGCGGCCGTAAGAGATTTCGCCTAATTAGATTACTTTCCTATCCGAATAGGCGGTTCCACTAGTAACAACACAACTAGGTAGTTTTGATGGCTCTGAGGATTAGTTTGCTAGAAATGCAAACTTCAATATTTATTGACAAGGAAGTTTGGACACCAAGGAATTTCAAAAAACCGAATATTCTCAAAGATATGCAATAAACATAAAATCGGTTTTCATAATTCCTGAAAATGCACTGTCCAAAAATTAACCGAAATCTCAATAGAAAAATCTATAATCAGTAAATGCACATAACTAATTATTATTATCTAAAGATATGCATTTAATTGCTGGAGATTAAATAGCATATAAAAACTAAGAAACCTTAATTAAAAGATTCTCAATTTTATTTCGATCCTGGGATTCTCCTTTAGTTATTAAGGAATATCTTTGAACAATTAATGATAAGAGTTACTGCACATGTTCAAAGTATGTCGACATCTTTACTTTGCAAGTCCTTTTTCATGCTTACAATCTTGGAAACAATTTGCCACACTTCCAAACAAGTTTAGAATTGGTTCGTATGAATTCCAAGAAATATGTGATTGATTATCCTATCAAATCACCAATTATGGGTTTCACGGTTCTACCAAAACAAGTTCGGTTCTACCTCCATGTGAGTACTGTGCATAGTCACGCTAGTTAGTAAAATTCGGTTGACTAGGTACTAGGATCGGTTCCCCACAATTTATGGTAACTACCTATATTCGGTTGCACATGTCCATAGGATCAGTTCCCCCAAAACTAAAAACTTGTTGCACATGTTCATAGGATCGGTTCCCCCATCTACTAAAAACGTGTTGCACCTCTTACAAGGATCGATTCCCTCTTGCAAATTTTTTGCACCTCTTACTAGGATAGGTTCCCCAATGACTAGATAAAAGTATTTATTTACAAGGCATCGATCATACCATCTTGAGTGATTACTTAAGATCGGTTTCACTAATAAAAGTCATACCAATACATAAGTCAGGCCTTGTGAATAGTTTTACCAAGATACATAAACAAGTTTATGAGTGGTTATACTAAACACACATATTGGTAATTCAAAATAGATTTGCAATGAATGGCAATATCAATAAGCCTAGCAATTTCCTTTTCGATTCACAAAACGAGTTTATGAACTTACTTCCTTTAAACGAATGTAAAACATTGTTTCCTAGGATGAAATCTTCACTCATACCCATACATAATCACAATAGCATTCATATGATCATGTCGATGTCTTATATACAAAGTTTAATGGTTAAGAAATAAACCTCGTATTGTATTCCTTAATACTATGTCTAACTAGAGTTTCATACACAGCTTCGCAGTTATGTTTTCAATATGCACGACTTGAAAGATACGTTAGGGAAAGAAACAGTTCAAGTCAAATATTACTAACCTCAAGAGGAAGGATGATGTTGTCGTTGTAGCTCCATACTTCTTCTCATTCTTCAAGTCTTTATGTAATACGTGTAAGTCTCATATCCTAACACTTTCAAGCTAACCTATACGAAGTTGACTCTATTATATAATCAAGCGACTCTTTAAATGAGTTTCGATTCACTAAAATATGACAACCAAACTTGACATACCAACTCTTGGTGGGTTCAACCGAGCTATACTCTAACAGGTATTACCCTGAATCGGTTCCGACCATCTGCTCTGATTTTTTTCTTCTACAACAAAAGATGCTCCTAAAGGAAGAGAGTAATTTTCCCATAATCTTGTAGATCCAGACGTACTCAGATGCCCTAAATCCCTTTGAATATGGATCCAAAGCAATATCGTGTTGAATCAAGGATGTTCTTGAATCGAGAATAGCTAGCCACAAACCAGCGATCAAGGTTTGAATAAATCGCTCTCAAAGCGAAGAGAAAATCGCCCCAAATAGCGAAGAAATATGTCGAATAACATAAAAAACAAAAGAAAAATAAGTTTTATTGAAAAATTGCCTGCTAAAACTTAAAAAGAGAAGGAATTCTCGCTCAGATCTGGTCCAAAAAGGACCAAATCTAATCAAGATAGTAATGGAGGTTAGAATTTTTTTTTCCTAGAAAGAAGAAGAAAGGAAAGAAGAGAGCGAGCTAAAGATTTTTTTTTTTTTTGAAAAAAAAGGTTCTAAAACGAAAAAATATGTACAACCCAGGAAAGATTTCAATCACTTATATTAAGAGAGAGCCAAAGATTGAAAAGGTTTTTCTTTTTCATAGAAAAAGGAAATAGGAAATAGATAATTTTGGTTTTCTCTTCGGACGCCTTTGGCACCACTGATACTAAATTCTTAAGTAGATCCAAGTACCTAAAACTTGAATTTCAAGTGGTTTCGACTACCTCTTGCACAATATCGGTGTTTAGCATGAAAGTTAGCGGTAAAAGGCAGCGAAACAACTCGATACATATAGCAGTAATCTGTGCTTCAAATAATCTGGATGAAGAGCCAGAAATAAATGATGTGGTGAAATTGGTAAGGGCATTTTTGATCACAAACTCATGTTTTATGATCTACTAAACATACATAAATCATAAATTAAGTAAATCGGATTCATGTTGTAGAAAACAACAAAAGAAACATCAAATTGATCATGAAAACTTTGTTACCCCTATTGTTTGTATATCATAAAACAAGTAAATCAGATTCATGTTTCTAGAAATCAAAAAGGTACCGATTGTTTAGCTCTAAAAAATCTAGGTTCGATAATCCATTAAAAGATAATGGATACGACCCCATTAGAGAAAGAAAAAAGAATATTTGATCATGATTCATGATGCAAACATAAGAAGAATGCTGAGATGCACCTGGATGAGATTCAAAAGTTTCATTTCTATAGCAAAGCTTTGAGAAGAAGAGAAAAAAATAAAGGTGGAAAACTTTATTTATATGTGGGTGGAAAACAAAGGTGGAATTAGCTCGGATGAGGTTGACAAGAAAATCAATTCCACACTAAAAATTTATGTCAAATAGGAGTAATATGAACCACCTCCTCCAAATACGTACCTCAACTAACTTCACTCCACCGGTGTCAAACACACTCTTAATCTTTGTTTCTCTAGGTTCATTATTCTAATATTCGAGTTTTTTACAATTTTGTAATAGTATGTATATCATTTATTCTAATATACAAAGAGAACTACTTTTAACGAAGCTGGATATTTTATTCTTATTTTTAACTCTCCATATATTCTTATATCGTGACCATTAACTAAGGGTGTAAAAATAGTTATAGGATGTAAAGGTAATTTAGTTTAGCCGTAAAATATTTTTTCGATTTAACCTCTCCCTTCATATTTTCACCATTGTATGCTATTAAAATTAGTTTTTCCAATTTAGTATTGGTTACGAGATACAACTAATTAATTTGGAGGTTTCTCTCTGACAAAACCACTTTATTTTTTAATATTTATATTTAATATATTGCATATTTTAATCCATTTTATTAAAGAAACATGTCACCAAAGAGAACTACTTTTTATAAAGCTGGATATTTTCATTATAAAAAGGAACTACTTCTAGTGATATTCTTATAGCCCTTTTAAATATTTTCGTAAATTTATATTATGGCTAATAGCTAACAGTATAGAAATAACTATGGAGCTAAAGGTAATTTAGTTTAGCCTTTATATTTTTCCGATTTTGCTTTTGTTTTCATGTTTCCATTAAAAAAGAGCTGAAATGGTTATGGGGGTATAAAAGTAATTTGGGTATATAGTCATATTTAAAAGCCTAATTGTGATATTGCATATACGTTGGATGCTATTAAAATAGATTTTTTGAATTCTTTTCGTTGTTTCCAATACTCCAACAAAACAACTATAAGGATATAAAAAATTTATAAGCTAAATTTTAAATCTTATGATTATAATGTGTTGTATGTCATTTCACTTTACATGGTTTCTTCCACAATAAAATTTCATTCTATTTCACCTACGTATTAAAACAATAAGTAGTCGTGAATAATTAATTTTACAACTTTTAAAGTTGAAAACACCGAGAAAGCAATTACATGAAAAGGTTGGATTTTGATTATTTTTTTAAAGAACTATAAATCTTCGATGCATTTTGGTTTGTCGGATGTTGAAGCTTGTCATTCCATCTTTAATATTCAGGTTCAAATGGAGATTTTATTTATATAAACAAATTTCAGATGGCGTTTTAGGGGAAAATGAATCCATCGATTGTCGGTTGAAGCAGATGATCTAAGTAATACTATGTAACTAAAGCAAATATGGAAAAGATTTCTAACAATGTAAATCAACACTCCCACTTTGTAATTTTGAGGATATGTGGCTTTTTCTATAGATGGAAAGGGTGGATTCAGTGATGTTTCAATTAACCCAATTTCTGGCTATAATGACTACATCATCAACTGATAATATCGATCCTTTTAAAGGGATATAACAATGTGATTCATGATCACCATTTTTATTCTTGTTGGTGGTTGAAATATTATCTTAGTGGATCAATGAAGCAGTGAGAATGAATGAGGAGTGACGTCAAGATAGTAGAAAGACGAATCATGTATTTGCATATTCAGTTTGTCGATTGTATATTAAGTGCTTCAAAAGTAGAGGGTCATGGTGTTTTATAAACTCATAAGTCCTAAATTAAAATTGGACAAAATTCCTATGATAGACATTGGAGTTGATGATATAGTTGAAGATATAATCTTGTAATTAAGTTGTATAACTTTTAGAGCATCTCTCGATTAAACTCACAAGTTTTGGTATATCAAGCTTGTTGTCAAATTTAGTTGGTCAAAACTATATCTTGAATTATAGTCTACTAAGGTCAGTCCCGGCCTAGGAATAAAGCATTGCAATTGAGTATCATAATTTGCCAATGGACCTTGAAGATCGAAGACTGCAGAACGGCGGAAACATCTACGAGAATTTCATCAATAAAGGTATGTGAATAATGACTATCATATTTACTCATATTATATACCATTCAATCTACCGAAACAATGTCGTATGACTTTGGCATTATGATCAATATTGCAAAGAATAAATCTCGAATTCAAGCTAGTACTTGGTAGAACTCGAATCATAAAATCAAGAAATATAGAACTTATCTGGTAATAAGTTGAGAGAAATTTATTTTTATACATCTCATAATTGCATATTAACTTCACAAGAAGTCGTCAAGTTAGTTTTTATATTCACGAACTTATTTACTCAGTACAAGAACTTGAAACTTATGAATAAGAAGACTTGATGAGTTATTTTTTAATTAACTCGCCTAAACAAACTGTTTTGGTCAGTTTGCGAACTGGTTGATTTTGATATGTTCCTTGATACTTTTTATTCCCCAAGTACACAAACTGATATGGTCAGTGTACTAACCGGTTGATTTTAGAAGGTTCCTATACACTTTTAGAAACTTGAGTACACAAACTGGTTTGGATAGTTTGCAAACTTATGGATACGAATGTCCTGAACTCCGGGATGAAAAAATTTGCACAAACTACTTTGGACAGTTCACGAATGGTTTTAGTCTTTGGGATTTATTGGACTCCATGAATGCTTGATAGTACACGAACAACTTAGCCATTGTTATTTGGCTAACCACTTGGTGCATAAAGCTTATTTCGACAAATATGCGATTGCACATTCATTTTTGTGATTCAAGCCAAAGTTCTCACATGCTTGCATGATCAATCTATATTGAGAAGTTAATCTTGCTTAGTATCAAATTAATTTGCAAACATGGAAACTAGTTATTTTACGAACATAACTTTGATTTATGGCACCTCCATGTCCTAGTTGCGGCTACAGTTGTCTTCTAAGGACCTAGTGATGGTTGTCGTAAGTGCAATCAAACTAAATCATTTTATTTCTACACAATTAAATGGTAATATAATGGAAGTAAGGATCGTTCCCACGAAGAGCAGTGAGTTTTAATTGTCAAAGTGTCACAAAGAAGGGGGTTTATTTTAGATTTTTAAACAAAATAAATAAAAGCAATTGAAAATATTAAGTTGTAAGAAATAGAGAGAGGTGATCGAGGAATCCTTCTTCGTTACTTAACCGTTAATGAGTTAATATATTCATCTATTCGTCATCAATCATAGATTATCACCAACCATAGGAAAGCAGCTAGAGCAGTGTTATCCTCTAAAGTCCTTTGATCACTGGATACCGAAGCGCTCGAATACCAGATTCTATTCGTCCAAACCACCAAGTAGTAGCGCACTCAATGTGTAGCTTGGTCGAATGATTTATGTTTTGTGATTTAGGTTAATCCAAGTAGTTAAACTCTTAGCGCAAGGTCCACTTTCTAATGTTATTTACACACGTGATCACTCTACAGAATCCCTCTGCAAGGTTTCACAATTTCTACTTGTGTAGGGGTTAATCGAAAATTACACGGATATCTTAACCCTTTACTAGCTTTAGAATAATCAATAAACCGATTTAGTTGGCCACCTATAACAATCAATCAATCAACCATAAAGAGTTGTTATAGTAAAAACAAACGATAATCGTATGAAGAAATCAAAATAGATTCATATATTAATTTAAATCAAGTTTAGAACTTAGAATTCATCCTCAATAATAGGTGTTTAGCTTCTCATGGATGTAGAAACATCCATGGTATACATATAAGAAAAGTAAAGAGATAACGTGACGAAAGAAGAATCACTCTGAAACCCTAGCTTTTGCTCCGTGTGTTGTTTCTTCTCTCCAAGACTTACAATTTCGTGCTTCCTTTATATCCTATTTTACATGGCCTAATACCTATTTATATAGGTTTACATTTCTTGGCCTTCAAGTATCTAAGTCAGTTCAAGAACCCGACCATAAACTACGAAAGAAAGACTTAAAAGATAGTTCGTGAATTTTAGCCTTCATGGTTTGCATACCAGTTCGCAAACCATATCTTTAAAATAGTGTTCAGAAACTTTTTGGTTTTCAATCCAGTATGAAAACTCTTCAGTCCACCAAATTATGGTTCACGTACCGGTATGCAAACCCTATTGTTTTCGGTATTCGATAAACTTGTCTTGCCTATAACTTTTTCGCCTAAACTCGGAATGACCTCATTCTTTTTGCATTTTCTTTGTATTAAATTATATTCAATATGGTGATAATAAATACTTCACTTGAGTGAGTTAATATTTGTCTTTGTCCCGTCTCTTGATTTTGAGAATCTTTGCTCCGTTTCGTCGCACTTCTTCCACTTCTCTTCGACTTGGGCACTTGGAATACTTCTCTTCTTAGATAGAATTTTGTATCTCCTTTTTGGATGATTCACCTAATAAAGACAAATAAGAGAAAACAAGAGTAATAATACGAAAATATGCAGGAATAAATAACCAAAATAAGTATGGAATGGACACTAAAATCACATAAATTATGCACTTATCACCGAGGTAATGTATTAGGATACAACTTTTAAAGTTATCACTAAGGGATTCATGGAGCCAGTCAAACTATCTTTTACTTGATAGTTCTTGATATCCAAAATCTTATTTTGATTATCGTGATTCTTATTTATTCTCAAGTTCCGTGTCTTCTGTTATATGACAAATCAAGAATTATCGACCAGGGAATAAAATTGATAGAAATTTCAAAGTAATCTTCGTCTCAGACTTTGTAACCACGAGTATCATATTTATTTCACTAATTTTGTGAGCTAAAATTTATTAAGCATCTATATAAACTTTTGAAGACAGTAAGTTATCCAAATTATTGAGGTTAGCTTGATGTCTTGTTTACCTTGAATATCATTCATAATAAAACCAATTTCTATTACCTTAATTGTATATCGTTCTAAAGGAAATCAATAGGCTATATGTTAGAGAAAGATTAGTTAAAAGTCTTCGCTTCGGTCAAAGAAACTCTTGGGGATATAAAGAACGCCAACAAGGGGAATCAAATGTGTGATCTTGCGAGATCAAAGAGAGGTAAGAAGCACGACTGAAGATGAATTTATAGGGGGGTGGGTTTAGTCCCAGTTACATTCTAGTCTGAAGTCTGATAATATGCTAACATTTGTAGTGGCTTAACACAATACGGTGTTCAAAACTGGACTAGGTCTTGTTTTTTTTTTACACGGTACAATTTTTCTCGTTAACAAAATTTCTGGTTCTTGTGTTATTTCTTTTCATCATTATATTTTTTATCTTTATAACAGAAATATCACAAGTAATACATTAAACAACCTAGACAGTTTTAAGCTCAAACTGTATACAACCTGTAACACTTCCCCTTTTGAATTAGAGTCTTTAAATATAGATTATAAATCTTGTTCTTGTTAGATTCAACTCGTGTAAAATTTAGGTACATACTAGGTTGATTCTTATACATTAATTTTTGAGATCGTCCAAGTAACTTGTCTACAAATCAGGTACATGAAATTATACTTACTGATTGTAACAAGTTTGTTCATATGGGTTCCTGAACGAAAAAGTTGGTGGTGTGTTCAATTAATATCAGAGCAGGAAAACTTTGAAAATACCTAATAAGCTTGTGTTTGTAATGATCTAGAATATATGGACAAGATTTCAATATCTGTTATAGTACCATCAACCTTCGATGGCACAAATTACTTTTGGTGAAGAATAACTATGCGAACTGGACCGAGCTGAAAATATACCGAACCTAGCCAAACCAAAACTATAATGGTAATCAACGGTATGGATCAAAGGGAACCGACTTATCTTGGTTCTATTTTGGTTGACCTCTAAAAACGAACCGACCGAGTTAGTTAGAACAGTTAGTAAGAGTTGTTGGATTTAGTAAGTTTTAGCCTTATGTATTAGCATATGATTATAAATTTCCAACTCTTATCTCTTTTAAGTCTTCTTATGAATCTTCTGTGTATGCTCCTCTAATCGAGCTTTCATATCCGCGTGAAGAAATTGAATATGCAAGAATACGCTGTTTGAGTGGAAAGAAATTTACCTCTGGTTATTGATTTGATGGAAGATGAGAAAAAGGTGAACTTTAGACCCTTGGGTTCGAAACTCAAGCATATAATTCACTCGACCACTTTTGTTAATAGTCCTGACATTGTCGACGGTCTAATCAAATGGGTCAGAGCAACATCGTTACTACTGGTTAGGCTACTTTTATGAACAACATACTTTTTTTACGTTCCTAGCTTCAACTCTGACAATTATGTGGTACTAAGATATAATATAGACCAGGCAGCTCATCAAATAGGTTTTGATCAACATAATCCTGGTTTTTGTACTGAGGCGCCTTATGTAGACATATTGAAAGAGACACAGGACGTTCATAATATCCCAGGAAAAACCTCTCTTTCTTGCGTTCTTGTAGAAAACCATAGGTAACAGTTAAATATGGGAAGTTTTGGGATATGTTGTTATATCTTCTCAAGAAATTCTTGCTAGAGACTCCTTCAGTAATATATGGTGGTCCCTCTAAGGATGAGAAATCAACTCGACCAAAAACAAAAATGATATTGAAGTCAAGTGAAACTAATCATCGATTTGGAACAGGTAGCAATCTCTAAATTTATTTATAACTTTACAATTAGAGCTGAAAACGCGGGGAACCAAAATACACCACAAACTTTTTCTTAGGAAACTTGTATGGACAAACTTAAATATAATTCTGATAGTTCAACTTAATGAATCTGTAGATGGGGAAAAACGATTTGCTGGTTTTTAAGGAATTGAAGAGACGACCGTACGTAGGAGACTCCTCGAACCGAGCGAAATGTTAAACCTCACACAGATGCACCGCTGCAAAGGGGGTGCTTTAGATTCGAGAGATCAATCTGTAGTACTCCGGCCTAAATCAAGACAATGACCGTTCCAGAGTAAATTCAGTCACAAGAGAGGATGGGTTGATCTGTAGGAGGGAAGCTGAGAAATGTGTGGAATCAATGGTAATCAAAGATTGTGGGTGTGTGAATTCTGAATATGATAAGCTCTGAATGATTTAAATTGCTCAATTGAGAGTAGTTTCTCAATTGATGAGTTGATGATCTCGTGTTGTCGATGAGACGTGAGATTGATGATATTGTTGATGTTGATGATTCAATCATGATTCAGAGACTTATTTATATTGCTGGAATTTTAGACACCATGATCCCATGAAGTGTGACAATTGATGGAATCAAGGAGTGGGGAAGTGGAGATCGTGTTTGAAACCAGTTGCTCAACGTGTGGAGACTTGGTCGATTTTCCACCCACTACCTCGTGAATTCCTTCAACTGATTGCACGACTTGTTTCCATCCTGTGTTTGAACACACGTGCCGTAGACCGCCAGACCAAAACCCTAAGTGATATCCCCCCAAGTGACACGATTGACGTCTCGTGGTATGTTAGTCAATTGATGACTTCGTGGTTTGATGGGATGATGAGTCCATGTAGTTGCTGAGTTGAACATGATGTTCTGAAACTCATGAATTGAACATGTCATGAGACATAGGTATAGTTCTTACGATGAAGTGAGCAAGTATTGCTCATTCGATGGATCGTTGAATATTGATTGTTGAACCAATATTACTTGGTTTGAGCAAATATTTATCATCTGAGCAAGTGTAGCTCATGTGATGAATTGTTGAATATTTGATCGTCTGAGCATGTGCTGCTCATCTGATGGATTATTGGCAGCGCACCAAAAATATTAATTAGAATACTGGTCGTTGGACCGAGCATAATTAATAAAATTAATGACCACCAGGCCGTCGTAAAATTATTAAGTTTGGAATCTGGAATGATGATCCTTGGATTCAGAAACCCTAATTTGATCAATTGATGGTCAATTCATGGTTCATCAGAAGTTTAACCATAGGACGACGGAGGGAGCGACTATATGGGATCGTGGATCAACCATGTAGTTTCCATATGCTCACGTGAGAAAATACGAAGAACTCCTGAAGAGTTGACGATTTGTTGGTGGGAGAATGATTAAATGCTGGCTTAATCATTTATTCAAAAATGCTCGTCTGAGCCTTATGTGAGAAAACCTAATTAATTATGATGAGGCGAGGGACCGACCATGGAGTCATGAAACCGTCCCTGGGTTGTCACGTGACCACCTGACGATCACTTCATGAAAATCCAAAGTGTTTGGAAGATTTTTGGACCTAATACGAGCAATTGTGCAAATTAGGTCAAAATTGTGAAAATTGATGGGACCGGATTCCGTGAGCCAAAGAGAATCTTGGTCGGTCAAGATAGCGTGCTCGTGTCCACAAGGCGTCCGCGTCTCAGTCCTGAGAATTTTGATATTTTCTGGCTTGCAATTGAGCATCCATTCGAGAAAATATGTTAAAATTAGGGTTTCGACGAAACTGAGGAAAACACCATGAGATGATGAAAATAATTATAAAATAAGAAATGAGGAGGCGTGGGACCGCCGTGGTCAAGGCATGGTCGGCCGGTCGTGACCACGGTCCCGTGGTGCCTTTTCCTTAATTTTATAATATTTTGATGATTTTATGAAAAATTCCTGAATTTTGAGAAATTTGATGAATTTAGGGAGTTTCCATGAATTGAAGGAGTTTTCATGGAAGAAAAATATTAAAATAACAAAAACACGAGCGTGTGGGACCATGGAGGCATGGCCGGCCGACTATGGACTGGTCCCACGAGTTTCCCTAATTTTTGTGTATTTTTCATGTATTTTTGATGAATTGAGGGAATTTTTCCTAATTTGAGAGAAATACCATGAAATCAAGGAATTTGATGAATTCAAGGAAAACTAATAATAAAATAATAAAACAAAGGGGCGTGTAGGACCGGCTAGGGCATGGCCGGCCGGCCAAGGCCCGGTCCCACAAGTTTTCATAATTTATTTTATTTTATTATTATTTGATGATTTGTGAAAAAATACCATGAAATCAAGGAGTTTTTTCATGAAATTAGAGAAATAATAATAATAATAATAATAATAATAATAAAATAATAAGGAACCATGGGGTGTGGGGCCGGTTGGGACCAAGGCCAGGCCGGTTGGCCAATGGTCACGCCCCACACTCTTTTCCTTATTTGTATATTATTTTTTATGGATTTATGGAAGTACCATGAAACCGAGGAGTTTCCTCGAGACGAAGGAGATTTGATAAAATGAGAGAATTTTCATCAAATCATGGAAAATAATAAAAATGCATTAAAAATATAAAACTGGCGTGGGATTGACCACGACAGGGTCAGTCGGTCGTGTGTCCGTGCTCCCAGCACCCTTGTCAATATTTTTAATTATTTATTATTTTCTTCTCTATTTTGCATAGGTTCATCGTTTC
Organism: Papaver somniferum; assembly: GCF_003573695.1. Classification (NCBI taxonomy): domain Eukaryota; kingdom Viridiplantae; phylum Streptophyta; class Magnoliopsida; order Ranunculales; family Papaveraceae; genus Papaver; species Papaver somniferum. The sequence continues at coordinate 200,003,772 of NC_039364.1, read as the reverse complement.
GTTGTATTTTGAAATACTCGTTCGTGCGGTGACTGTTAGTGTATCGTCGTTGAATACACTTTCACCATTTGAATCGGGACTTACTTAGAGGTAGCTCAGACGCCCGGTTGTTGATCATTTATTACTAATTGTGGAATTCAGTAGAGAATAATTCACAAAAATGAGTAATAAGATGTTTATTATTAATTCATAGGATCAGCTGAGGATTCAACTACGAATTAAGAATAAGAAAGTGAGCATTACCATTCCATTGGATCGTAGATTCGACCATAGAATCAGAGTAATTAAGTTTTATCTATTACCATTTATGAGACCAGTTGTGGATTCGATCATGAAATCGTAGTAATGAGATAATATAGTTATTGCTATTCTATGAGATCAAGCCGTGGATTCGATCATAGAATCAGAACAATTATTTATTTCCATTCCATGGGACCAGTCGTGGATTCGACCGTGGAATAGGAGCAATAATAGATTATTCTGGGAATTCAGTAGTGAATGTCACGACAGAATTAATCTTAATTAGGAATAATTAACTTTGTGGCTCTATACTAGCAGAGCAAGCTGTCTAAGAGCATTAATTATCCCGATATGAGCTTGTCGGTAAGTCATATCCTTTATATAGTCAGGGTAAACTTGTTGTTTGTTCCTGAAGACGTTATCGCTCTATACTAGCAGAGCAAGCTGTCTAGGAGCCGTCCATCTCGTGATACTATATAGAAATAATCACTGAAAGTATTCAGTATTCATGAGAAATGTCGTTGTCCAGTCGTGATACTACATATCTACATGTACTCTGAGAGAAAGTACTCTCCGTTGAGAATTCGATAAGAGACCCGTGTCTCGATACTCACGTATGATTGCTGAATCAGAGCTTCGTATAATTATGAGTTTACGATTTTAGCCTTTATCGAAAATCCACCATCTACATTAAGTCCTCTTCTTACTGAGGAAAGCTGTGTTCCTCAGTCAGCATTAAATGGTGATTTTCCGGCCATAAATAATAATACCAGTAATTGAACTTAGTCGTAAGTTGAGACGTTACCGGATTTAGGGAGCATGAGAAAACCACGACTTGATGAAGGCTTCAATGTCATGATTGGAGCGTCGTTTGATGAGCATAAATTGGTGTTGAACCGCTGGTTTGGACGACGAGTCCGTGGTCGGTTAGGATTCGCGGGTCGGGCGCAATAAAGAAATTCTTAGAAAATTAGGTTTTGGAAATAAAATTGATATAAAAGGGATTAATCCTATTTTTTTCCCACGACCAGATCTCCATCATCTCTGCACCTTCACGCCAGCAGGAGAAAATTCCTGCCGCTGCCGGACCACCACCTGCCGCCGATGTTGCCGTTGTCGCCGGCCGATTTCCGGCCAAACCGACCAGGTGCGTTTTTTTTTTTTTGATGTTTGCTGATGTTGTGACCTTCATGAGTTGTTCATGTTTTTATCATGATGAAGTTATATACATTTGTGTATATTAGTGTGAGTTTTATGAAAAACCCTCATTTTTTGAAAACGTATGTTCGTTTGATCGTTAATTTTGCAAACTAACTATAATCCCTGATTTAGGAGAGATTTTTTTTTTAGTATATGAACCTAGGTTCAGTGATAAAACTTAGTTTATGAGCTTTCATGTGTACCAAGGTTCTATCATAAAAGAAGTGAATTTTCATGAAATTGGAATAATCCTTCGTTTTAAAAACAAATAACGATGACACGAAGGAAAATATGTATGATGAACTTGTGTCCAGTGATAAATTTTTTCTTATGAGCTTTCATGTAAATACAAAACTTTATCATATGTATGAGATGTGAACTTTCACAACATTTTTTGAAATAAACCTTCGTTTTAAAGACAAATAATGACGATACGAAGGAAAAATAGTTTATATATATATATATATATATATATATATATATATATATATGCAGCCATGACATATATTGTGTAAAATATGATGATATATTTTATTTTCATGAGTTTGTTTTCGTTAGATAAAATCCTTGAGAATTTATGTATGCAAGTTGCATTAATTGCTGTTTTTTCGAAAAATCAAAACGTGGGTTTTGAGGATTCTTCAAAGATAGACAATATATTTATGATAGAATATTGTATCGTTATGAACTTCATATGTCAGTTGTGTGAATGTTCACATTATGAAAATTTTGTCCGTGATTTCATGAAAATCAGTTTCGGAAACTAAATAAAGTTTCGTTCGTTTTTTGCAGTTTTCGAAGAGACGAACGATTTTGAGGTGTTAACTCTAGCATTACTATCACTATTGTTAGTGGAAGTATAAAAGGTAACATTTAAGAGTTACCATTTTTTGCTGATGTTGGTTTGTTTACATAGTAGTAATCTTTGATCTTCCGGTTCCAGAAAATGTTGACCAACAATAACAGCAATTACGATTACTGGTATTCCTCTTCTTCCTCTGGATCTTCTGATGAGGATTCCGACGCTTCTGTAGCGAAATCAAAGGCTAGGGTTACCCAGGAAGGGGTGAAGCCTAATGTTCCCTTGGGTGAGTGAAGAGTCTCTTTTGCTGAACTCGAAAAGAAAAGAGCTGAAGACAAAAAGGAGGATGCCCGTCAACGTGAAAAAGATCGCACCCGGCGTAAGAGACAGAGGGTTGAGGAGAAGCGTCAATTCTTGGATGGGGTGACTTCTGATTCTGATGCTGATGCTTCTGAAGGAGAGATCACATGGGAACCATCCGAGCGTTACATTAAGCCTGATCGATATGAAAGAGAGCATCATAGGATGATGAAGAAAATTGAAGCTGAAGCTGCAGCAGAAGATAACTCGGACTCAGATGATGATGTTATCTTCCGTCCACCGGACTTCACCAATGATCCTGACAGTGACTCTGAACAAGATGATTCCGAGAAGGCTAGTGACGATGAAGCTGGCAATTCGGATGAGTCCGACGAGTAGTTTTACTTCCATCTTCTTTAGACGTTAGAGCATTCCTTTTTAGTCTTCATAGTGGATATCTTTCTTTTGACTGTTTAAACGACTTTACTTCAATTAGACTTTTCTTCTGAATGATGAACATTTTGTTAACGTTGATTTCTTCTAATCCATGACATGGACCAATGTCCATATATCCAAATTCATCATGACTTGTCGATTTTTATGAGAAGTAACATAACACACGGCTGAGAATTCATGACGTTTACAAGGCCGCGTGGCCTATCCTTTTCCCATGACGTTCAGTCCCCAGTGTGTTATTTTCCTCCGCGTCTTCGGTATCGATCTTTGAAGCCTAGGGTTTCAGTGAAACTCGTAACTGAGTTGACTATATGACTATCGCCTGATATATATATCTTCAAGACTCCAAATCTATGATCCACGCAAATATTTCTTCCATTCCTAAGTCAGTTTCATCGTGCAGAGAAGTTTTGATCCTACCCTCTTGCCGTCATGTCGAGCAATAGCATTTCTTCTCAAGATGGTCTTCAGTTGAAGCGTGAAATAGCAACGTCTATCTCAGTAAGTTGTACACTTCTTCTTCTTCTCCTTTCTTGTCTCTGTTCAATCGAGATTGTTGATCACAAGAGAATGATTTGTCGTAGGACTGTAAGAAGAATGCTACTCCTCATAATTCAAGGCCTAAGCGGAATGTTAGATCTCCTGCCAGGTATGGATCGGCTCGTGCTGAAGCTGGATCGTCTGTAAGTAAACCTATGACTCTTGAGATTGTACTGAGTCCCGGGATTAACACTCCTTCGTTTCATCGTAGGAGGATATCCGTGTCGTCGTCGATGCTAGACGAAGAAAGAGTGGAAATTCCGTGACCGTGGTTGAGGTTGAGGAAAGAAGTAACCAGGCATGTGAAGATTCTGTAGGATCCGTGGAGACCGGAGACGGTGTCCATGCTCGTGAATACCCAACCGTTGGACTTTTATTCGAAGCCCCATTGATTAATACCTTCCCAGACAATGAAATGGTCGGCGGATTCATGATTCCCAAATGTTATGTGTCTCTGTATACCAAGATCTGGAAGAAGTATGGTCACATTGCTACCACAGAAGTGTGGAAAGGTTTTCTTCCAACCCTTTTAACCACGGTAGCGGGGCTATTGCCGATCATCGAGGAAATGAATCAGATGCACTTGCGAGACGTCAAAAACCATGAACTGCACCAATGGGATGAAATGATCTCGAATTGTGAGATATTGCGATTCAATGTAAGCTGGATCCATCGTCGTCTTGAGATAATCAAGGTTCATAAGGCAGTAGAGGCTGCTGATGCAATTTCCATGAATGCATCTTTACTGGATGAGGAGAGGATATTGGCTCTGGAGTCAGCAAGGGTTGAGAAAGCGGTCGAAGACTTGAAGGCAAAGACCAAGATTTTTCAGAAGAAGCTTGACGAGGCTTCTTACAGGGATTATCCGTTGCTGGATGGTTTGCTCTGAGTGAGCATTTGTGGTTGTTGTTTTTTGAGTAAATCTGAGTTTCTAGTTAGGTGAAACAGTTGATCACGGTATGAACGAATTTTTCTCATTTATGAAATGTTTAATGAACAAAGGAGCATTCGCATGCTCTTTGGAGGAATTAAATTACATTTTTGAAAATGCTTGAAATGATGAAGAGGTAGTTTGTTTCATGGATCAGGCATAATAAGCTTTGAGCCATTTGCCAGTGATGATGTTTTCTTCCCTTCCTCCATTGATTGATAAAATTTTGTAGTATCCACTAGACACTGCTTTGATAACAACATATGGACCTTCCAATTTAGGAGAGAACTTAGGAGCGGACATGTCTTGTTGAATGTGCTTTGCCGTCTTTAATACCAAATCTCCTACTTGAAATGTTCGAGGTCTTACCATTTTGTTGTAGTCTCTGGAGATCCTCTGTTTGTAAGCTTCCACATATTTTTCCACCTTGGTTCTCCTTGATTCCAGCATATCTAGCTCAGCAATTCTTGATCTGGAGATTTCGGCATCATCCTATTGTACACCACTGGATGCTGCAATCCTGGCTGACGGAACTTTGATTTCTGCTGGAAGTATGGCGTTGGCTCCATAGACAAGGAAATATGGCGAAGTACCTATCGAGCTCCTTGGTGCAGTTCTGTAAGCCCATAGATCCATTGGTAATTGCTCATGCCATGATCGAGGATTGTCATGAATCGTCCGGCTGATGATCCTGACCAAAGTCTTGTTGGTACTTTCTGCTTGACCATTTCCTTGTGGATAGTAAGGCGTGGAGAAGATTTGTTTGATCCCATATTTATTGAGCAACTTCTCAACATATTGATTGGCAAAAGGAGTTCCGTTATCTGTGATGATATGCTTAGGAACTTCGAATCTGCATATTATGTGCTCTTTGATGAAGGTGGCAATCGTAACTCCAGTGGTGCTTCGAAGAGGAATAGCTTCGACCCACTTGGTGAAGTACTCTGTCGCAGTGATGATGTATTCATGTTGTTTTGAAGATACTGGATTGATGTTCCCAATGATATCTAGTCCCCACTGTAGAAAGGCCACAGACTATTCACAGAATTCAACGGGAGACAAGGAGTGTGGATGAGATTACCATGGGTTTGGCATTGGTGACACCTCTGAACATGTGCGGCTGCATCATCTTCCATGGTTGGCCAATAATATTTTTCATGGATTTGAAGAAATAGTTTCATATTTCCTTGATGTTCTCCATCATGTACTTCCTTCAGGATTGTAGGGATTTCATGTTCGGTTAAGCACCTCAGTAAATTCCCACCAAAGCTTTTGCAGTATAAGATCCCATCGATATAGACGAATCTCTTAGCTTTCTGAATGAGTTTGACTGCTTGTTTCTTTTCCAGTGGTAGTTCGTTGTCCCGGAGGTATTTGATGTAAGGATCCCTCCAGTCCCCAGTGTGGTGGACCGTTAAAACCTCCAAGTGATGAGGACGTGTTTGGCAATCAGGACAAGATCCTTGTAAAGCTCTTGACTGAGTCTCCATGGATGGCTAGTAGTACCCCATTCTTTGAAGCTTTCTGTAAAGTGTTACCACTAACGTTTTCCCACAGACTTCCTCATGTATGCGCTTGAGCTGTTCTTCCGCTTCGTCGCTCCCAAGACATCGTGATAGAGATCCATCAGGGTTTCGATAGTACAACCCTCCATGAAGCAAGAATTAGTTCTTCAATTCCTTGAGGCTGACTTGGCCTTCTGAAATAGAGCTGCTCAATTCATGAATGATGGGTGCTCTCCAGTCGTTCGCTGGAATGTCTTCGATCTGAGTGAGCCAAGTCGAAGATACTGTACGCCTCTGTACAGTGATCGTTGTCTGTGCTCTTGGAGGCGAGAGTTTCTAGGCAATCATCATGCCTATTGTTAGTCCGTCCAGTATGGACGATCGTTACGTCAGCAAAATAGGTCAACAGTCGCTGAGCTTCGGTACTGAATGGAGCAAGTGTGATTTATTTGAGAGAATATGTTCCATTCATCTGGTTGACCAATAATTTTGAATCTCCACTTATCTCGAGGTGTGTTGCTCCTGCTTGCTTGGTCAAAGATAATCCTAACAGGAAGGCTTCATATTCCGCTGAGTTGTTGGTGCAGTGGAAATCCAACTTGAACGAATGTGAGAAAACTTCACCAGATGGAGACACCAGCACTACGCCCGCTCCTCCGGTGTCACTACTAGGGGTGGCAGATCCATCAAAGTATAGAAGCCATGTTTCTTCCTTGATGACCAAGATGTCTGGGAATTCGCCGGGCACTTCTTCATGTAGTGTTGTTGTGTCTTCTCCTGGAAAAGCAGCGAGCAAGTCTGCGACCGCTTGACCTTTGATGGATTTAGGTGGCGTGCAAGCTATGTCAAATTATGACATCTAGAGTAGCCACTTCGCTGGTCTCCCTATCAAGGCTGGCTTTGATAGCAAGAACTTTATGGGATCAGCTTTGGAGATGAGTACGACCCTGTTGGATAGTAAGTAATGTCTAAACTTCTGGATTGCATGTACCAATGCCAGGCATGCCCTTTCGGCCTTTGGATATCGGAGTTGAGAATCTCTCATTGTGCGACTGAAGTAGTAAATTGGTCGTTCGACGCCTTCGTCGTCTTCCTGAGCGAGGAGTGCGCCGATGGCGACGTCACTGGAGGCTGTGTAAAGAATCAGAGGTTGTCCCTGCACTGGAGACCTCATGACGGCCGGTGACAATAATATATGTTGTATTTTATGGAAAGCTTCTTGTTGAACAACTGTCCAGGTGAAGCTTGCTTCTTTCTTCAGCAGAGGTGTGAACGAAGCAATGAGTTGAGCTAATCCAGGAATGAAGCGTCGAATATAATTTAACTTACCCATAAGGCTCTGTAGTTCCTTCACAGTACGTGGAGGAGGCATGGTTGTAATAGTGTTTGCCTTGTCCGGGTCGACTTTGATCCCTTCAGCCGTGACCAGGAATCTTAAGAATTTTCCGGAAGAAACTCCGAATGCGCACTTTAAAGGATTCATTTTTAATTTGTATTCTCTGCACCTTTCAAACACCTGCCTTAGAACTTCGAGATGAGATGCTCGAGTCTTCGATTTTACCACCACATCATCAACATAGTCTTCTACTTTATTGTGCATCATGTCGTGGAATATGGCAGTCATGGCTCGTTGATAGGTGGCACCAGCATTCTTTAATCCAAAGGGCATCACAATGTAGTAAAAATTCCCAATGGGAGTACAGAAAGCAGTCTTGTTGGCGTCATGTTCATACATCTTGATCTAGTTGTACCCACTATAGCAGTCCATGAATGAGAACATACCGTGACCACTGGTTGCATCGACGAGCATGTCAATGTTGGGTAGAGGAAAATCATCCTTTGGACAACATTTATTCAAGTTCCTGAAGTCGACACAACATCTGATTTGACAATTTTTCTTCTTAACAGAGACCACATTTGCTAGCCACGTTGGATGAAGAATAGGATTGATGAATCCTGCTGCTAACAATTTCTGGATTTCGACCTTGATTTGCTCCTCGACTTCGTGTCTAAATTGTATGGGCGGTTGTTTGACAACTTTGGAACCAGGGACGATGTGCAGGTGATGGCTGACGAGTTTGTCATCCAGACCCGACATTTCTTCGTACGTCCAGGCGAATACATCTTGATATTCTTTCAATAATTTTACCAGCTCGGTCCGCTCCTCTGGTGATAGCGCTAAACTGATCAGGATTGGTCTTGGATCGTCTTCAGTCCCAATGTTGATTGTTTTAAGATCGTCAGTGGTAGAGTCAGTGTCGTCTTGTAGTTTCGTGGGGCATCTTGGACTTCTTCTTCAAGTGATAGCTCACTCTGACACGATTCTTCATGGTGGGGAGACTTTTCATCGTTCTCCCCGATTAATTGATAATCTTTCAGTCGGCGATAAATGACTCTCCCTTCTACGTCTCGATCGGTCGTGAAGTTTGTCCCTGGAGTTGAGACTTGATCATTATGGCGTTTAGTCGGTGTAGTAGGTGACTTGATCACTTTAGCAGCTGAGGATGACGGATCGTTATCAGCCTTCTCGATAGTCTTCCATCTTGGAAGTAGCGTACTGCGAATCCTGCTTGGAGGTTCTGGGACGCCTTTTTGAGATTCAAGGAACTCAGTATCATAGACGGGAGCATAAGGAGATGATGAAGCTGGAATGCGAACAATCTTGTTGTCGAGCAGGGCCTTCATGCATTGATGGTATGTTGAAGGAACCACCTTGTTATCATGGAGCCATGGGCGTCCCAGTATTATGTGGTAGTCAGGTTCTTGATCGATCACATGAAACTTTGCTTTCGATCGAATCGTCCCCACCCTCAAATCTATGTATACATATCCATATGTATGGATTTGACTTCCTTCAAATCCTGTCATTAGGATGGGATAGCGAATGATTTTACCTTGTGGGAATCTGGCCATCCTGAGAGTCTTCATAGTGACAATGTTGGTGGAAGCACCGGTGTCAACAAGAGCTCTTCTAAATTTGGTGCCTTTGATGAAACCAGTGACATACAATGCTCGGTTGTGTCCTTCATCCGTCATGCGATCTTCTTCTCCAAAAGAGATGTTGTCGATCGAATGCCCAGGCACTAGGGAGACTTCTTCAACTGATGGTGTTGGTAACGTTATTTGCATGCTGGATGATATCTGGTTGAGTACTGAAAATGTGTTTGTGCGCTGATCCCTGGAGAAGTGCAGGAGTTCACATAGATTTTTAATCAAATGTGTAACCTCTTGTTCCACCGGCTTCTCGTATGTGGTGAAGCTGTTGATTTGAGGGTCAGATGACGCTTCAGTCCCCGGTGTTGAGGCTTCTGGAACGGAGATACCGCCTAACTCGGACGTTAATCTGATGAGAAAGTCGAGGATGTGGTTTATCGTCTCCTTCATCAGGTCCATGTTCCTGGTATGGACCTCTAGGATTTGAGCCAACTCTGCCAAAGTCGGTATCCCTCTGCATTCCATGCCGCCAGGTGTAACATGAGGAATGTTGCCGTTTGAAATATTCTGATCTGAATTATTTGAATTAGTCCTGATACCAACCATCTTGTGAGATTGTTAGATTGCACACAAGAGAATGATCTCCCACTGTGGTCGCCAATCTGTAGATGGGGAAAAAAGATTTGCTGGTTTTTAAGGAATTGAGGAGACGACCGTACGGAGGAGACTCCTCAAACCGAGCGAAATGTTAAACCTCACACAGATGCACCGCTGCAAAGGGGGTGCTTTAGATTCGAGAGATCAATCTGTAGTACTCCGGCCTAAATCAAGACAATGACCGTTCCATAGTAAATTCAGTCACAAGAGAGGATGGGTTGATCTGTAGGAGGGAAGCTGAGAAATGCGTGGAATCAATGATAATCAAAGATTGTGGGTGTGTGAATTCTGAATATGATAAGCTCTGAATGATTGAAATTGCTCAACTGAGAGTAATTGCTCAATTGATGAGTTGATGATCTCGTGTTGTCGATGAGACGTGAGATTGATGATACTGTTGATGCTGATGATTCAATCATGATTCAGAGACTTATTTATATTGCTGGAATTTTAGACACCATGATCCCATGAAGTGTGACAGTTGATGGAATCAAGGAGTGGGGAAGTGGAGATCGTGTTTGAAACCAGTTGCTCAACGTGTGGAGACTTGGTCGATTTTACACCCACTACCTCATGAAATCCTTCAACTGATTGCACGACTTGCTCACATTCCATCGTGTGTTTGAACACACGTGCCGTAGACCGCCAGACCAAAACCCTAAGTGATATCCACCCAAGTGACACGATTGACGTCTCGTGGTATGTTAGTCAATTGATGACTTCGTGGTTTGATGGGATGATGAGTCCATGTAGTTGCTGAGTTGAACTATGAAACTCATGAATTGAACATGTCATGAGACATAGGTATAGTTCTTACGATGAAGTGAGCAAGTATTTCTCATTCGATGGATCGTTGAATATTGATTGTTGAACCAATATTCCTTGGTTTGACCAAATATTTATCATCTGAGCAAGTGTTGCTCATGTGATGAATTGTTGAATATTTGATCGTCTGAGCATGTGTTGCTCATCTGATGGATTATTGGCAGCGCACCAAAAATATTAATTAGAATACTGGTCGTTGAACCGAGCATAATTAATAAAATTAATGACCACCAGGTCGTCGTAAAATTATTAAGGTTGGAATCTGGAATGATGATCCTTGGATTCAGAAACCCTAATTTGATCAATTGATGATCAATTCATGGTTTGTCAGAAGTTTAACCATAGGACGAAGGAGGGAGCGACTATATGGGACCGTGGATCAACCATGTAGTGTCCATATGCTCACGTGAGCAAATACGAAGAACTTATGAAGAGTTGACGATTTTTTGGTGGGAGAATGATTAAATGCTGGCTTAATCATTTATTCAAAAATGCTCGTCTGAGCCTTAGGTGAGAAAACCTAATTAATTATGACGAGGCGAGGGACCGACCATGGAGTCATGAAATCGGTCCTGGGTTGTCACGTGACCGCCTGACGATCACTTCATGAAAATCCAAAGTGTTTGGAAGAGTTTTGGACCTAATACGAGCAATTGTGCAAATTAGGTCAAAACTGTAAAAATTGATGGGACCGGCTTCCGTGAGCCAAAGAGCCAATCTTGGTCGGTCAAGATAGCGTTCTCGTGTCCCCAAGGCGTCCGCGTCTCATTCCTGAGAATTTTGATATTTTCTGGCTTGCAATTGAGCATCCATTCGAGAAAATATGTTAAAATTTGGGTTTCGACGAAACTGAGGAAAACACCATGAGATGATGAAAATAATTATAAAATAAGGAATGAGGAGGCGTGGGACCGCCGTGGTCAAGGCATGGTCGGCCGGTTGTGACCACGGTCCCGTGGTTCCTTTTCCTTAATTTTATAATATTTTGATGATTTTATGAAAAATTCATGAATTTTGAGAAATTTGATGAATTTAAGGAGTTTCCATGAATTGAAGGAGTTTTCATGAGTTCATGGAAGCAAAATATTAAAATAATAAAAACACGGGCGTGTGGGACCATGGAGGCATGGACGGCCAGCTATGGACTGGTCCCACGAGTTTTCCTAATTTTTGTGTATTTTTCATGTATTTTTGATGAATTGAGGGAATTTTTCCTAATTTGAGAGAAATACCATGAAATCAAGGAATTTGATGAATTCAAGGAAAACTAATAATAAAATAATAAAACAAAGGGGTGTGTGGGACCGGCTAGGGCATGGCCGGCCGGCCAAGGCCCGGTCCCACAAGTTTTCATAATTTATTTTATTTTATTATTATTTGATGATTTGTGCAAAAATACCATGAAATCAAGGAGTTTTTTCATGAAATTAGAGAAATAATAATAATAATAAAATAATAAGGAACCGTGGGGTGTGGGGCCGGTTGGCCAATGGTCACGCCCCACACTCCTTTCCTTAATTTTATATTATTTTTTATGGATTTATGGAAGTACCATGAAACCGAGGAGTTTCCTCGAGACGAAGGAGATTTGATAAAATGAGAGAATTTTCATCAAATCATGGAAAATAATAAAAATGCATTAAAAATATAAAACTGGTGTGGGATTGACCACGACACGGTCGGTCGGTCGTGTGTCCATGCTCCCAGCACCCTGGTCAATATTTTTAATTATTTATTATTTTCTTCTCTATTTTGCATAGGTTCATCGTTTCGTTGTATTTTGAAATTCTCGTTCGTGCGGTGACTGTTAGTGTATCGTCGTTGAATACACTTTCACCATTTGAATCGGGACTTACTTAGAGATAGCTCAGACGCCCGGTTGTTGATTATTTATTACTAATTGTGGAATTCAGTGGAGAATAATTCACAAAACTGAGTAATAAGATGTTTATTATTAATTCATAGGATCAGCTGAGGATTCGACTACGAATTCAGAATAATAAAGTGAGCATTACCATTCCATGGGATCGTAGATTCGACCATAGAATCATAGTAATTAAGTTTTATCTATTACCATTTATGAGACCAGTTGTGGATTCGATCATGAAATTAGAGTAATGAGATAATATAGTTATTGTTATTCTATGAGATTAAGTCGTGGATTCGATCTTAGAATCAGTACAATTATTTATTGCCATTCCATGGGACCAGTCGTGGATTCAACCGTCGAATAGGAGAAATAATAGATTATTCTGGGAATTCAGTAGTGAATGTCACAACAGAATTAATCTTAATTAGGAATAATTGACTTTGTGGCTCTATACTAGCAGAGCAAGCTGTCTATGAGCATTAATTATCACGATATGAGGTTGTCGGTAAGTCATATCCTTTATATAGTCAGGGTAAACTTGTTGTTTGTTCCTGAAGACGTTATCGCTCTATACTAGCAGAGCAAGCTGTCTAGGATCCGTCCATATCGTGATACTATATATAAATAATCACTGAAAGTATTCAGTATTCATGAGATATGCCGTTGTCCAGTCATGAGACTACATATCTACATGTACTCTGAGAGAAAGTACTCTCCGTTGAGAATTCGATGAGAGACCCGTGTCTCGATACTCACGTCTGATTGTTGAATCAGAGCTTCGTATAATTATGAGTTTACGATTTTAGCCTTTGTCGAAAATCCATCATCTACAAAATCTCAGATTCTCAATCAAGGAATATTATTCAGAGTTATGTCTCTTTCTCTCACAATCAGAAAGTTTACAGAGACAAGTCCGTGAACCTGATTTGCGGGTGAGAGTAATTGGTGATTAAAAAGATCAATTTCCAAGTATCAATCAAGTTGTATCCAACAAACAAGGATGGATGTATCTACTTTGATTGATTAATGTACAACCTGTGATATTTCAATTATAAAGATAAACAATATAATGTGGAAAAAGAAATAACACAGACACCAGAAGTTTTGTTAACAAGGAAACCGCAAATGCAGAAAAACTCCGGGACCTAGTCCAGATTGAACACCAAACTGTATTAAGACGCTACAGACACTAGACTACTACCAATTAACTTCGAACTGGAATGCAGTTGTGACCGTATTAAACCCTCACAACAATTCGGTTACAGTCGCATTCCTTACGCCTCTTAAATCGCAGCAGGACTCTGTGATAATGATTCCCTTAGTTGTCGTCCTTTACATCCTAAGAGTTGCTTCAACTCAATTGAAGATTTTAAACCAATCTGCCTCCCACAGATAATCCTATATGTGTGATTTCCTTTTTGATCGTAGATCAAGGTGAGACTGGAAATCGATATCAATAGAGAAAGTCTAGATGACCTCAAAATCCGGATTTATGCTACCTTATGTGCATCCTAGATTATCATTCACCTCACAAGTATTAAACTTGTGGAATCAATAAAAGTCTGAGACGAAGAGAACTTTGATGATTTATATATATCTTGATTGATGGAGCAAGCTCAACAATCAATCAAGATCAGGATACTCGAGCTCTCAAGATAAAAAATAGTTGGACCTGGCTTCACGAATCCCTATGAATTCTTTGTAGTCGCAAAACCCTAGAAGGGTTTTAGGAAGAGGACGACTCTAGTTTACAAATAGGACACACCAAGAAAGTAGTGTCGGGATTCAAATATCCCAGTTGCTTGAGGTTTTCCTTTTTATAGACATTGTAAGCATAGGTTGCTTTAGGTTTAGGCTAAGATATCTTTGGAACAAATCAAAAAATATCCACTGTTAGATAAATCTTTGAATCTGATTAACGTAACAAGATATACACTCTGGTTAAGATGAACCGTCACTGAACCGTGTACAAAGACCACGTTCATGTATGGTTAGTTGAAACTAGCTAGCTGAACTATAAGCTTGAGCATTTTCATATAACACTTAAGACTTAACTCGAGTCACAATTATGTGATCAAATATGTCTATGGTGTTTTTAGAGATTATTAAAATACTAATTATCTCGGAGAAATAATTTTATGTACATATGAATTTAATCGACATGTTAAGTAGGCGTACTAGGTACATATACTTAACCTTTTCGTGAACAGTTATGTCATGGTACGTGTACCCGTATGTATACCTTAAGACATAACCGAGTTCCGGAGTTCACAGTATTTTTCGGTATGAGTACTAGTATGGATACCATTAAAACATAACCGAGTTCCGGAGTCCACGGAACTTTTATGGTATGCATACCGGTATGGATACCAAACAGGTTCCTGGACCAAAAGTTCTTTTCTAGTATGCATACGGGTATGCTTACTGATCCGGGTTCACGAGTTCATTGGACTTTTTAAGGTGTGTATACTGATATTCTTATCAAAAAGTTTTTGTCGATATATAACTACTCTGGTACGTGTACTGAGTACATGTAATACGGCTTCAGACCTTAACAGTTTTCCCAGTTTGTAAATTGATATGTATACTATCTTATATCTATATTTCTCTCTAAATCAATTCGAAACATTCCCAAATAACATCAATTGACACATATCATTGTTCCAGGCTATTTTCGAATGATAATCTTGAATCACAATTAAGATTACGAGCAATAAATTATACTTAACCGAAATTCATCAAGTACGGACAAATGTTCATTAATCTTAGTCATATTTCGAGAACTAATTACCAAGATAAACTTGACTCGAAATTCTTAATATGCTTGCAATAGTCTAATTAGTTATGCGACATCGTCTCATAGATACAAAGATGAATATAACTTGAGATATAGGTGGTTTAGTCTCCACTTACATTTTGTTGAAGAAGTTCAGTCTCCACTTAACTTTTGTTGAAGAAGTTCTCCTAAAGCTTCGACTGATCTTCGCCTTCAAAAGGTAGAACGCAATGATGATTGCCGTGATGTTCATTTCTCAACTACATCTTCTATCATAATCTGAAATTTAACTAATGGTAGACTAGAAATCAAGATATAGTTTTGACAACTAAATTTAATTACAAGCTTGAGATATCAACATTTGTGAGTTCAACCGAACAATGCTCTAACAAGAGCATATATAACATCTACTTTTTATTTATTAATTACTCTTTTACTGTCGGTGTGTTCGGTACATCCTCCAAATGATGTATGTGTTGCAGCTGCGACAATACCTAAACTGTGAGGATAATTCCACAAATGATACTCCAGTAAATTATGGTTCGGCTCCAAAACAATGTAAATTCATTTAGTACCCAATCGGTGAGGACAAAGCCACAAATGATACTCCCTTGAAATATGGTTGGGCTCCGAAATATTGTAAGTTCATTTCTTGTGCCTTTCATAAATTGATTATGTATACTTCATCAGATAAAATGTATTTGTACCTCATAGTTAACAAAATATCTTTTCTGTACAGGCACCAACCACCAGGCTAGCCTAAAAACACAGCCACAACCACCTTCTTCTTCCGGGACAACATACTTTATACCCTGCCTTAGAGCAACCACAATCACGACCAAATTTGGAGAATATAACCAAATTTGGTCCGAAAGTGAAGCACAATGGGATGGACTAAAGCTAAATTTGGTATGGTTTTTTAGGGTTTGAGACTAAATGTAGTCGCCGATCGAGACTATAACTGAATTTAATGGGGCGTAGGTATAATGAGCGTTGTAGGTTAGGCGTGAATATAATGAGCGTATAATATTGGGCGTAAGTATTGTGTGCGGTTGAGAGTGGAGCGCTAATCCAAAGAACGTCTCAGTGGGGCGTTAATATAAACTACACCAAACCAAACGTTCACAAAATGTATGCATGATATCAGACGTTGATATTATTGCCGCCTCATGTTTTTTTCCCATCAAACTCACTTAATACTCTCGTCTCTCGCTTGGAATTAACACTAGGTTGGTGATTTTGTGAACGCCCCACGTCTGGCGATAATAATACTTACGCCCCACATGAAGCGTGGATAATACTTAGGCCCCATTCATGCGTTCACAATAACGACGCCTGACCTCCATACGTTCATTATAACACCGCTCACTGTCAAACGTTCACTATAACAACGCCAGACTAAATTATAGCCTTTCACCGCTGCGCTTCGCCTCTAAAAAAGCCAAAATATTTTAGTATTTAGTCTGCTTTTTAGTATTTAGTCCCGTTCATGGTTGTGGTTGCTCTTACATGTAATATCACTGCACGGAGAACATTTTGAATACGTAACCTCATTAAGAGTGTGATTTGGTGGGTCTTTTAGACCAACATAATGTATGTATTTTTTCTATTTCAATATAAAAACAAAAAATGTATATATTTTTGCTATTTCAATATAAAAACAAAAAATCTACGATAAATTGAGAATTATAGGCCTATTCGAAACCCGGTTTTCAAATATAGGAACACTTTTTTTTCCAACTTTTCAAATATAGGTCTTTTCCACTTTTCCATCCATGTTGGTTAAGTCCCATTATATTTTTACTTATTTATCCTTTACTAGTTGCCACATTGACCTCCTTTATCATTTTTAAGGTTCGTTGATCTCGGTTCAGGATCGTTCCACCATTTTCAGGTTTATAACATATCATTTCTCAAAAGGGTTCATCATTCGCAAGTTCAAGGTTTAGGGTTCAGGTTTTTTAATTCAGGGTTCATCATTCCCAAATTCAGGGTTAAGGGTTCCCGATTTTAGGGTTCATGGTTTCCAAATTTCAGGGTTCAAGGTTCCCAAGTTTTAGAGTTCAGGTAGTTGGTGGGAAATCGACCTTGCGCAAAAGAGACGCGGTTTAGGAGTAAATAGGATTTTTTTTAATAGGTGAGATAACTGTTACCTTATACTTATCTGGATGGAACACGTTTTCTTCAAAAAACAGTGGGACCAAACCAAAACAAGCATATATTCGAAAAGTTAAAAAAAAAAAACAGATTTATATTCGAAAACGCCAAAAATAACAGGCCTAAAGACCAGCACCCCTGTAAGTTCCAGAAGGGCAACCCCGTTTTTTTGTGAGTGTCTAGCTTTTGGCTTGTCCAAAAACACGATTTATCTACAACAATTAATATAAAAATTAAAAGATTAAACTTTTCTATACTGTCTGTTTGTTTTGGGATTATTTTTTTTTCGATGCAAAAGGTTAATATATTAAATCAAGCAATGTAATACAGAAGATTTACAATTTCATTTTCATCAAAAATATTAGTAGTAATACTCTTTGTTCGCACTCGTTGATACAAGTGTGTTGACATATGATGAAGTCTCCTAATCCTTGATTCTTTTGCAGTTGAGTCCGCTGCAGCATTGTAATCTCTGTTTTAGGATCGAAAGGTCCGTTATTGGCTCACTTGACTATACCTCGAATTGGAAATTAGATTAACAATATTAATTATTATTGATCAGATTTAGATCTAATTTGAACACAAACAAATTGGAAGCATATGCTCATTTTATGTGCTTCCCAGTTTATACTTTAAGGTTCCCGATCATAAAGAAAAGGTGAACTTTGTACTTAACTTTTTAAGTATGTACAAATACGTACTGCTGTCCACGAGTACCATACACATTTACGCTGTACACTATATTATTTTTATTTTCTTGAACTCACTGGAATAGTACTACAGTTAAATAAATTACCGGCATTTGATTTAGTATTACTAATTGGCAGCTTATATTCCCTGACAGGAAACAACAAAAAGAGTTCCGTATGTTTAGCTTTCTTCCCATCATCTAGGTTCCTTTAATGTAGTCCAGTTCTTATGGAGCTTGCTAGCTTGATTTCCCTCACCCCCCAAGTATCTCCTAGTTTGTTTGAACTTAGCAATGAGATTAGTTTAAGTGTCTATTAATTAACTAGTTTAAACGAAGGTGCTGTGGTGTAGTCGGTTATCACGTCAGTCTTACACACTGAAGGTCCCCAGTTCGAGCCTGGGCAGCGCCAAACTTTTTGATTAAATTTTAATATGATGAGCAAGCTAACTAGCTAGGTTCATGTAATCTGATCCTTCAGTTATTATTAGTTTTACAAAGAAAAAGATTTCTCATGCCGAGCGTATCTCCGAGTTTGTTTTTTTTTACTTTATATAATAATAACGAGATTAACTGAAGAGTAATTAAATAACTAATTTTCCGTTAAGAATCTTTAACCTTAAACAGAACTTGTCTGGTTATTACGTCTTAATTTAACGTAGAAATTAGATCGGAAAATGGGTCATTTGTCCAAATATTTTTAAAACATGGTTTAAATGGACGAGTAAAAATTAGTATGGGTGAAATTGACAAGCAAGGATGAAACCAGATTCATCCTGACTTAAACTTAAAAAATATCAAGGATGAAATTGGATACATCCTGATGTAAATTAAAAATAAAAAAAAATATTTGAAAATGGGTAGGATGAAACTGTTTACATCCTGGCTATTTTTAAATTTTTGTCCATTTAAACAGTATCAAAATCTAAATGTCCTTTTCATCCAGAAATTGTTGATTTTGGTTTTTTTAACCAATTTTGTGAAATTAGATCTCCCACACCTTAAGTATCTCTTGATTTGTTTTACTTCATATGTGATTAAAGTTTCTTAATAGTTTTTGACGTGGGACAGTCGAAATATGTTTGTGACCGACCTTTTAGGTTCCTGCGCACTACTTGCTTGGTATAATCAAAATTAGTTTGCATGCATCTTTCAATCCACATTTTGCCGTTGCTGGTGCAGGCGGGATATTGTTAATGAGGTAGCACAATTTTTTTTAACTCATGCAAGGAGTGCTAAAACAGCTTATCAGCAGTGTTAAATTTCACCCGGCACCCTTTATAAACAAAATAATCCTAACCTGTAGTTGCCAACGAAATAATCCTACCCCGCATAAACATTTGGTAACCCTCCATGAAAACTTTTCTAATATATTGTTCTTTAATTAAAAAAGAGACAACAGCCTATAATTTTACTTTCACAATCAAATGATGAACAATTAAATGTGTTGGAATAATGTCCCGTGAAAATAGCACAGTGGATAATATGGAAGGAAAGGATTGCAAAGAGATTTTGGAAGGGTAAAATTTCAGCCGCAAGGCAATGCTATTGAGCGAAAGAAAAGCACTTCAATGGAGGATTGATCCGAAACCAGGAAATAGAGCAGCTGGAGGTCTCGCTATGAAGCAGTGGAGTGGGTTGTTTCAACTCTCAAGGAATTTATCCAAAGTCATTTTAGTGAGGTTTTAGTTAAGTTAATAAATGAGGAAACTTCTCATGTTCGCTGGTTAAATCAAAAAACTATTCTTGATATCAAATTTTTATTTTAGAGTCATGAATTCTATTTTTGTCAGTCAGCTAATAGGCTTAAGAATTGTGTAGCTGACCCCAAAACTAGGAAAGCAAGAAGAAGTTGTATGAATTTTATATTGATAACTTTTCTCCGTACATTACCGATCTGGTAAGAAAGATATCATCAACTGTAATCATTCAGCCTAATCAATAAAAAAAATTCAATGTTCCTTACTTTCTAGGTTAGTTAGTAGACCAGTTTAGTTTTTATTATGTTTTCTACTTATCTATACCATTTTGATGGTTTTATCTATTCTTTTGAGGTTTATCTTCGTTTCAATGGCAATTCTTGGTTATAAAGTTGGGTTATAAGATCAATAGTGATGCTCTCCAACGACGAAATCTCCATCTTTGTTTTCTCCGGCAAACTCTTCATCAGAATCTTCATCATCAACTTATCCGGCGACGAAATCTTCATCGGTGGTCTTTTTGACGACGGAAGCTTCATCACTAGTTACAAGATATTTGAGCAAATCACTCCTACTTTGCGAGCATTTCTTTCTAAAGAAGAAAAACAAACTAAATAGTTGGAATTTAATTCCGAAAAAAATCATCATTCTTCCGATTTAATCGGATCTTATTCATACTTGTATTTGTCTTACTCCGGTAATCCTTCTCTTTCTCTTGTCGGATTTCTCGGTATTGTACTCTTACGGTGTGTTCTTATCACTTTGTATTCTCTTATTTTCGATCTTAAACTCATTGTAACCTTGAAATCCCATTAATAAAAAGGTTCCTTGTTTATCAAAAAAAAAAAAAAAATCATTTAATCAAATAATAATAAAAAAAATCAACAGCAAGGTAAACTTTGGGCCTTGAGGCAAATCTGAGGCTTTGAGCTCCGTTGATATATTTTCAAATTACTATGGTAAATTTTGAGTTTGATTATATTTACGGATTTTAAGGTTTATCAATGCATTTTGAGCCACCTGGAAAATATTAATGAAATAACATATTTTCTTTTATATTTAACAAAATTTTGGTGATGGATTTTTGGTTAAAGCAGCATATTTTATTTCTAATTTTTTCTTTCTCTTCGTTCCATCTCATTGTATACTACACATTTAATAACATACTTAGAAAATTCTTAACTACAAAGTTATACAATAATTTAAAGATAAGCGAAGGTCAATTGGATAATAAGTCGTGCTCGATGATCGAGTTATTACCTAATAATGTATATATTTTAGACCATGCACATTGTAAACTTTGGGCATACAACAAACAGATATTCGAACCTTGAGGTAATTGATAAATTTTAGATTGCCATGAAAGATTTCAACCAGCTAATAATAAATAATTTGGGTTTGATCTTGAATCACTGACCAGTTAAACTTACATTGACTAGATAAAAAGTAACATGCTTATTTTGGGTCACTGGAAAACTTATGGTGATAAAGCAATATTGATTTAGTAAGAATTTGGGCCATAAAAATTTTGAGCTAATAAATGACATATTTTGCGCCAGATGTTAGATGTCGAGTTATGAGTTGAAGTTTGGATCAATAAACAAATTTGGGTCATCCAGTTGGAGTCACGATGGAAAACTCTGTCGAGATGCCAATTTTGCGTCATAGGGCATAATTGGGGTCACACAATTTTCATGTAAAAGACAACTTTCGATTTTGAGTCATATAACTAAATTCAAAAATCATATATTCAGAGTGATAATGCAAAATTTTGGTTTACTTGATAGATTTTATATTGCGATAGAAAATCGTAATTTATAGTAAATTTTGGAACATGGGGTAATGTTTTCTGCTAAGAAAAAGGACTAGATTGTGGACCATTTGGTAACAGATGAACTCCCGAGTTTTAAATGGTAAAGAGAACAGTATAACCACTATTTTTCCGAAAGATAAATACTACATGCTCACTTGGTGTTTGGTGATTAAGGATTTTGAAAATACGGACTATCAATATATTATGGTTAATTGGCTCAGTCAGTTTTTCGTTTTTCTTAGTCCGATGATTTAGTAGCATGTTACCGGATCTATTTTTCGTGTCTCTTGCAGGGGCCATAACCGGGGGTCAACTCTTCATCCTGTGCCCCTAAATAGATGATTTATTTATTTTCTTTTAAAATTTTGTCCCACTAGTAGATGACATATATCATTAAACAAGTGGATATTTCGAAATCTACACTTTTAATGGATTATTGTTAGTATAAGAAATATGTATAATTTGATAATTATGTTTATATTCGTCATATAGGTGTTTTAAAATGCTTTTCAATGATATAAAATGTACGAATATTTGTGGTATAGTTTGAGAGATAAATCATCTGTAAGTTTTACTTATTATTCATAAGGCTATAATTGTAAAAAATATTTAAAATAATCATATCTCTTGCTTGCCATAGAATTTGTGCAAACTTGAACTACGTCATCTATTTAGGGACGGAAGGAGTATGTAACAAGATCAGCTGGATCCCTGATTTGTACCCAATCCTTTTTTCTTTTAATACGAGCTTTTCTTTTTTGACTTTTTTCTTGCGCGGGGGTGGACAGAATATGACCATGAAAACTTTGGGTCATATGACATATATCATGTTACAATAATGGTTCAGAAGAAAAAACAAAATCATGTCATAATACCAGATATTAATTCACTTAGAGAGCTTTAGATTTTGGATGACTGTGGTAGATTGTATCTAAGTCACTGTAGAGATACAGATTATCCACGATCAGGATTCCACGTCATGCTGGTTGACTTTTCTTTAAGCATGCATTTTATTAATAAAAGATTAGGTTATAATTTTTTTGTGGGTATGTAGTGTCCATGGAGTCATGAAAAACAGTTTGATTGATAAAAATCAGAATTGCCTGGTTCCAAATTTTAGTTGTAAAATTTCTGATTTGACTTCTATCTGCTGCATGATGTTGAATTTTCTAATAAATACAATTGCGCTAATCAAATATCATCATCTTGGTAACCTTAATTAAGTTCTCATTCACCTAGGTATATACTATATTCGTCTATATATGCCCAAGTACCTCAATGGCAATATAAGCTAGGTTCATTTAACCTAGTTTAACTAACAATTAGTTAAATCTTAAAGGGAAAAGATTCCCGTACCCCACAAGTATCTCTTAATTTGTTGTACATTGTAACAGGATTAACTGTTTAGTAATTAACTAATTAGTTTGCTTAAGAATATTTCACCTTAAAACATAACTTGTCTGGTTATCCCGTTTTATTTTAACCTTGAAATTAGATCTCCCACACTATGAGTATCTCTTAATCACTTTACTTTTACTTAATTAAAAAGCTAGAGTGCATGTACATTGCACATCAACTATAAGCCAGAGTGCACTAATTTTTGAACTGTAAATTAATGCACTTGTCTGGTTATCCCGTTCTATTAAATTATATAGTGCATTAATTTAGTGAAATACCAATTTTTTTTTTTTTTTTTGATAATCAACCATTAGTATTTCATTCCATTGAGAAACGTTTAAATGATGGTTTTCGAGAAAAATAAGTACAATATAAACATGAAACAAATACAATGAAAGGTGCAAAATGTAAATAAATCACGAAGAGAAAGAGCGATCTATGACGATAGCACCCAAATCTTGTACAGAGGGATTGGAGAAGAAATGATATTGGAAATTACAATTCGACCATTTTGATTGATTTTCTTTTTGTAAAGGAGATATGTTAGAGCATAGCTCGGTTGAACCCACCAACCGTTGGTATGTCAAGGTTGGTTGTTATATTTTAGTATCAAAACTCATCTAGAATCGCTTGATTAATTACTAGAGTCAACTTCGTTTAGGTTAGACTAGAAAGTCTAGGAATGTTGAGACTTACAAGTATTACTCTGAAGACCTGAAGAATGTGAAGAAGTAACGACTACAACAAAGACATCATCCTTCCACTTGAGGTTAGTAATATTGACTTGAACTTGTTTCCATTCCCAACGTATCTTTCAAGTCGTTTTTGATTGAAAACATAACATGCGAAGTTATATGTTTATGAAACTCTGGTATTATACTTGGTCATATTATTATGATCAAAGTGTCAAGGAAGTATATTGAATTACAAAGTATAACGCTTATCTTTTGAACTTCGTAAGTGTGACATCAACATAATCTATGTAACTTGTTACTTGATTGCGTGTATGGATATAGGTGTGATTTCATCCTAGGAAACAATGATTATAATATTTGTTTAAAGGAAGTACATTTAAAAACTTGTTTCGTAATCGAAAGTAAATCAATAGGTATTTTGGTCTGGTTTCTCATGAAGATCTTTTATGACCGAATCATACCTATGGTAGGATATGTGATATAACCGATTTTTAACCAATGTTGAGAGTCAAGGTAGAACCGATCCTTACCTATCTTGGGAACCTGGTATAACCGATTCTTAAACTTATGTTGAGAGTCTAGGTAGAAATGATCCCTACCTATATCGGGAACTTGGGTATGATCAATTTTTATCCTATGTTGGAAATCATGGTGGAACCGATCCCTACCCATTTCAGGAACTTGGTATGACCGGTTTCTTAACTTATATTAGGATTCAGGGTGGAACCGATCCCTACCTATGTTGGAGACTTAGTACAATCAAAACTTAACCTATGTTAGGTGTCATGGTAGAACCGGTCCCAAAGGCAAAACCGAATCTCAAGTTCACAAATTACATTACAATTTTGTGTGAGTTTGGAATTAGGGTTTGCTAAGATAGAAAATTTATGGATGTCGACATAATATGAACATGCGCACAATTCTTATTTATAATTATTCAAAGATATTCCTTGGTACTCAAGGTGATCCAAAACCGAAATATTGAGAATCTTTTAATTAGGATTTTCGATTCTATATGTTTTGATTTTCCAGCAATTAAAACATAACTCTATAAAAATGAATATTAGTACTGTGCCAAACTAATATTGGAAGTTTTCCTATGAGAGAATTTGGAAATATTGTTTGACATTAATTGGAAATATGAAAACCGAAATTAGTACTTTATTGCATATCTTGATAATCTTTCGGTTTTGGAATTTCCTTGTTGTCCAAACAACCTTGGTCTATAAATAGCCGAGTTTGCATTCTTCCAAACTATCCTAAGATCGAGGCAAACTTCATTCGTGTTGTTTGTAGTGGAGTCGTCTATCCGGAGAGCAAAGTACCTTAATTAGGCGAAATCTCTTACGACCGCTCGTTTAAATACTTCTATGGATCAAGAATATCTACGAGTACCATTGGTGGGAAACTGGATAATTGTGTTGTTATTTTAGTTTTCGATTATTGATTTGATTGACTAATGGTTGGTGAAACTTTGATTGCATCTAGTTTTATTATTCTTGAGAGCCTTCTTTTCTGATATAAGGGTCACTCAAACTAGATCAAAGTATCGACGGGATCTTCACAACCATTTTTAGATATGAAGATATCTTGTGATAATCCAATGTTGCATAGAAGCATCGCTGGAGCAGGGTAACTTGAAGGGAACACATTTGTCTCAACTACACTTAGATCATACAGTACACAAGCTGACTTAATTCGGCTAGTGTTCAAATATGGACGAGATCCCATGTGTTCTTTATCTCCACATTGCAGTTTTTCGTTGAAGAAATCTTGTGCCACTGTTTTTAAAAAAAAAATATATTTTTCTTGGAGCATGATATTTATTAAACAAACTACTGAGGGGTTATTACATGAGGGTATGTGATACCCAAAAATTTATCAATTACAACATCATATTGGAGCAGAGTGTGAGTAGCAGTTTTTGGATCGGAGTTGCATCGGTGGCGGATGTTGGAGTCGCCACATGTCCCTATAAAATTTTATCATCAATTTTAATTTTATTTCTACATTATATCATTTTTATCTTAATATTCCCTCAGTCCGGATTTAGTTGATAAAATTTTATTTTATCTTGTCCAGGTTTAGTTGATAAAATTGATATTTTCCCCTAATTTTTTCGTATATATCCCTACATAGTAATCAGTCCCTAATTTTGAAACTTGTGTTTGTTCCTACTAGGAACCCAAATAATTAATTATAACTAAGAATATTTGTAGAAAGAATATTGTTCTCTATCTATTTCTTGATATCCGTGTAAAATGCAATTTTATCAATTATATTGGAAAAAGAGAATATATAAAAGAAAAAGATTGGTGGTTAATCCCCATGCTTAATTTTTGATCTCCTCTTTACTAACAATATTATTCGCACTGTAAGATAAAATTGGAACGTATATTGTTAAACTCGTTAAATTGTCAATTAATGACTTACCCAAAAACATGTAAAGGAATAATCTACATTTCAAGTAAAATACCGAAGTCAACAATAAATGGTAATATATTCCATGGCAAAATTGGATAATCAAGGCTTGGTAACTTGTGCATAAGTGCAGAAGATAACAAAACCTTTGAATATTTAAACTTTTAAAATATTTCTATCTTCACTCTACTCAATCAAACATAATACTCGGATTTTGGCTTTCAATGAATTTGATTTGAAAACAGTACCAAGGTCTTCCATAAGCATGTCTTCTCGTCTCCTCATTCTTGAACAACTAAAAATTGAACCAGATGTATAAATTTTCGACAGGGAAATTCAGTTCATGTAATCCAATTCTAATAATTGGATCAGGGGAGAATCTACGAGGGTGCATGTGGGGTCTTCGATCCCCATAAGTTTCCTGAAAAATCGTATTTCCTATGCGTTTATCATTGGATTTAAACCAAAGGCCCCCGTAATATTTACACCATTTACCATGACAAGCTCAAACAAACTCCATCTTCTATTCTCGCATTAATCTCCCACTACGAACTATCAAACTGCCCTAAAATATAGGATTTTTTCTATACACGAACCCACGATAATTTTTTACACCAAAACAAGATAGACTGATAAAGTATGTATATCAACAACTAAAGACTAGCTATCCTCTTCATCGTTTTCATTTAGAGTATGGTTTTTACTCATCAAGTTTATCTGATTGATCATTTGTTTCCCGTCGGCTATAAGTAATTTTTAAGACTAGGTGTCTGCACGGGCTCAAATTTGTTGTCCGGGGCAAAATGAATTCCGTAGAAGTAAAGGATTAGTCATTCTCAAAATCTTCATAAGTAAAATTCCCCGATGGAAAAGAGACCACTAAATAATTAACAAATAAACCCCAAAATGACCAAAGAAAGAAAAAAGTTCATCCTTCATGAGGACAGTTGGAGATTAAGCTTAATTACATGATTTTTCATACAACTGAATTCCAACAGAAGAACAATAATTAACCATGCTAAAGAGCACATAAAGATGATCTTTCTCTTACTAATCCTTTTCTGTCATACGCTGACTATTGGTTGAACCACGCACTAACTATTTAGATTGGAAGAACCACCATGCACCAACAGTCAGCCACGTGTCAGAGCTTAACTGTTGCTCTAAGCATGTTGTGCCTACTAATCCAAACAAAATAAAATCAATTCCAAGAATTACCTGAAGTAAAAAAATATGTTTTGGTGCTCGAAGCATTAACCGAAAATATAGGCAGAAAAAAATTCAATACTGAAATTGGTAATATTAAAAGTAGTTGATTAATAAAAATGATATTAGAGTATTGCTCGGTCGAACTCACATGCGTTGCTATCTCAACCATGTTTATCAATATTAGTGATCAAAACTATATGTCCTGATTTCTAATTTACTTATGACTAAGTCTCGGTGTATGATAGTTAAGTGTAGTTGAGCTCCAGACTCCATGGCGATCATCTTTTGAAGACGAAGAACTACTCGAGGAACAAGTGGAACTAGTGGAACTTCATCCGACTAAAAAGGTATGTGGAGACTTGAGCTTATCTATCACTCAAAAGTCTATTCTATCTCATACTCTTGAGACAAAGTCGTATAAGTATGATAGTTTTCATACATACACATTTGCTATCTCGAGCCGAGTTTACTCGCCTATCTGTTTCTCGAAATATGTGTTGGTAAGATTTTGCTTTAACCACATTCATCTTTACCCGTGACGAAATTCATGATGACGTTTCAATCTTTAAAATAGCTTTGATGACGATAGTCGTGAATAACGATTGTTATAACATTATAGAAGAATGTTTCAATGATTGAAATGTAGAGTTGAGATTACCAATTATGGATATAAGCATACATAGTGTGTTCGCACATTAATGTATAAATCCATGTGCCGGAAACCAAGTGTGTGCATATGTTTGCATACGGTATTGGTGAAGGAGACAGGTTGGGTACGCGTACGGGTACGCGTACCAACGGAAGTTTTCAACCGAAATTTTCTGCTGAGTTTGTAGTTTGCAAACTAGTAAACCAGTCACCTTAGGTACGCATACCCGTACGCGTACCCACAGAAGTTTTCGAACCGTATGCGTACCCGTAGCTAAGGTACGCATACCCGTATGCGTACCCAAGCTGGTTATTTCTCAAATCGGTATTTCATGAACTTAAAACAATAATTTCTAAGGAATGCAATCTTTGCAAACCGTGGGTATATTGTTCATGAATTGATTCAAAAATATCAAACCGATTTTGTTTTAGTTCTGTCTATGAATAAAGGCCTAAGAAATTGAACAACTCTTCAACTAGTTCTTATGAGTCATTTGGACTAGTTATGAGAAAGATGAATACGGTTAATATGAAAGTGCTCATATGGCTAACCATTGGTTAGCTATTTGTGAACCAACTAAGTGTACACGTTTAGGTACGGTTACTCAAACCTAAATGAATACATTTCATTTGTGTGTGACAAGCTAAGTTTTGATCTAACGGTTGAAATATATTAGCTTGGTTAAATCAGGTTTTTCATCTAACGGTGAATATTGAATGCGTTGTTACCAAGGTAACTTGCATTGCCATTTTTCTATCGTACGAGTTCAATTGAATAATTGACTTGAGATTATATCTCCGATAGGGCAAGATAAAGAGAAATCACAAACATCTTCGTATCATCGTTTGTGATTCCACAATATCTAGTTTCGCTACCATACGATTTAGATTATTGTGAGGTGATTGATGATACTAGGATGTTCTTCGGGAATATAAGTCCGGGTTATCAATTAGTTCCGATTCACCTTGATTTATCAAAAGACGGAACAAAAACTCATAGGTTTATCTGTGGGAGACAGATTTATCTATTATCATAGACTTTCTGTGTGATACATATTTGTTTATTCAAGTCTTCGACTTTGGGTCGTAGCAAACTCTTGGTTGTGGGTGAGATCAGCTAAGGGAATCAAGTGCGTAGCATCCTGCAGGGATCAGAGACGTAAGGAGCGCAACTGTACCTTGAATCAGTGTGAGATTGATTAGGATTCAACTACATTCCAGACCGAAGTTAGTTTGTAGTAGTCTAGTGTCTGTAGCGGCTTAATACAGTGTGGTGTTCAATCTGGACTAGGTCCCGGGGTTTTTATGCATTTGCGGTTTCCTTGTTAACAAAACTTATGGTGTCTGTGTTATTTCTATTCCGCATTATATTTTGTTATATAATTGAAATATCACAGGTTGTGCGTCGTATCGATCAATTGTGAAATCCAACCTTTGGTTATTGATTGGAAATTGATTGATCCTTGGATATTGGTCTTTGGTACCATCCAAGTTTATATCTCTAGTATTTGATAAAGACTCGCAAATTGCTTGAGTAAAGATCAAATCGAGAGATTGAGATATTAACTCCTTGATATACTTTTTATTAAGATTGAGTCTGACTGTCCAGTTGATTCTCTTAAAAGTATATTAGATTTAGTCCATACAGATTGCTAATCGAAATATTGAGTGAGGTTGTTAGACCCCCGCATTTTTAAATGTGCTCAGGAATTTTGTAGAAGTAATGATCTTAAACTTTTTTTTAAGAGTAATGTTAAAATGTATAAAAAGAAAATGTAATAAGACCAAAGAAAGTCCCCATTTTTGTGTTACATAGATTTATGAGCTATCAATCATAACTTTCCAGTGTGTTACAAGATCTCTAAATGAATTACCCCAAAACCATTTTTCTGCATTGCCCCATTGAAAGATCAAAGCTTTAACTTCATTGATGATTATTCCTTCAACTCTATGGGGTTTATTTGCCGTAACCCTGCGATTTCTTTCTTCCCAAATAGCTCTGACAATGGCAAAGATAAGAATAGGCCAGATTTTCCTCCCTCTATTACGACCTCGCCTGAATTTCCAAGCCAACAACTGAGCTTCTAAAGAACCTGTTGTAACCCATCGCACATTGTAACCTCCAATGAAGTATGACCAAATTTTGTGAGCATAGCTACAATGCAATATAAGATGATTGACTGATTCAGGGGCTGAATTGCAGAATGCACACATTACATTTTGAATGTTGCTACCTCTTCTCACTAGGTTGTCAGTTGTAGGAATTGCATTTTGTGCCGCAAGGCAAATAAAAGTTTGCGTTTAAGGAGGCACAAACTTTACCCAAATGCACCGGAAAGGCGGTAAAGCAGGAGTGATTGGAGGTTGTTGATCCAACAGCCAGTTGTAGCATTTTTTTGTGGAGAAGCCCCCTGGAAGTTGTAGATGGTGGATTTTCGACAAAAGCTAAAATCGAAAACCCATAATTATACGAACTTCTGATCCAGCAATCAGACGCGAGTATCGAGACACGGGTCTCTCATTGAATCCCTGACTGAAAATACTGTCTCTCAGAGTACATGCACATATGTAGTCTCTCGGCTAGGCAACGACATATCTCATGAATACTGAACACTTCAATAATTACTTCTATATAGAATCACGAGATTGGACGGCTCCTAGACAGCTTGCCTGCTAGTATAGAGCAATAACGTCTTTAAGATACAAACAACAGTTTTTCCTGACTATATAAAGGATATGACGCTTCAACTAGCTCATGTCGCTCAAAATAATTAATGCTCCTAGAAGATCGTACTAGTATAGAGCCATCAATTAATTATTCCTAAATTCTTGGATTCATCCACTGAATTTTTGAAAATATTCAAATATTTTCGTAATATTTCGTTACTTCAATCTATGGTTCTTCCCAGCAGAATTCCATGGGTTAGTAATAAATATTCAACGTACGGGCGTCTGAGTTACCTTCGAGTAAGCCCCGACTCAAAAGGTGCAAGTGTACTCAAAATACGACGAAACGATGAACCTATGCAAAATAGGAAAAAAAAAAAAAATAATAAAATATTGACCAAGGCGCTGGGGGACTGGGCCCACTAGCCGTATGGCCGTGCCGCGGCCAGTCCCACGCCAGTTTTATATTTTATCATATTTTTTTTATTTTCCTTGATCTTATGAAAATCCTTTCATTTGAAAAAATATCCTTCGTTTTGAGGAAACTCCTCAGTTTCATGGTGTTTCCTTCGCACCAAGGAAATAATATAAAATTGGGAAAAATGTGTGGGGTCGTGTTTATTTGCCAACCGGCCATGCCTTGATCACGGCCGGCCCCACACCTCATGGTTCCTTATTATTTTATTAATATTTCCCTGATCTCATGAAAACTCCTTAATCTCATGGTATTTTCATAAAACCATGAAAAATATAATATAAAATTAGGAAAACTCGTGGGACCGGGCCACATCCGGCCAGCCATGCCCTAGCCGGTCCCACACGTCCCTTTATTTTATTATTATTATTTTAAGTTTCCTTGATCCCATGAAATTCCTTGATTTCATGGTATTTCTCTCAAATTATGAAAATTCCTTCAAATCATGGAAATAATACACAAAAATTACATAAAATTAATGAAACGCACGGGACCGGGCCCCAGCCGGCCGACCATGCTCAAAGCCGGTCCCACACGCCCTTATTTTATTATTTTAATATTATTTGTTTCCTTTATCCCATGGAAACTCCTTCACTTCAAGGAAACTCCTTAATTTCAACAAACTCCTTGATTTCATGATATTTTCATAAAATCATGAAATATAATATAAAATTAGGAAAGGCACCATGGGACCGTGGTCACTGACCGAACGGCCATGCCTTGGACTCAGCGGTCCCACGCTTCATCATTCCTTCATTTTATAATTATTTTCCTTCATCTCATGAAGTTTCCTCAGTTTCAGCAAAACCCTGATTTTGTCATATTTTCTCAAATGGTTGCTCAAACGCACGCCAGAAAATACCAAAATTCTCAGGACTGAGATACGGACGTTTTGACGACCTGAGCATGTTACCTTGACCGACCAAGGTTGGCACTTTGGCTCGCACGGAGCCGGTCCCACATATTTTCATGAATTGACCTAATTTGCGCAATTGCACGTATTAGGTCCAAAACTCTTCCTAATAATTTTGGAATTTTCATAGAGCGATCGTCATCGATCCCGTGACCATCCAGGGCCGGTTTCATGACCCCTTGGTCGGTCCCTCATCTCTTCATAATTAATTAGGTTTTATCACCTAAGGCTCAGACAAGCATTTTTCTAATAAATGATTAAACCAGCATTTAATCATTCTTTCATCAACAAATCACCAACTCTTCAAGAGACCTTGGTATTTGCTCACTCGAGCATATGGGCGCTACATGGACGATACATGATCCCATGTAACCGGTCCCTCCTTCATTTCATGGTTAATTTTCAAATAAACCATCAATTGGTCATCAATTGATTGAATTAGGGTTTCTGAGTCCAAGGATCATAATTCCAGATTCAAACACCAATAACTTTACGACGATCTCATGATCAGTATTTTTATTAATTATGCTCGGTTCAATTACCAGTATTTTAAATTAATTTTTATCTCGGTCACGCTACCAATAATTCATTAAATGAGCAACATTTGCTTAGATGAGCAATATTTGCTCAAACCAAGGAATATTGGTTCAACTATCAATATTCAACAATTCATTGAATGAGCAATACTTTCTCACCTTAACTATCAACGTTTACTTAAGAATCATACCTATGTCTCAACAGACACGTTCAATTCATGAGTCTCAGGACGTTTTGCAAGATCATGTTCAACTCAGCAAATACGTGGACTCATCGTCCCACAAAGTCATGAAGTCAACAAATGACTAATTAACCACGAGACGCAATCGTGTCACATGGGGGGATATTAACTAGGATTTTGGTCTGGTGGTCTACGGCACGTGTGTTCATACACACGATGGAATGTGAGCAAGTCGTGCAATCAGTTGAAGGAGTTAACAAAGTAGTGGATGGAAAATACACCAAGTCTCCGCACGATGAGCAACTGGTTTCAAACACGATTTCTATTTCCCCGCTCTTTGATTCCATCAACTGTCACACTTCATGGGATCATGGTGTCTACAATTCCAGCAATATAAATAAGTCTCTGAATCATGATTGAATATACAAGAATCTCACGTCAAACAGACAACACGAGATTAACAACTCAGCATCTGAGTAATCACTCTCAACAGATATTCAATCATTCAGAACTTATCTTATTCAGAATACATAACACACCTACAGTCTTTGATTACCATTGATTCCACACATTTCTCAGATTCCCTCCTACAGATCGACCTATCCTCTCTTGTGACCGAATTTACTCTGGAAAGACCATTGTCTTGGTTTAGGCCGGAGTACTACAGACTGATCTCTCAAATTCAAAGCACTCCCTTCTTGTAGTGCATCTGTGTGAGGTTGAACATTTCGCTTGGTTCAAGGAGTCTCCTCCGTACATTCGTCTCCTTAATTCGGTAAAAACCAGCAAATCGTTTTGCCCCATCTACAGATTGGCGACCACAGTGGGAGATCATTCTCTCGGTTGCAATCTCACAACTCCACAAGATGGCTGGTCTTAGGTCTGGGTTAGTCACAGGTTCCAACGCAAATTTGCGCTAGCACTAACAACAACAACGACGACAACGAGGATATCCCGGGAACGATTCTGGCCTCTAACACTGACTGTGGTGATGTTACTCCTCCTCACGTCAACGCGGAGGGTCATCCTTTGTTCGGCCGACACCCTGAGGAAGTTAGAGGAAATCCACCACCTACCATTCCTGATCTCATCAAAGTGCAAGAAACTCTTGCAAAGAATCAAACCGATATAGCTACAACACAAAAGGAGATATTTAATCAACTAAAGGCTCTGACTGATATAATATCAGGGAAGACCCAAGGAAAAGGAAAAGAGAAGGAAAAATCCTCATACGCTGATCTTGAGGTAATTCCGATTCACACAATAGATGATGATGAAGTCCGCAAAGATGCGGATGATTCAGCGAAGGAGTCATCAAACTTCATCACTCGGGAAGATTTGGAACACCTTCTGGAGAACCTGGAAAAGACAAGACCCCATATGTCTATCGTCACCAGCCTCCATACCCTGCTGCTACGCAAAATATTCCTCTTCCAAAAGGTTATATCTCTCCAACCTTTACTTTGTACGACGGAACCGGCAATGCTCGGGAACATGTTTCTCGGTTCCTGGAAGCTTTCGGTGAACATGAGCATAACCATGTTGTTCGCCTCAAAGAATTTTCAAAATCCTTGAAAGGTAAAGCATACACCTGGTACAACAACATCGTACCAGGAACTATCAACAGTTGGGGAGAAATAATTAATGCTTTCTATAGGAAGTATTTCTTCGTTTCAGAGAAAATTACCCTCTCTGATCTCGGAAGGATGTTTCAAAAGAACAACGAACATCCTAACGATTACGTGAAAAGGTTCAGAGTTCAAGCGTTGGATTGCCATGATCCAAATGTGACAGAGCAACAACTTGTGGACTTATGCATCAACGGAATGATTCCAGTCTACAGAGATTTATTGGAGAATCTCAGGTTTCAGACTTTCTCAGAACTCCATGAAGCATCCAAGAGGTCGGAAACCACTGCACCTGCTCTATTTTAAAGGACTAAGACTGCAAAAGCTGAAGAACCACGAGAGGCTAGAGGCAGCAGCAAACGTTTGATCAACAAACAATACAACCTTCAACCTTCCACAAATGTTGTCTCGGAAGGGAGCAAACGGAAAGCTGAACCACAACGTAAGCATATTTCCTCGACCCCTTCAAAGGAGCAAAATAAGGATAACGTGCAAGATCCTCCTCAACACACGAAAGATCCAGAAGCACCTGATTTCCCTTGCTCCATTGAAGAAGTTATCGAATTGCTGGATGTATGGATTTAAGATAGTGCAATCAAGTTTCCGTATGTCAAGAAGGAACCAACTGAAGAGGCCATGAAAAATCCGCGGTATTGTCGCTTTTATAGATTTGTCAGCCATCCCACAAGTGATTGTAAAACTTTAAAACGCATATTTAAAGAAAAGGTCGAATCGGGAGAACTCAACTTGGGGGCTGAAGGAGTACAAAGAAACCCCCTTCCAGTCAGAACCTTTACTATCTCTGAATCTCCCGTCAAAGAAGCAGTTCAATTCTTAATTGAGCATATCTGCGAATTGCTATACTTATCAAAAGCTCAAAGGAAAGACATGTTTGCTGCATTAAACCACATCGTGTCAGGCAACCATCTGTTGA
Organism: Papaver somniferum; assembly: GCF_003573695.1. NCBI lineage: Eukaryota > Viridiplantae > Streptophyta > Magnoliopsida > Ranunculales > Papaveraceae > Papaver > Papaver somniferum. The sequence goes on along the minus strand of NC_039364.1, from coordinate 199,968,672 downwards.
TTCAAGAGACGCTCACTGAGCCTTTAGCAACGGACAAAGAAATGTATGACTGGGGATTGCTCACCACAGTGCACATCAAAGGAAACTAGTTCAAGAGAGCATTTTTTGATGTCGGCACTGCCGTCAACATTATCCCTTTGAAAACTCTCAGAGCCGCTGGCATTACTCGACATGAAGCTACTCATTCCCCCATGGCAATCAGAGATCACGAAGGAGTTTCCAGATATGCGTATAGCACGTCATCCTCAAAGTCAAAAAAAAAATTGGTCTGCACTGAGACCAAGTTTTACATAATCCGAGAAGATCCAGGATATGATATGATTCTTGGACGCACATGGATTCATGATGGGAAGGTGATACTGACACCTTGAATTACACATCTCTCTGCTGAAGAAACCTCTGACTCGGAGGAAGAAAAAGAAGATATCTCACCATTCGAGTATCTGGAGGAGGTCAAAGCCTTGATAGAACTTACAAAAAAGCATGAGGAACATCCAAACGCTTTCGTCAAGAGATTTCACACTCAGGAAAGTTTTATTCCTTCTCATGTTCCCATATCGTCAGTTTTCAAATATGATTATTTGGTCTAAGGGCTTCACTCTACAAACAATTTAGCAATTGCAAAATGCTATGAGTGGATAATCTCTCCACAAAAATATTTCACCCAATGGTTGGGTCTAGAATCTCTTCAAGTTGATCATCCAATCAAAAGATTCATTGCGGAGGATGTGGCTAAGCATGACAAACATTATGAAGGATACTCCTTTCTGCACGAGTGTCCATATGTGCCACAACCACGGAATCTCATCACACGAGGAATTCCGAATCAACAGAAGATATTCAAGGCGCGGTCGACCAAACCTAACAAATTTCATGAAGGAGACCTGGTTCTCAAAGCAGTTCAACGCGGTCTTCACTCTGCAAGAAACTCCAATTGGGAAGGACCATTTATGGTTTCTAAATCCATAGCCGGAGGATACTACAAATTAATCAACACAGATGGCAGAATCCTGCCAGTAATTGATGAGAATTGGCTTAAGGCGTTCGTCTGAAATTATTAGGAATTTGAGGTACTGGGCGTTTGAGCATTCATGGCGTATGGATTTGGCATTTAGGATTTTCTTTCATTGTATTTCAATTCATCCAAAACGTTTGCAATACTTGCAATCAGTATTTGAATTCAGCAATTTATCAAAATTCAGTTCATATTTCTTAAAGGAAAATCCTTAACCATCTACCAATCCAAAAAAAGTTAATATCAAAACCCAAATAAAAACCTCACATCTCTCAGAAATTCAGAAGTTCAAGAGATTATGAAAGGGAAATCAAAGAAAATCAGCAAAAAAGGATTTTCGCTCCTCTGCATCCTTCAAGACCTGCAAAGCCGCCTTCTCCTTGTTCAACTCTTCATCCAGTCTGCAATCTTGTCTTCTTTCTCCATCACAACATCATTGGGAAAGGGTATGTTGTTCTCACATGAGTCCTTGATAGCGTTCATTTGCTTACGAAGCCACTTCACATTGAAGCCAAGTCTTTCTGAATTCTCCAAGTTAAACTCCCAATCAAAGAGTATATCTGGAGTCACAATATTTCTGGCCCTAGTTCATATATCACTTACGACACGCAATATAATACCTACTTGCATTGTTAAAGCATAAGCACGTCCAGGATCCCTGTCAACAATCAGATGACCAAACTTCTTCCATATTTTCTCGTACAAGCCTGCATATCCAATGGGAACGATGAATCCACAAACTAGTTCATGATACGGGAGTGAAGCATCAAATGGAGGATCAAAAGAAACTCCTGCACTTGGATATTCATGCACCACTATACGGTTCTCAATTGCTGGAGCAGCTTCTACAACCGGGGCAACAGTTTCTTAAATATTCACTACTGGTGTTTCGGTTTCTTCTATCACTGAAGCAGCAATAATCTGGGTTTCCATTACTTCAGTGACAACTTTCTCATGGCCTTGAAGTGCAGGTATGGTTGTCTCTTCATCAATAACTCCAGGGCAGTTTGAGTTATCCTCGTTGGTTTCAATATCCTCAACTTCGGTATTTGACACCTAATACAAAGATTACATGAGGTTAGAGTCATTTAAGCATGAAACCAAGTGGCATTACAAAATACAGTATACAAGCAATGCAAAATCATCAAAGTTCATCATTATACACCCAAGACACGAGCAAATAGCATGAAAGTCATGAAAATACGTTTTACGATAACCTCGTCTGAAAAAAATGTACTCTGCTCTGTACTAAAAGATGAACTGGGAGCAATATACGAGGAATCTGAGGATGGGTTATATACCATTCTCTTCGTATGGATGTCCTATACAGCGTGTCAAAATGTCATGACAATCCGATGAAAAAGAAAGGAGATGTGGTCAAAACATTGAGCAACATACCATCTGAAAAAGTTCTGAAAGTCTCCTGAAAGTTTACTGTTTCGCCTTTTTCAGGCCCTGTACGTGCTCAAAACTTAAAAATCTTCTTTGATAAAGCTTGGAAATTTACCAGGATTGAATATGCATATGAAGATCATGAAAATCCGACTCCAGATGAAGGTTTTACGATGTTTTTACTAAAAACCTGAGTTCTGAATTTTCTGACGACGAATTTCGACTAAGTTTTTCGTGTATACACATGAATTCTCATTCATTCATTCATTCACAAATAAGCACTTTCATACTTCTATGAAGAGGATACAAGACATGTACTTACTTGGGGGGTCTCCGAAGTATTCAAGGAATTGGGATTGTCCGTGTTAACGACAAAAGGCTCATTACTTCTATTCGGCTCCGAATCTTTGGAAGTGCTTTCGTCTCTATTCTCAGAGGATGGCCGGGTATCAACAATCTCCGCCTCCATGACGACATCCTCCTGGATACATCCTCAATAATCAACATTTTATCTATAAAACATCATAATTGAATATGCGAAGAAATACTTACGGCTTCTTCTTCATCGCTCAAATCAGGAATTGTTTGCTCAGTAGCAGAAAACCGAAGACCGTCGATACTTGATGGAGTAAAATTCTACAACGAAATAGCAAAATTGGTTTCATGATCCTAATAATGCGGGCGAGAAAAAGTCACAACAAGGGAAATACTGAGAACTCACCAAAGAACCAACTGGGGACTTTACGGTATTAGGTAACATCTTATAACTTTTGTTCCTTCCTTCTCCGATGTGAAAAATTTCTTTAGTTTTTGAGAAATCTACATGGATTCGAGGTCTTACATTACGACCGTCCTGTGGTAAAATTCAGTAACATAATTAGAATACAGTTCTCATAATTTCATGAAGATTACATGAAGAAACATACCTGAGAACATCCTGGAGACGATTTTCGTTTATCACCAGAGAGATACTTCAATCTTAGTCGACCAGAAATCATCTCAGTAGAAGTGGGATCCTTCACTGGAGGCTGACCAACCATCACGAATTCATGCAACCGCTCAAGTTGTTGATCCCAAAAGTCTACATAACCTGGAGTTACATACGCAAATCTCTCGGAGAAAGGAAACCAGCAATTACTTCCTTACACATGAGTATGGTCCAAATGAGTCCTAAGCTGCTCAACTAATGGCTTCCTTCTCCGTATAGTTGGAACACACTGATCCATGCCCATCTGTCGAGCCGCCCTATCAATGTTATATTCCTCCACTACATGGCCGATAGCAAATGACCGTGGGTGCAACTCAACATGAAAGATCTCTTGCCATCATTCAGATTCGCACCAGACGTCAGAACCACACTCTCCCCAATATTGAAAGTTGTCGGCTGAGAAACATAAGCAGGATCTGACACCCACGAGCGGAAGTTGAACTCAGATTCATCATCTAACACATCAATGAGGCGTGTTTTAGACCGGGATGCTTTATAGACCAACGCATGATCCTGGCATTATCTTTCTCAGAGAAGATGTGACGAGCATCAGCATTCGGTCCTTGCAAAATATTACGTGGAATAGGTGCATAGTTCTTGAAGTGTTCCCACATAAAATCTTGAAGAAACATCGTGTTGGCATAGCACTCAATCTTCATTAATCCATTCGACACACTGAAGTCTATTATCAAGGAGTCCAAGTTAGAATACAAAGAACCCAGAAATAAGCTACCTATCGGAAGTTGCTCACCTTGAGCCATCATGATAGCAAAGGGGATCACGAAGGGCTTCAACAAGTTTCCACTGTCTTCAAATATGTCTCTGGACATCCATAAACATAAGAAAGCAGCAATGGGTAACATACCGTCGACGGGACTATCAGAAACCTCGTCTTTTGGCCACTAGAGTGTTAACCAGTGAGCATAGCATCCTTTACTGCCAGACGCCTTATTCACTTCCTCCAGTGAGCATAGCATCCTTCACTTCCTCTACTGCAGTCTCCTCATCTGAAAGATCCCCAGGGAGATTTCCGGTGATTGGGAGATGCATCAAAGCAACCACATCCTCTAAAGTAATGGTAAACTCTCCCCATCTATATATGAAGGTGTGAGTGGGAATACACCAACGAGCAAGTAGAGCCACAATACCTCTCGTGTCATGAAAAATGAATAAGTCTCCAGAATCCTGAATAGCTCTCGTCACTTGCGCCTGATCGAGCATAGCCCTGAAATGAGGGAAACCCAGCATATGTCTTGCCCATCCATAGAATTTTTCCAAAGGTCGTCGAGAAAGCTTAAACTCTATGATTGATGCAAAGAAGATCCCTCGTTCAAGGAAAAACCGGATCACTGTTTTAGGAGTCACCAATTTCTTCTGAGTAACATTTCTGGGATTTATCAGAAGACGATACGCTGGAGATTTGAGATGTTTTTCAGCTCCCTTCCGAACCTCAAAAAATGCATCATCCACATTCGGGACATTCTTAATTCCAGGGGCCTCATCCTCTTCTTCGCCAACGGAAGTCTCATCCATACATGTTTCATCTCTGGAGATATCATCATCAACGCACATCTCATCTCTCGAAGCGTCATTAGCCTGGGAGTTGGACATCTTTGCGGAGTAGCTGTGAAATTCACACTGCATTCTACTTCAGTACATCATCCAGATATGAAATTCAACAAGATGATGGAATCATGCAAATGGAAATACTAGCATCTACAAAATGGTAATTCTTAACTCTTACCTTTTCACGATTCCACTAATAATAGTGATAGTAATGCGAGAGTTAAACACCTCAAAAATCGTTCGTCTCTTCGAAACCTACAAAAACCGAACGAAACTCAGATTTCCATAAAATCATGAACATTTCTACTGTGTGAACATTCACCATGGAATTATGAAAACTAAAACATTATTTCAACATAAATAATTGTTTACTTTGAATATTACTCAAAATCAAACTTGGGTTTTTTAAAATATATGTTCACAAAAACATGAACAATAACTCACGTTTTTATTTTTGTGAGTGATAACTCACGCATAAAAAAAAAAAATCCGTGAGCATGTCACGGTTTTGTATACAAAGATATTTTTCATAGACAGATCACGATCTTATATAAAAAAAAATCTTTTCCTTCGTATCATCGTCCGTCTTTAAAACGAAGGTTTATTTCAATTTTTGTGAAAGCTCACACCTTGTAAGATAAAGTTTTGATCTATATGAAAGCTCATAAACAAAATTTTATCACTGGACACAAGTCTATATATAAAAAAAAAAACTTTTTTCCTTCGTGCTATCTTCATTCTTTAAAACGAGGGTTTATTTCGGTTTAGTGAAAGTTCACTCCTTTTATGATAAAACCTTGGTTCTCATGAAAGCTCATAAACAAAGTTTTATCACTGGACCTAGGTCTATGCATAAAAAAAATCTCTCCTAAATCAAGGATTTTTATTAGTTTCTCAAACTAACGATCAAATGAACATACGTTTTCAAAGAAAAATGGGTTTTTCAACAAAACTCACACTCATATATATGCACATGTATATATAACCCAATCATGATCACTTCATGGAACTCTTATGAACTTCAAAAAAAAAAATCCGTACCTGGTCGGCGCTGGCCGGAGATTGGCCGGACGGTCGGCTGCGCTGGGAACTTCGGCGAAAATTTTCTTCCTCCCTGGCGTGAAGGTGATGAAGGCGTGATGAAGGTGGTGGTAGGTTTAGGTGAAGTAAAAAAAAAGGGGGGGATTAATTCCCTTTTATATCAAATTTTATTTCCAAAACCTAATTTCACAAGGATTTCCTTATTGGGCCCGGCCCGCGAATCCTAAACGACCAAGGTCCCGTCGTCCAAATCAGCGGTTCAACACCAATTTATGCTCATCGAACGATGCTCTATCATGCCATTGGGATCTTCATTCAAGTCGTGGTTTGCTCGTACTATCAAAATCCGGTAACGTTTTAACTTATGACTAAGTTCAATTACTTATATTGTTATAACCGGAAAATCACCATTTAATGCTGACTGAGGAACACGATTTTTTCTCACTAAGCAGGGGACTTAATGTAGATGGTGGATTTTCGACAAAGGCTAAAATCGTAAACCAATAATTATACGAACTTCTGATCCAGCAATCAGACGCGAGTATCGAGACACAGGTCTCTCATCGAATCTCTGACTGAGAATACTGTCTCTCAGAGTACATGCAGATATGTAGTCTCTCGGATAGGAAACGACATATCTCATGAATACTGAACACTTCAGTAATTACTTCTATATAGAATCACGAGATTGGACGGCTCCTAGACAGCTTGCCTGCTAGTATAGATCAATAACGTCTTCAAGATACAAACAACAGTTTTCCCTGACTATATAAAGGATATGACGCTTCAACTAGCTCATGTCGCTCAAAATAATTTATGCTCCTATACGATCGTACTAGTATAGAGCCATCAATTAATTATTCCTAAATTCTTGGATTCATCCAATGAATTTCTGAAAATATTCAAATATTTTCGTAATATTTCGTTACTTCAATCTATGGTTCTTCCCAACAGAATTCCATGGGTTAGTAATAAATATTCAACGTATGGGAGTCTGAGTTACCTTCGAGTAAGCCCCGACTCAAAAGGTGCAAGTGTATTCGACGATGATGCACTAACAATCACTTGAACGCACGAACGAGTATTTCAAAATACGACGAAACGATGAACCTATGCAAAATAAAAAAGAAAATAATAAATAATAAAATATTGACCAAGGCACTTGGGGACTGGCCCACTAGTCGGTCGGTCGTGACGTGGCCAGTCCAACGCCAGTTTTATATTTTATCATATTTTTATTATTTTCCTTGATCTTATGAAAATCCTTTCATTTGAACAAATATCCTTCGTTTTGGGGAAACTCCTCAGTTTCATGGTTTTTCCTTCGCACCAAGGAAATAATATAAAATTGGGAAAAATTCCATGGGACCGTGTTTATTGGCCAACCGACCATGCCTTGATCCCGGCCGGCCCCACACCTCATGGTTCCTTATTATTTTATTAATATTTCCCTAATCTCATGAAAACTCCTTAATCTCATGGTATTTTCATAAAACCATGAAAAATATAATATAAAATTAGGGAACTCATGGTACCGGGCCCAAGCCGGCCGGCCATCCCCTAGCCGGTCCCACATGTCCCTTCATTTTATTATTATTATTTTAAGTTTCTTTAATCCCATGAAATTCCTTGATTTCATGGTATTTCTCTCAAATTATGAAAATTCCTTCAAATCATGGAAATAATACACAAAAATTACATAAAATTAAGGAAACGCACGGGACCGGTCCCCAGCCGGCCGACCATGCTCAAAGCCGATCCCACACGTCCTTATTTTATTATTTTAATATTATTTGTTTCCTTGATCCCATGGAAACTCCTTCACTTCAAGGAAACTCCTTAATTTCAACAAACTCCTTGATTTCATGATATTTTCATAAAATCATGAAAAATAATATAAAATTAGGAAAGGCACCATCGGATCGTGATCACTGACCGGTCGGCCATGCTTTGCGGTCCCACGCTTCATCATTCCTTCATTTTATAATTATTTTCCTTCATCTCATGAAGTTTCCTCAGTTTCAGCAAACCCTGATTTTGTCATATTTCTCAAATGGTTGCTCAAACGCACGCTAGAAAATACCAAAATTCTCAGGACAGAGATACGGAGCCGGTCCCACATATTTTCATGAATTGACCTAATTTGCGCAATTGCACGTATTAGGTCCAAAACTCTTCCAAATAATTTTGAAATTTTCATAGAGAGATCGCCATTCGATCCCGTCATCTAAGGCCGGTTTCATGACCCCTTGGTCGGTCCCTCAACTCTTCATGATTAATTAGGTTTTATCACCTAAGGCTCAGACGAGCATTTTTCTAATAAATGATTAAACCAGCATTTAATCATTCTTTCATCAACAAATCACCAACTCTTTAAGAGACCTTGGTATTTTCTCACTCGAGCATATGGGCGCTACATGGCCGATACATGATCCCATGTAGCCGGTCCCTCCTTCATTCCATGGTTAATTTTCAAATAAACCATCAACTGGTCATCAATTGATCGAATTAGGGTTTCTGAGTCCAAGGATCATAATTCCAGATTCAAACACCAATAACTTTACGACGATCTCATGATCAGTATTTTTATTAATTATGCTCGGTTCAATTACCAGTATTTTAAATTAATATTTTATCTTGGTCACGCTACCAATAATTCATCAAATGAGCAACACTTGCTCAGATGAGCAATATTTTCACAAACCAAGGAATATTGGTTCAACTATCAATATTCAACAATTCATCGAATGAGCAATACTTGCTCACCTTAACTATCAACGTTTACTTAAGAATCATACCTCTGTCTCAACAGGCACGTTCAATTCATGAGTCTCAGGATATTTTGCAAGATCAACTCAGCAAATACATGGACTCATCGTCCCATAAAGTCATGAAGTCAACAACTGACTAATTAACCACGAGACGTCAATCGTGTTACTGGGATATTAACTAGGGTTTTGGTCTGGCGGTCTACGGCACGTGTGTTCATACACACGATGGAATGTGAGCAGGTCGTGCAATCAGTTGAAGTAGTTAACAAAGTAGTGGATGGAAAATACACCAAGTCTCCGCACGATGAGCAACTGGTTTCAAACACGATTTCTATTTCCCCACTCTTTGATTCCATCAACTGTCACACTTCATGGGATCATGGTGTCTACAATTCCAGCAATATAAATAAGTCTCTGAATCATGATTGAATATACAAGAATCTCACGTCAAAAAGACAACACGAGATTAACAACTCAACATCTGAGTAATCACTCTCAACAGAGATTCAATCATTCAGAACTTATCTTATTCAGAATACATAAAACACCTACAATCTTTGATTACCATTGATTCCACACATTTATTAGCTTCCCTCCTACAGATCGACCCATCCTCTCTTGTGACCGAATTTACTCTGGAAAGACCATTGTCTTGGTTTAGGCCGGAGTACTACAGATTGATCTCTCAAATTCAAAGCACTCCCTTCTTGTAGTGCATCTGTGTGAGGTTGAACATTTCGCTCGGTTCAAGGAGTATCCTCTGTACAGTCGTCTCCTTAATTCCGTAAAAACCAGCAAATCGTTTTGCCCCATCTACAGATTGGCGACCACAGTGGGAGATCATTCTCTCGGTTGCAATCTCACAACTCCACAAGATGGCTGGTCTTAGGTCTGGGTTAGTCACAGGTTCGAACGCAAATGGCGCTAGCACTAGCAACAACAACAACGATAACGAGGATATCCCGGGAACGATTCTGGCCTCTAACACTGACGGTGGTGATGTTACTCCTCCTGACGTCAACACAGAGGGTCATCCTTTGTTCGGCCGACACCCTGAGGAAGTCAGAGGAAATCCACCACCTACCATTGCTGATCTCATCAAAGTGCAAGAAACTCTTGCAAAGAATCAAACCGATATAGCTACAACACAGAAGGAGCTATTTAATTAACTAAAGGCTCTGACTGATATAATGTCAGGGAAGACCCAAGGAAAAGGAAAAGAGAAGGAAAAATCCTCAAACGCTGATCCTGAGGTAATTCCGATTCACACAGTAGATGATGATGAAGTCCGCAAAGCTGCGGACGATTCAGCGAAGGAGTCATCAAACTTCATCACTCGGGAAGATTTGGAACATCTTCTGGATAACCGTGGAAAAGACAAGACCCCACATGTCCATCGTCACCAGCCTCTATACCCTGCTGCTATGCAAAAGATTCCTCTTCCAAAAGGTTATATCTCTCCAACCTTTACTTTGTACGACGGAACCGGCAATGCTCGGGAACATGTTTCTCGGTTCCTAGAAGCTTTGGGTGAACATGAGAATAACCATGTTGTTCGCCTCAAAGAATTTTCGAAATCCTTGAAAGGTAGAGCATACACCTGGTACAACAACATCGTACCAGGAACTATCAACAGTTGGGGAAAAATGGTTAATGCTTTCTATAGGAAGTATTTCTTCGTTTCAGAGAAAATTACCCTCTCTGATCTCGGAAGGATATTTCAAAAGAACAACGAACATCCTAACGATTATGTGAAAAGGTTCAGAGTTCAAGCGTTGGATTGCCATGATCCAAATGTCACAGAGCAACAACTTGTGGACTTATGCATCAACGGAATGATTCCAGTCTACAGAGCTTTATTGGAGAATCTCAGGTTTCATACTTTCTCAGAACTCCATGAAGCATCCAAGAGGTCGGCAACCACTGCACCTGCTCTATTATAAAGGACTAAGACTGCAAAAGTTGAAGAACCACGAGAGGCTAGAGGCAGCAGCAAACGTTTGATCAACAAACAATACAACCTTCAACCTTCCACAAATGTTGTCGCGAAAGGGAGCAAACGGAAAGCTGAACCACAACGTAAGCATATTTCCTCGACCCATTCAAAGGCGCAAAAGAAGGATAACGTGCAAGCTCCTCCTCAACACACGAAAGATCCAGAAGCACCCGATTTCCCTTGCTCCATTGAAGAAGTTATCGAATTGCTGGATGTCTGGATTCAAGATAGTGCAATCAAGTTGCCGTATGTCAAGAAGGAACCAACTGAAGAGGCCATGAAAAATCCGCGGTATTGTCGCTTTTATAGATTTTTCAGCCATCCCACAAGTGATTGTAAAACTTTAAAACGCATATTTAAAGAAAAGGTCGAATCGGGAGAACTCAACTTGGGGGCTGAAGGAGTACACAGAAACCCCCTTCCAGTCAGAACCTTTACTATCTCTGAACCTCCCGTCAAAGAAGCAGTTCAATCCTTAATTGAGCATATCTGCGAATTGTTATACTTATCAAAAGCTCAAAGGAAAGACATGTTTGCTGCATTAAACCACATCGTGTCAGGCAACCATCTGTTGATTCAAGAGACGCTCACTGAGCCTCTAGCAACGGACAAAGAAATTTATGACTGGGGATTGCTCACCACAGTGCACATCAAAGGAAACGAGTTCAAGAGAGCATTTTTTGATGTCGGCACTGCCGTCAACATCATCCATTTGAAAAATCTCAGAGCCGCTGGCATTATTCGACAGGAAGCTACTCATGCCCCCATGGCAATCAGAGATCACGAAGGAGTTTCCAGATATGCGTATGGCCACGTCATCCTCAAAGTCAAAAAAAATTGGTCTGCACTGAGACCAAGTTTTACATAATCCGAGAAGATCCAGGATATGATATGATTCTTGGACGCACATGGATTCATGATGGGAAGGTGACACTGACACTGACACCTTGAATTACACATCTCTCTGCTGAAGAAACCTCTTACTCGGAGGAAGAAAAAGAAAATATCTCACCATTCGAGTATCTGGAGGAGGTCAAAGCCTTGACAGAACTTACACAAAAACATGAGGAACATCCAAACGCTTTCGTCAAGAGATTTCGCACTCAGGAAAGTCTTATTCCTTCTCATGTGCCCATACCGTCAGTTTTCAAATATGCTTATTTGGTCTTAGGGCTTCACTCCACAAACAATTTAGCAATTGCAAAATACTATGAGTGGATAATCTCGCCACAACAATATTTCACCCAATGGTTGGGTCCAGAATCTCTTCAAGTTGATCATCCAATCAAAAGATTCATTGCGGAGGATGTGGCTAAGCATGACAAACATTATGAAGGATACTCCTTTCTGCACGAGTGTCCATATGTGCCACAACTACGGAATCTCATCACACGAGGAATTCTGAATCAGCAGAAGATATTCAAGGCGCGGTCGACCAAACCTAACAAATTTCATGAAGGAGACCTGGTTCTCAAAGCAGTTCAACGCGGTCTTCACTCTGCAAGAAACTCCAATTGGGAAGGACCATTTATGGTTGCTAAATCCATAGCCGGAGGATACTACAAATTAATCAACACAGACGGCAGAGTCCTGTCAGTAATTCATGAGAATTGGCTTAAGGCGTTCGTCTGAAATTATTAGGCATTTGAGGTACTGGGCGTTTGAGCATTCATGGCGTCTGGATTTTGCATTTAGGATTTTCTTTCATTGTATTTCAATTCATCCAAAACGTTTGCAATACTTGCAATCAGTATTTGAATTCAGCAATTTATCAAAATTCAGTTTATATTTCTTAAAAGAAAATCCTTAACCATCTACTAATCCAAAACAAGCTAATATCAAAACCCAAATAAAAACCTCACATCTCTCAGAAGTTCAGAAGTTCAAGAGATTATGAAAGGGAAATCAAAGAAAATCAGCAAAAAAGGATTTTCGCTCCTCTGCATCCTTCAAGACCTGCAAAGCCGCCTTCTCCTTGTTCAACTCTTCAGCCAGTCTGGCAATCTTGTCTTCTTTCTCCATCACAACATCATTGGGAAAGGTTATGTTGTTCTCACATGAGTCCTTGATAGCGTTCATTTGCTTACGAAGCCACTTCACATTGAAGCCAAGTCTTTCTGAATTCTCCAAGTTAAACTCCCAATCAAAGAGTATATCTGGAGTCACAGTATTTCTGGCCCTAGTTCATATATCACTTACGACACGCAATATAATACCTACTTGCATTGTTAAAGCATAAGCACGTCCAGGATCCCTGTCAACAATCAGATGACCAAACTTCTTCCATATTTTCTCGTACAAGCCTGCATATCCAATGGGAACGATGAATCCACAAACTAGTTCATGATACGGGAGTGAAGCATCAAATGGAGGATCAAAAGCAACTCCTGCACTTGGATATTCATGCACCACTATACGGTTCTCAATTGCTGGAGCAGCTTCTACAACCGGGGCAACAGTTTCTTAAATATTCACTACTGGTGTTTCGGTTTCTTCTATCACTGAAGCAACAACAATCTGGGTTTCCATTACTTCAGTGACAACTTTCTCATGGCCTTGAAGTGCAGGTATGGTTGTCTCTTCATCAATAACTCCAGGGCAGTTCGAGTTATCCTCGTTGGTTTCAATATCCTCAACTTCGGTATTTGACACCTAATACAAAGATTACATGAGGTTAGAGTCATTTAAGCATGAAACCAAGTGGGATTACAAAATACAGTATACAAGCAATGCAAAATCATCAAAGTTCATCATTATACACCCAAGACACGAACAAATAGCATGAAAGTCAGGAAAATACGTTTTACGATTACCTCGTCTGAAAAACTGTACTCTGCTCTGTACTAAAAGACGAACTGGGAGCAATCTACAAGGAATCTGAGGATGGGTTATATACCATTCTCTTCGTATGGATGTCCTCTACAGCGTGTCAAAATTTCATGACAATCCGATGAAAAATAAAGGAGATGTGGTCAAAACATTGAGCAACATACCATCTGAAAAAGTTCTGAAAGTCTCCTGGAAGTTTACTGTTTCGCCTTTTTCAGGCCCTGAACGTGCTCAAAACTTAAAAAGCTTCTTCTCTAAATCTTGGAAATTTTCCAGGCTTGAATATGCATATGCAGATCATGAAAATCCGACTCCAGATGAAGGTTTTACGACGTTTTTGCTAAAACTTGAGTTCTGAATTTTCTGACGGCGAATTTCGACTAAGTTTTTCGTGTATACACATGAATTCTCATTCATTCATTCACAAATCAGCACTTTCATACTTCTATGAAGAGGATACAACACATGTACTTACTTGGGGGGTCTCCGAAGTATTCAAGGAATTGGGATTGTCCGTGTTAACGACAAAAGGCTCATTACTTCTATTCGGCTCCGAATCTTTGGAAGTGCTTTCGTCTCTATTCTCAGAGGATGTCCGGGTATCAACACTCTCCGCCTCCATGACGACATCCTCCTGGATACATCCTCAATAATCAACATTTTATCTATAAAACATCATAATTGAATATGCGAAGAAATACTTACGACTTCTTCTTCATCGCTCAAATCAGGAATTGTTTGCTCAGTAGCAAAAAACCGACGACCGTCGATACTTGATGGAGTAAAATTCTGCAACGAAATAACAACATTGGTTTCATGATCCTAATAATGCGGGAGAGAAAAAGTCACAACAAGGGAAATACTGAGAACTCACCAAAGAACCAACTGGGGACTTTACGGTATTAGGTAACAGCTTATAACTTTTGTTCCTTCCTTCTCCGATGTGAAAAATTGCTTTAGTTTTTGAGAAATCTACATGGATTCGAGGTCTTACATTACGACCGTCCTGTGGTAAAATTCAGTAACATAATTAGAATACAGTTCTCATAATTTCATGAAGATTACATGAAGAAACATACCTGAGAACATCCTGGAGACGATTTTCGTTTATCACCAGAGAGATACTTCAATCTTAGTCGACCAGAAATCATCTCAGTAGAAGGGGGATCCTTCACTGGAGGCTGACCAACCATCACGAATTCATGCAACCGCTCAAGTTGTTGATCCCAAAAGTCTACATAACCTGGAGTTACATACGCAAATCTCTCGGAGAAAGGAAACCAGCAATTACTTCCTTCCACATGAGTATGGTCCAAATGAGTCCTAAGATGCTCAACTGATGGCTTCCTTCTCCGTATAGTTGGAACACACTGCTCCATGCCCATCTGTCGAGCCGCCCTATCAATGTTATATTCCTCCAATGAAAACTCTCCATACATGGCCGATAGCAAATGACCGTGGGTGCAACTCAACATGAAAGATCTCTCGCCATCATTCAGATTCGCACCAGACGTCAGAACCACACTCTCCCCAATATTGAAAGTTGTCGGCTGAGAAACATAAGCATGATCTGACACCCACGGGCGGAAGTTGAACTCAGATTCATCATCTAACACATCAATGAGGCGTGTTTTAGACCGGGCTGCTTTGTAGACCAGCGCATGATCCTGGCATTATCTTTCTCAGAGAAGATGTGACGAGCATCAGCATTCGGTCCTTGCAAAATATTACGTGGAATAGATGCATAGTTCTTGAAGTGTTCCCACATAAAAGCTTGAAGAAACATCGTGTTGGCATAGCACTCAATCTTCATAAAGCCATTCGACACACTGGAGTCTATTATCAAGGAGTCCAAGTTATAATACAAAGAACCCAGGAATAAGCTACCTATCGGAAGTTGCTCACCTTGAGCCATCTTGATAGCAAAGGGGATCACGAAGGGCTTCAACAAGTTTCCACTGTCTTCAAATATGTCTCTGGACATCCATAAACATAAGAAAGCAGCAATGGGTAACATACCGTCGATGGGACTATCAGAAACCTCGTCTTTTGGCCACTAGCGTGTTAACCAGTGAGCATAGCATCCTTTACTGCCAGACGCCTTATTCACTTCCTCCAGTGAGCATAGCATCCTTCACTTCCTCTACTGCAGTCTCCTCATCTGAAAGATCCCCAGGGAGATTGCCGGTGATTGGGAGATGCATCAAAGCAACCACATCCTCTAAGGTAATGGTAAACTCTCCCCATCTATATATGAAGGTGTGAGTGGGAATACACCAACGAGCAAGTAGAGCCACAGTACCTCTCGCGTCATGAAAAATGAATAAGTCTCCAGAATCCTGAATAGCTCTCGTCACTTGCGCCTGATCGAGCATAGCCCTGACATGAGGGAAACCCAGCATATGTCTTGCCCTTCCAGAGAATTTCTCCAAAGGTCGTCGAGAACGCTTAAACTCTATGATTGATGCAAAGAAGATCCCTCGTTCAAGGAAAAACCGGATCACTGTTTTAGGAGTCACCAATTTCTTCTGAGTAACATTTCTGGGATTTATCAGAAGACGATACGCTGGAGATTTGAGATGTTTTTCAGCTCCCTTCTGAACCTCAAAAAATGCATCATCCACATTCGTGACATTCTTAATTCCAGGGGCTTCATCCTCTTCTGCGCCAACGGAAGTCTCATCCATACATGTTTCATCTCTGGAGATATCATCATCAACACACATCTCATCTCTCGAAGCGTCATTAGCCTGGGAGTTGGACATCTTTGCGGAGTAGCTGTGAAATTCACACTGCATTCTACTTCAGTACATCATCCAGATATGAAATTCAACAAGATGATGGAATCATGCAAATGGAAATACTAGCATCTACAAAATGGTAATTCTTAACTCTTACCTTTTCACGATTCCACTAATAATAGTGATAGTAATGCGAGAGTTAAACACCTCAAAAATCGTTCGTCTCTTCGAAACCTACAAAAAATGAACGAAACTCAGATTTCCATAAAATCATGAACATTTCTACCGTGTGAACATTCACCATGGAATTATGAAAACTAAAACATTATTTCAACATAAATAATTGTTTACTTTGAATATTACTCAAAATCAAACTTGGGTTTTTTAAAATATATGTTCACAAAAACATGAACAATAACTCACGTTTTTATTTTTGTGAGTGATAACTCACGCATAAAAAAAAAAAAAATCCGTGAGCATGTCACGGTTTTGTATACAAAGATATTTTTCATAGACAGATCACGATCTTATATAAAAAAAATATTTTCCTTCGTATCATCGTCCGTCTTTAAAACGAAGGTTTATTTCAATTTTTGTGAAAGCTCATACCTTGTAAGATAAAGTTTTGATTTCTATGAAAGCTCATAAACAAAATTTTATCACTGGACACAAGTCTATATATAAAAAAAAAAAAAATTCCTTCGTGCTATCGTCATTCTTTAAAACGAGGGTTTATTTCGGTTTAGTGAAAGTTCACTCCTTTTATGATAAAACCTTGGTTCTCATGAAAGCTCATAAACAAATTTTTATCACTGGACCTAGGTCTATGTATAAAAAAAAATCTCTCCTAAATCAAGGATTTTTATTAGTTTCTCAAACTAACGATCAAATGAACATACATTTTCAAACAAAAAGGGGTTTTTCAACAAAACTCACACTCATATATATGCACATGTATATATAACCCAATCATGATCACTTCATGGAACTCTTATGAACTTCAAAAAAAAAAAAAAAATCCGTACCTGGTCGGCGCTGGCCGGAGATGGCCGGACGGTCGGCGGCGCTGATCTCATGAAAAACTCCTTAATCTCATGGTATTTTCATAAAACCATGAAAAATATAATATAAAATTAGGGAAACTCGTGGGACCGGGCCCCAGCCGTCCGGCCATGCCCTAGTCGGTCCCACACTCCCTTCATTTTATTATTATTATTTTAAGTTTCTTTAATCCCATGAAATTCCTTGATTTCATGGTATTTCTCTCAAATTATGAAAATTCCTTCAAATTATGGAAATAATACAAAAAAATTACATAAAATTAGGGAAACGCACGGGACGGACCCCAGCCGGCCACAAAGCCGATCCCACATGCCCTTATTTTATTATTTTAATATTATTTGTTTCCTTGATCCCATGAAAACTCCTTAATTTCAACAAACTCCTTAATTTCAACAAACTCCTTGATTTCATGATATTTTCATAAAATCATGAAAAATAATATAAAATTAGGAAAGGCATCATGGGACCGTGGTCACTGACCGGTCGGCCATGCCTTGGCCTCAGCGGTCCCACGCTTCATCATTCCTTCATTTTATAATTATTTTCCTTCATCTCATAAAGTTTCCTCAGTTTCAGCAAAACCCTGATTTTGTCATATTTTCTCAAATGGTTGCTCAAACGCACGCTAGAAAATACCAAAATTCTCAGGACTGAGATACGGAGCCGGTCCCACATATTTTCATGAATTGACCTAATTTGCGCAATTGCACGTATTAGGTCCAAAACTCTTCCAAATAATTTTGGAATTTTCATAGAGCGATCGTCATTCGATCCCGTGACCATCCAGGGCCGGTTTCATGACCCCTTGGTCGGTCCCTCATCTCTTCATGATTAATTAGGTTTTATCACCTAAGGCTCAGACGAGCATTTTTCTAATAAATGATTAAACCAGCATTTAATCATTCTTTCATCAACAAATCACCAACTCTTTAAGAGACCTTGGCATTTGCTCACTCGAGCATATGGGCGCTACATGGCCGATACATGATCCCATGTAGCCGGTCCCTCCTTCATTCCATGGTTAATTTTCAAATAAACCATCAACTGGTCATCAATTGATCGAATTAGGGTTTCTGAGTCCAAGGATCATAATTCCAGATTCAAACACCAATAACTTTACGACGATCTCATGATCAGTATTTTTATTAATTATGCTCGGTTCAATTACCAGTATTTTAAATTAATATTTTATCTTGGTCACGCTACCAATAATTCATCAAATGAGCAACATTTGCTCAGATGAGCAATATTTGCTCAAACCAAGGAATATTGGTTCAACTATCAATATTCAACAATTCATCGAATGAGCAATACTTGCTCACCTTAACTATCAACGTTTACTTAAGAATCATACCTCTGTCTCAACGGGCACGTTCAATTCATGAGTCTCAGGACATTTTGCAAGATCATGTTCAACTCAGCAAATGCATGGACTCATCGTCCCATAAAGTCATCAAGTCAACAACTGACTAATTAACCACGAGACGTCAATTGGTCACATGGGGGGATATTAACTAGGATTTTGGTCTGGCGGTCTACGACACGTGTGTTCATACACACGATGGAATGTGAGCAAGTCGTGCAATCAGTTGAAGGAGTTAACAAAGTAGTGGATGGAAAATACACCAAGTCTCCGCACGATGAGCAACTGGTTTCAAACACGATTTCTATTTCCCCGCTCTTTGATTCCATCAACTGTCACACTTCATGGGATCATGGTGTCTACAATTCCAGCAATATAAATAAGTCTCTGAATCATTATTGAATATACAAGAATCTCACGTCAAATAGACAACACGAGATTAACAACTCAGCATCTGAGTAATCACTCTCAACAGAGATTCAATCATTCAGAACTTATCTTATTCAGAATACATAACACACCTACAGTCTTTGATTACCATTGATTCCACACATTTCTCAGATTCCCTCCTACAGATCGACCTATCCTCTCTTGTGACCGAATTTACTCTGGAAAGACCATTGTCTTGGTTTAAGTCGGAGTACTACAGACTGATCTCTCAAATTCAAAGCACTCCCTTCTTGTAGTGCATCTGTGTGAGGTTGAACATTTCGCTCGGTTCAAGGAGTCTCCTCTGTACAGTCGTCTCCTCCGTACAGTCGTCTCCTTAATTCCGTAAAAACCAGCAAATCGTTTTGCCCCATCTACAGCAGTATACAAAGTAATTCATCTTCTTGTTCAATAAGATGAGGAGGAGATCCTAACCATTCAAAAAGCTGCAGAACTTTAAGCTCTTCTGAATGGTGTAGATTTCTTCTGAGTTGTATGTTCCAAGTATTGTTGACAATCATCTCTTGTAAACTGGCATTTTTTTGTACATAAATTTTAAAGATATTTGGAAACTTACTTTTCAAAGATTGATTGTCCTTCCATTTATCCCACTAAAAGGACATTGTTGCACCATTTTTAATTGACAATTGTGATATTCCTTCCACCACATATTTCTGTTGTTGAATTCCTTTCCAAATTCCTCTTCCTTGAAGGAGAGAAGAATCTTTCACCATTAAATCCTCTTGTTTCCCATGCATTTTAGTTCGTATCAGCTTCCTCCACAAATGATCTTTCTCAGTTGAGAATCTCCAAGTCCATTTGGCAATGAGAGCTTTGCTTGTTTTTCTTAGGTTTCTTTGGTCTACAAAGCCTATTCCATGCCGCCCAACTAATCTAATTTTTTCAGTGGTTGAACCCCAAATAAATGCTCTCATAATCTTATTCAGCTTCTTCTCAACCTTGACAGGCATAGGGAATAAGGACATGAAGTATATTGGAAGACTAGATAATGTTGTCTTGATAAGAACAATTCTTCCTGCTTTAGTGAAGTATCTCCTTCTTCTTCTGAAATTTTTCTATCACAATGTCCCAAATAGAACAGTTCCTACTAGTAACACCAACTGGGATGCCTAAATATTTGAGAGGGAGAGATTCAGTCTTACAATTTAAAATATCAGCAACATCTTCAATGCAGTCATCAGCTCCAATACTTATCACTGAACTTTTAGCTAAGTTTCCAGGAAGTCCGGTAATTCCTTCAAAAACTTGCAGAATGAGTAATAAATTCTCAGCTTCTTCTATTGATCCTTTTAAAAAAACAAGAGTATCATCACCATACT
Organism: Papaver somniferum; assembly: GCF_003573695.1. Lineage (NCBI taxonomy): Eukaryota > Viridiplantae > Streptophyta > Magnoliopsida > Ranunculales > Papaveraceae > Papaver > Papaver somniferum. The sequence continues at coordinate 199,948,139 of NC_039364.1, read as the reverse complement.
GAAGATGAGAAATCTTAATGTTGTTGTTGATAGAAAAACTTGATATCATGTTTAAGTTCATTGCTTGTTGCATGAGTTTGGTGAAAATTTCAGCTACCAATATGAATAGAAAAGGAGAGAGTGAGTCTCCTTGTCTCAATCCTTTTTGAGGTTTGAATCTCTCAGAAGAATTGCCATTCACCAAAATTGAGTGTTGTGCAGAAGTAACACACCACATAATCCATGTGATCCATTTGTTACCAAAACCTGAGCATTTTAGAATCCTTTGAATTGTGTGCCAGCTCACATTATCAAAGGCTTTTTATATATCTAACTTACATAGAATTCCTGGTTTCTTGGATTTTAATCTTGAGTCTATAAGTTCACCTGCAATCAATATACCATCTAATATTTGCTTATCTTTAATGAAAGCCGCTTGATTTTCTGAAATGATTTGAGGTAGAACATACTTTAATCTTTGAGTAAGCACTTTCGAAATCACTTTGTAGATGCTACTGACCAAGCTGATTGGTCTAAAGTCTCGAGGAGAGCCAATTTGATCCTTTTTAGGGAGAAAACTGATAAAGGAGCAGTTTATTCTCCAATCCAATCTATCATTTTGCTGAAATTCTTGGACTACAACCATAAAGTCTTTTTTGATGATTTTCTAGGACACTTTGAAGAAGTCCATGCTGTAACCATCTGGACCAGGAGATTTGTTGCTTTTAAAGTCTTTAATTGAACACCAAACTTCTGCTATCATCTTCTGAGATTTTTGTGAAAAGTTCTTCATTCAGCTGAGGTCTCAAAGTATGTTTATCTTGAACTAATTGATAAAAGTATCTTGAAATTTCATCACTGATGTCAGCTTGGGAAAAGTTGTCTACACCATTTATAACAAGCTTCTGAATTGTGTTTCTTCTCCTCCTTCCATTTGTTAAGCAATGGAAATAACTTGTATTGGCATCACTTGCTTTAAGATGTTGAGGTTTAAATCTCAGAAGCCACTTTCTTGCATTATCCAGAATGAGTTGTTTTAGCGTTGCTCTAAGTTCTACTCTATTACTGAATTGAGAGTTAGAAAGAGAGCCAAATTTTTCCAGAGCATTAAGAGTGTCTATTTGAGCAGTGATATCTTGTTTCTGCTCTCCCATTCTCCCATAAGTCCTTTTACTCCATATTTTCAAAAATAATTTTAGATTCTAGAGCTTTTTGGACATGATATAACTAGGAGTACCATGAAATATCATTGTATCCCACCATAACTTCACATTAGCTAAGAAGTCAGCATTAGAGAACCAATGATTTTCAATTCTGAAAGGAGGATTCTTCCTATCCACATTTGAAGTTGTGAGAAGCAATGCAGAGTGATCAGATAGAGTTCTAGAGAGCACTGTTTGTGTTAACAATGAGAATTTACTTTCAAATTCAGGAGATACTAAAACTCTGTCTAATCTACAAAGCAGTAGATCAGACTGCATATTGCTCCAAGTGTAGAGACCTCCATTGAGTGGTAAATCTATAAGTTTTATTGAAAAATCTTCTTCCTCTTCCATTACCTCCAGGTTTGTTCCTTTCACATCGTCTTCTGGTTGCATTAAAATCACCTGCAGTGACCCAATTTACCTATTGCCCAGCCAGCTGTGTCATCCATTTCTTCCCAGAATTCTTCTCTTTCCCAATAAGAACATGGTGAGTATACATTAGTAACTGTCCACTCAAAATCTTCAGTCTTAGATTTGAAGATGTGAGAAAGAGTATTTGGACCAATTAATTCATTTTTTTTCTCTAATAAAGTGTCATCCCATATAGTTAATAAGCCACCAGACAAACCTTGAGAGGGAGTGTCTTTCCATTGACAATTATTATTGCCCCATAAATTTGTGATCCACCGGTTATTAATCTTCATCATGTGTGTTTCTTGAATAAGTACACGAGTTGGTTTAATCTTCCTTATAAGATCTTTGAGTGAGTCCATTTTATCTACATCAGTCATTCCTCTCATATTCCATATAAGAATCTTAATATCCATTTAAACCATTGAGCCCATTTGATGCCAAGTTAACTGCATCTTGATAAACTTCCATTTCTTCTTCCTTGTCTGTACCATATTCTTCAATTGTATCTTGAACAGATATAATTTCATCCATAGATGGTATCTTGTTGTTTCCTCTTCTTTTTCTTAGTTTGAGATGTTTTACCACTATCTCAGTATACATTGCTCTGATCATGTCTGCAGTATCTCCGAAATTGCCACCCAAATTTGTAGTAGCATCCATTATCAGATCCACAGTATTGTAAATCGAGTTGATTTGCACAATTTCTCTATTCAGAGAATGAGATAATTGTTCATTTTCAAGCACTGACATCTCTGTTTGAATAAAAGGATTGAAATCATGTATTACATGCTCTGAATCTGTAGAAACAATAACTTCAGTCTCTTTATCTGGAGAAATGCTCTTCTTTTTGTAACAGTTGGTAATGAGGTTTTGACATGGCTTTTGGCGAAAAGAAACTGCTGCTTCCGTTTCTTTTTGACCCACTAATACCACATTTTGACCTTTCTGCCTTTTCAATTCAAAAAATTTATTAAAGCATTCTGTAATTGTAGTTGAGGTGCGTTTATCATTTTTACCTGATGTTTGTCCAACCTCCACGTGTGATGTTTTCCTCCACGCATTATGAGCCATAGAAAGGGAACCATTTCTGCTACTGTCAGGAAATTCAAAATTTGAATTTTCTTTATGTACGGTTGTTGCATCTTCCAATTGTTCAATGGTTTTCCGGTAAAATTTGACCTTTGAAGGAATTGCCGGAGTGTAATTGAAATCCCATTCTATAGCCAGTAGCCAATCTTTCCCATGAATAGGTATGTTGATTGTTGCTGGAAGATTTTGAGCCAGACACTTAACTCTTAATCTGCAGCACGCCGGATTTTTGGCCAGAGTTTCTTTATCCACCTCTGCAAGACCTCCTAAAGCATCACCAATGATATCAAAGTGATCTTTAGACCAAAGTTTTGAGTTAATGAAAGAGATCTCTCATTAATGGTGATATCTTCATCTATCCATCTCTTGACTTCAATAAATGTGTCCTTGTATTTCCATTTAATTGGCTTCCAACAACTCTCTTGATTGTTAGAAGCATTGAAGTTTGCCATATTATCATTTAAGACTGAGAGTTGAAGATACCTTTTCCATTTGAGTTTAACCGCAATTTCTCTAGCTACCTGATTCCAGGAAATTGTACCATATGTTGTACAAACAAATGTTCTTGCAGGTCTTGTACGAGGATTAGTAATGCTGATGCAAGGTGGAAAATCTTTGATGAGGGGAATCTGTTGTTGGTGAATATGTACTTTACCAACCAATCTGTTGAAGAGTTCCTGGAATCTTAACCAACCATAGTTATGTTTTCCTCTAGAAATGAATAGCGCCTTATTCCTTGCACGGTTCTCATCTGTTCTTGCTACTTTGAGAAATTCTCCTCTAGAATTCTTAAGTTTCTCAATTAGAAATGAAAAATTACCTTCTCTTCTGGTCCATTTGTGTTTGTTGTTAGAACTGATTTGAATTTCTTCAAAAACTTGACTCATCCATGCTCCAATTTCCGCCGAGAAGATAATCTTGAAATTTAATCCGCCTGAACCCTTTTCCACCACCTTGAATCCATTTTGATTTCCTAGTTTTTGAGGAGAAAATTCGAAAGTTTTTTGTTAAATTTGAGTAATTGAACAATTATTTTCTCCAATCTCTCTGACATTCTCTCTCATCTTTGTTCAACGTCCTTGAGGATCGATCAACGATCTTAAACTATAATAGATAATAATGTGATTAATACAGAGTTTCATGCTGCTAAGAACATAAAATTGTCAAAAATAACAAAAGAAAAATTTGTATTCATAAAATTTTCATAATTGGAACATTCTTGAACCCTAAACCAAATGTTAATGTTATTGACCCTTTGAATTCTCAGGATTGTACAAAGTCACCGTGAAAAATACTATTTACGAAGAAGCTCATCATGTCTTGACTCCAATCGTTGATCAGTATATATAGAATAAAAAATTAGTAAAAGAATAAGATTAGCACTGACTTGATACTGTATTTTTAATCATATCCGGTATTTTTCTCATGGCACATGGCCGGTCATTCTGAATACAGTCGCACCTGTACACCTGTGACCTTTGATATTAACAAAAATAAGCACTAAAGTATTAACTCTATAGGATTAGCAGCAGTAGCCAGGAGTAGCCAGCAAATATGCGTCTTCTATTAATATTGGTTGATTCAAAGATGATAAGAACATGAATCAAATACTACAAAAATCAAATGCTTTGAACTAAACACTCATAGCAAAAAGAAAAGCTTTATACCTAAACCAAATACTATACAAATGATATGTTCGAACTACCCGATACATGCAACATAAGTACACCGGACCATGACTATTCTCGTTGATTTGACTCAACCTTTAATGGAAATCATGGGCAACACAATAACTTTTGTCCTAAATTCAAGAGCAAAAACATAAAATGCATTGTTCTGATTACCTTCAGAATCCGGAGAAAGCAAAAATCAAAATTCAAAACAGAGAAGAGAAAATGAGTAAACTCTAACCTTTGCTTTGTTCGGCTTGAAAAACACTAACGAATCACTTGGCTTGAATGCACTGCTGAATTCTTGGTTAACAGCTTTAAGAACTTGCTTTCCGTTCTTTCTCCTTATGTCCTACAAAATCAAACGAAGCAACAATCTAGAGTTAGGCTAGTATAAGAAATCCACATTTTATGCTTAAACGTGCAGCACGTTATATACCATATATTACTTCTCTTAAGCAGCATCGAAAAAATAGCAATTCACATAAACATAAATAATAAATTACGGATCGAAGCATCTCAGGGATCAGCCTCACATTTAACGTATGATTTAAGGGCGTCAACTAAATGCCAAATGTTTAGGTTGAGTAACCCAAACTTTGTATACAAGGAGCTAGTGAAAAAATAAAGAATCTACGATATATAGCGGGTTAACCAATTAGGAATGCAGAAAATGAGAACTGATAGAGAAAAAAAAAGGCAAGGGTTTATCAATTTTAAGATGAAAAAAAAATGTCGAATTAAATTTAAGAATTATGAAAATCTTACTAGGTATAAAACCCTAGGATTTTACATATAGGGTCTACTATGGTTTAGTTTTACTTGTAACCGATATTATATGGACCAGACGATATGTTCGTCGTACCTGATTAATGATTCGTGGAGAACTTCTCATTACCTGTTAACAAACCAATTAAACTGTGAGATTTTCTTTTGAAGCAAAACTGTGAGATGATATTATCACCAAATCAAAAAATACAATGAGAAATAAACATATCGAAAGAGAACAGGAGAGAAAGCCGTCAGTGTGAAGGTTAGGTTGTGAAGATTAGTTCGATGGTAATAATAACCCCACACGTTTCTCTAATTTCAGTTTCTTGATTAACTTTCTGTGAAAGTACATCACCTGCGACAGAAAAACTAAAATAAATCAATAGTAAATCAGAATTGAGAAGAGACGGGAGTGGAAGAAAAGGCGGAGAAGAAGAGAGAGAGCAAAGTTAGGGTTTAAGAGAAAAAAAAAAGTTTTATAAATCGACTCCGAGGCATATAGCGGGTCGAAATATTCGGTGGTACTACCGGATGAAATATTTGTGGTGTGAATAAACAGGAAGATCCTATTGGCTGAAATATATTCTCGTGGGACCAAAAGCTCTCAGAAGAGATCTTTATTCAGCTTTTAACCACATCAGAGGAAATTCACCTGAAATCATATTATTAATTTTTACAAATTTAGTATTTATTTACCGATTTGTACAAACACGGCGGTGCTTCGTTACATGTTCTTTCATGAATTAATAGCCCTTGATTACTTCATTTATATGATTTATGATTTTATCAATTAGCCTATAGGAATCATTGGAGTTTTGCTCCTATTTTAGTTCTATGAGTTCTTGCACGTTGTTCTGCAACAAAGATAATGAAATTCATTTCTTTTTATCATATTTAAAAGTCACTGCAAGTTAAATATGTATAATGAGTTTCCATTTTGGCTATCTTAATTGTGAAAATTGAATATATATCCCTTGTTTTAGTGGCCTTCATAAATATCCCCGTCAACAATATTTATATCCTTCCATCTTTAAGAAGATTCCGATTTTATTAATAATCCCACAAATATCCTTTAGATATTTCAGATCTTAAACTTTCTCTCTTCTCCTCCTCATCACCTACGTCATCACCGTCTTCTCCACCTCATTTTCTGTCGGACTGAATAGTGATGATGGTGGTGGAAGAAATCAAATCACAACCACAACTAGCAACGCCACCACCATTTCAGAGTCAGAGAAAAATATTTTAGAGAGAAGATATTTAAGATCGAGAGGGATAGATCTTCAATTGAAAATCAAACCAAACCCACCACCGTCTTCATCTTCATCATCACCACCTCTGCAACTACTCACACCTTCACCGCCGACAACTGCTTCAAAATTCAATCGAGAAGTATCAACAACAAGGGATGAAACCTTCTTCTTCTTCTTCTTCTACAATTGAGTTTTTAAAATCAGATCCAAATAAATCAAGATCTGATTTTTAGGTTTTGATTTCTGATTACTTTTGAGTTAAACTTCTTCGAATTATTGTTTATTTGTTTCATCTACTTTGGCAATCGAATTATGAAGAGAAGTAATGATGATGATGGCGGTAGTGGTTATGGTGGCAGCGACGGTGGAGGATGTATGTATATGATTAGTTCCTATTTTTCTAAAACTGGTATAGTTTTTGGTTATATGTCAGTATACAATGAACTATTTACTTTTTGGATGTTGTAGTTGGTGGTTGTTGTGGTTGTGTGGTGGTGGTAGTTGTTGATACGGTGGTGGATGATTTTGTAGTGGAGATTGGGTGTGATTTTGGTTGCATTTGTTGATGGTGTTCCAGGTATAGAAATTGTCCTTACAGTAAACCTACTTACTTCAGTTTTTACGGGATCAACTATTGTTGTTGATCCAATTTATGGGATGAACTGCTATTGTTGACCCAATTTTTTATGGGATCAACTACGGTTGTTGATCCATTTATGGGATCAACTCCTGTTGTTGACCCAATTTTTTATGGAATCAACTATTGTTATTGATCCTTTCAACTCCAATCGTTGATAATATTTCCTTGGATAAGTATAATCATGCTTGTATTTTAAATTATGTAAATTTCTTTCAATGTTGAACTTGTGGTGCAATGGTAGCATGACTGACTCCATGTCAGATGATGCATGTTCCACTCAAGCCAAGTTCACTCCATTTACATGGATCAACTTTCATTGTTGATCCCCTAAATTGGATAAACTTCTACTGTTGATTCTTGTTTTTTTTTTGATCAACTACCATTGTTGATCCCCAAAATTGGATCAACTTCTATTGTTGGTTCTATTTTTATTTGGATCAACTACTGTTGTTGATACAAAAATACCTGAACCAGTGGTGGCGGTGGTGGTGGTGGTGGCGGCAGAGGACTAGTGGTGATGGAGGTGACGTACTAATGGTGGTGGCGGACTGGTGGTGGTGTAATGGTGGTGGTGACGGAGTGGTGGTGGAACATTAGTGGTGGTGGCGGTTGGTAGGTAGGTGGTGGTCGTTGAACGATGGTGGTGGAATGGTAGTTGAATGCTGGTGGTGGTGGTGCTAGTGGTGGTGGTGAAGTGGTAGAGGAAGAAATTTGTTGCATTTTGGAATAAAGAAAAATATTATATGGGTGAGGGTATTAAGGTAATCTAATTTTAAATGGATAAGGTTATTAAAAAGTAGGATATATTTATTTTTGTATAAGGATATAATTACAATCCTATTAGAGGGGCGACATGATCCATTAGAGGGGCGGCAACCTAATAAGACAAAAAAGGTCATTACATGGTAATTCATGCCACCCCTTATCAAAAAAAAATATAGAAATGACAAATTAACCCTTATTATTAATAATCAAGATTAGTGATGATAATCAAAATTAGTGTTGATAATTAATTTTCACTTATAATAACTCTAAAATCAGATTTTTAGAGTTAGGAAAAAAAAGTTGTAAGGAGAAGAAAAAACTTTTGTGATATTTGTGAAACCCTAGATTTTGATTCACTCAACCAAAATGAGTGATTCCAGTGGCAAATTTGAGATGGGTGAATCTCTATACGATAGAGAAAACAAATACTACATACCTCTTGATGGAGATCCTGATATGGAGTATTTGTTAGATGGTAGAGATGTTTTAACCTAAAGTCAAGGTCAATCTCAATCAATTGAAGAAATTAGCCAACCAGAGCCTGAAACTGACCAGTTATACTTCTAAATTAGTTCCCATTAGCTTTTTGTCGCTCAAAACTATCTAAAATACGTAAAAAAAAATAAAAACTTTTACATTTTCAGAAGAACTTACGATTGGAATTGTGCTATTGACCAACCGTAACTCTGTGTTACGGTTCATAAATTATCGAATACCAACCGTAACTGGTTCAATTTGGGGAAAACCCAATCGGAATACCAGTTACGGTTGGTACAAAAAACTCGATACGAACCGTAACCTAATTACGGTTTGAAACATGACATCATATAGCAACCGTAACAAATAACGGTTGGTAGCTAATGAATCGAGACCAACCGTGATTGACTTACGGTTGGTATTTCAATTAATTTTTGAACCGAATAAATTTCTAAGACACAATATGTTTTACGGTTGGTAAGGTTATTTGAGTTACAAGTCGTAACTCAATTACGGTTGATAACAGTGATGCAAATACAAACCGTAAAAAAAATGAAACATCCAGAAAGAATTACGGTTCGTAACTTAAGTATCGAGACCAACCGTAAATCAATTACGGCTGCAAAAAAAATTCGTAACTGAACATTCTTTCTCACAATCAAGAACTTACGGTTGGTATTTGAGTTAAATGAACCGTAACATCAACCAAATCCATAGTTACGATTCCAATTGGCGTTATTACCAACCGTAACTCACATGCTACACAAAAATTTCAATTTCAATTTTGTTCCAAACCCTGATTTTTGATACAAAACTAACTTCAATCTTCGTCAACCTTCTTCTTCGGCATCTCTAATATAGTTTTCAATCAATGATTATCAATTTTTCAAATTTCCGATTAATCGAGGACGATGAAAATTTCAGTTTTAATGGAAGAGGACGATGAAGATGAAAATTGTTTTGGTTTTTTTGATTCATTAGGTTTAGAAATAGGGGAGGACAATTATGTATTTCAACCAAAATAGAATGGGTAAATTAGTCAATTTACAACCTTATAGGAGACCCCCTAACCAACTAGAGGGACATTGTTATCACACTTGCCGCTCCTCTAATGGAACATGTCGCCCCTATAACAGGATTGTATAATTATTAGGTTTCAAAAGTAAGGACATATAAATAATGTACCCATCTTAATTGCCATAATAACCTTAGTCTAAATCATCCAAGTATTTGATAGAGATAAGTGATAAGTTCACCAAAACCACGAGCTCAACGATTGATCACTCTTTGTATAATAAATTTATTATATCACAACGGCCCCTTAAAACTTACCAAAGAAAGGCCAAATCTCCAAATCATTTTTCCCCTCATTTACCAAGACTGCTACATTGGGTAGTTGGCAGTGGGTATAATAATCCTCAGCCCTGTTATTTTTTCCGGTTTGGGTCTTTTTCAAATCTTTTCCAATGACCGCATGAAATCCTAAATTTTCTTGAAGTAGTATATTTCACGAAGTAGTGAAATATAATAAGATCAATGTCCGAATCTACTCTGACTTTTTTTTTCTGAGAACGACGTACTATAAAACGAACGGCCAAAAAGGATGTTGTTTCTTGATTAAGAAACAACGGCCGAGTCAAGAGAGACAAATATTATCTTCCTCCTCGGCTTTCCTCTTTTGGATAAACTTTTAAGCTATTTAAACCACCTATATATTCTTGAATAACATATTCTCCCTTGTATGTTTTTATTGAGAGGGCTTTTATGTGGTCACATACTCACATTCCAGAACCCCTTCACACCGGAGAATGTTTGCATACGTAGGTAGTTGGGAAGTTTCCACGAAGTATCTGTTTTATTTGACATCGCTTTCAAGTTTCTACAAATATTTTCAAGATAGAGGAAAAGCATAGGTGTTTAGCATGATAAGTGTTAAAAGACAAGATAGGTACAAAATCTATTTTGACGAAAGAATTCTTCCTATCGGTCTGTCTAACTAACTGATTAGCAACATGTATGAGTCCCACGCAAAGTTGGCAGAACGCTGTAATCACAGCCAACCAATTTGAATATAGCCAGATGATTAATTTTTTCTTTGCTCGATGATTATTATCACAATCAGGGTTTGAGTTCGCTAAACTATCGTTATCAAAACTCTTCAAAAGTTGGGTCTTCTTCATCATCATCATTCATCATTGTTGGTTACTCAATAATACTCAAGGGAACTGCTGACTTGTTTCGTCCGTAAATCCAACCAACAGCTGATTTTAGATGGAATGTTCTATAGTAATTGTCTTGTGAACTATCAATTGATTTTCTTGCAAGACATAACCTCTTGAAATTTCTTTTACTGCATGACTTGATATATACAATCTATCATCTGATCTCTGCTGTTTACTACATCACTATTATCCACCATAAATCCAAAGTAAATACAAACTAATAATCATTATCTTAATTCTTGTATATATAGTTCTTGTTCTTAATCTTCCAGCTAAGAATTGATAGAGATAGGCGATAAGTTCACCACGTCAAAACCATGAGCTCATACATGGAACACAAAATTGGTTAAAAAGACCAAAACAGAAAATTCTTGGGTGAAATGGACTCTTAGCTTTAGATACTGTTTATATAGCCAAAAATTAGAAAAATACTGTTCATTGAGCCAAAATGGATATTTGACCCAGAATATTTTTTATTTATTAACCTGAAGAGACAATTATGTCCCTATCTTCTACAGAATTAATTTCGCTGTTTTGCTCTGTTTTACGAGTTAATTGCAGCAAAACAGAGTACTGAAACAGAGCAAAAAACAGAGCACCTATATCTTCTTAGAATTTCAACTCGCCATTCTCCGATTCCGGCCGAGTTCTGCTTGTTTTCTGGTTCATTTCCAGCCATATCTCAGGCCATTTTCCTGGTCCTTTAATGCACTTTAATTCAGTCATGCACAGCCCCTAACATTCATCTATTCAGCACTTCCAGTACTCCTGTAGTTCAATCAACCAACAACCTGTACTTCATTGCAGTATCATCTTACTTTCAGGCCAACTACTATCACCAGTAGGAACCTGAACTCATAGTTTCTGTAGCTTCATTTGCAGCTGCATATTGAGCTACACAGTACCCATCTTAGCTGCTTCTTGTTCCTGTGACTCGTACAAGCTCAATGAGCTCATTTCTTCCTTCATTCTTGCAGCACCATCCTTTGCAGCTCCTTGCGTTCCTTCCAACTTCAACAACACAAAGCCTTTCTGCAAAATCACACCTTCATTGGACCCAAGAAACTCAACTGCAACCACAGCTTCAGGCCATTTCCATCTGCTTCACTTGTATTTTTAATTCAACAGCCTCAGTTCCACTAACCTGCATCTGTGGCAAATCACCAACGCCTCGCAACCCATGACTATCATCTCTTAAGTTTAGCCTGCAATACCTCGTCCACCGGCACCAGTTACCACTGCAATTCAGCTCAATCCAGATCCTTGTTCGTCCCGACTTTCTCATTCACTGCAATCATTCCCTGCAATTTCATACATACTACAGCACCAACCACTTCTCCTTAAAATGCCAACTTCCATTCACCAACTCTATTGCAGTAAACTCCACCATCTTTCCATGGCAGTGACCACCAACACAACCAGAAACCCATTGCAGCAAAGTACAGTTGCAAACACAAAATCCTCAATCTGCGTCGTTAACCTGCAGTCCGAGTCCTAGCCACTGTCAACCACCAATACTGACTCATCCTGCAATTGCAACCTAGCATTCATCTAAAATCCTGCTTCAGAGCTGAGCGTCGACTTCATCTTTGTAACTCCTTTCATCTTTCTCTTCCACTGCACCTGCATTTCAAATTAGCTTCATCATGACTGTAACTACCACTACCATTTCATTAACAGAATCCTCATCTTAATCTCTCACAACTTCAACCACCAGAACCAGTTGTTCTCTTTTCCATCTCAGTTTTGTTGACTGCACTCCTGGGACAGGTTCCTGTGAGCTCAACTTCCATTCCACAACAGCAACATCTTCCAGCTGATTGTAACTCCAATCACAGACCCATCTCTTTCACGTTCGCTAGCTTAAATTCGAACAACATCAACTTCATATTCAATTTCATCTGACCAGCTGCAACGAACCCAATTCCAACAACAGCAACCCATTAAATCTTCATCTCAGGCTCATTCAATCTCCAATCCTTGCTAACCACCACAATTCCATGGCACAACCAACCCTTGACTGCAATTCAGATTTGAACCGAAACCCATTTGAATCCATGCCCTAATTGCAACACAAAATCTATTTCAAACTCATCTCGTCACTATCTACTAACATCACATCTTCATCTGAGTTTGAGACGGCATCAGTAAACCCTCTCTGTTTCAATAAAACCAAGCCTTGTTTAGTTTTTATTTTATAAAAAAAAAATATACAACCACAAACGTTAGCAGATAATGAAACATGGATGAAACCAGGCTCATCCAATGGCAACACATGATGAAACCAATTTCATCCAGTAATAACATATGACATACAAAGGTTTCATCCATGAAAAAACTAGATGAAACCAGTTTCATCTAGTGGTAACCAACAAAACACCATGTTTCATCCAGTGGAAATACATGATGAAACTAGTTTCATCCAGTGACAACACAAGATGAAACCAGTTTCATCTAGCTAACAAACAAAAAGCTATGTTGTCATCCAATGGAATCAATTTCATCTCAATTTAAAATAGAAATTCAACCCAACCTAAAACACAATGAAAATAGTTTCATCCTAGTTAAAAATGTGTGAAACCAAATTCAACATAGACTAAACACACAATAAAACCAGTTTCATCCGAGTTAAAATGGGTGAAGCCAAATTAAACCCAATTTAAGACACTATGAAATCAGTTTCATCTCAGTTTAAAATAGAAATTCAACCCAACCTAAAACACAATGAAACTAGTTTCATCCTAGTTAAAAATTTGTTAAGCATTTGTAATGTTGACAGTACTAATCCAAGAAAGAAATAACCACACAGACAAAATCGAAGAACCCCCAATTTCATTTAGACACTACAATTCAATTCAACAAACCATGTCGAATGAATTGAATCCCTTAATTAACCACAAAATCAGTAACAACAACTCCATAATCGAAGTACCAATTTCATAAAGAAAAACACAAATCCAAATTAAAAACACACAGACAAGGAACGGATTAGAAGGAACGAGAAAAAAGGTTTATAACCTAAGTTTTATGTTCCATGAATCAATCAGTAATTTTGAAGGAAGATATGAATGTTCGAACGCTGGAAAGAAAACCTGGATTGAAAATAGTAAGTAACTTACACGTCGAAGAAGAAGAAGAACCATCCACAAATATTAGGGATTACAGAATTCTTCTTGGATGATGATGGCGGTGGTGATGTCGATGATGGTTTCGAGGAAACATGATATAGTCAAAGGTGGTGGAAATGATGATGGTGGTGTCGATAATGGAGAAATTTTATGTTCCGCGGTGGTGATGGCGGCGATGGAGAACGAGAGCTGGTTTTTGATTTCAGATCTGTTTTATGTTCAGGATGACGAAGAAGACGAATGAAGAAATGGGATTTCTGATGTCAAGTAATGTGATATGAAGGGCAATAACGTAAACTCAATATTTAAAGATTCCTTTGGACATTTGACCCAGGCCGAATCCTAACTGTCCATATGGCCCAGGAAACACCCAATTTTGGTTATATAGCCCATTTTCTGTACATGGAACGGCGTTTATTGTTTGTGTAATGAATCAAGAAGAAAACAAAGGCCATTTAGAGTTTAGAAAAGAAATTAAGGCCAAATCTCAAAATCTGTGTGCCCCATGTATCTTTAAGCGCGGCTTCATTTTCTTCCGTTTTGGTCCCGCTTGTTTGGGTCGTTTCAACACCAACCGAACAAGTATTAAAGGGCCTTATCAATAAGGAAAAAAACAACAAGAAATAGTGAAAAATAGATCAATGTCCAGTAAGAATACCTATCAAGGATGGACAACGGCCTGCATTTGACTCATTGAATGGCACAGTATATCTGAGTCGAGAGAGACAAAAATATCTTCATTCTTCTATATCCTGTGTTTGACTTTCTAAATCTCGGTGTGTTTTCCTTTTCTGGATAAACTTTTGAGCTTTCCAACCCTGGATTGATTGGGGTATACCCAGATTATTTGGGGTACACCTAGTGAGACAAAACCCAAGACATTTAGAAGTAAAATAGGCTATCCCTCAACCTTGTATTTTCTAAATGGATAATATGTCCTTGTTTAATTAACTCTAAAAAACCTGATTAGGTTAATTAATTGAGTTTAGATTAAAATTTTGAAATTATGAATTCAGTAGATTAACCCTTTAATCCGTCTTATGAGTTCGACTTCGATTAAAAATTTTGGTTTTGAAAATGTGAAAAGTCGGCAAGGTCGACGTTTGAATAAGGTGCCGGCTATGTTTCGCCGGCATGGTCGACGTTTTAATAATATGCCGACCAAGTATAGCCGGCGTGGTCCTTGGATGAAGAAAATGCCGACCTTTTTTAGGCCGGAATGGTCTTTGAATGAAGATTACGCCGACTCTCTTGGGCCAGCAATCTTATGGTCGGCATGTAAATATTTCCTACAATGCCGGCTATCATATAGTCGGCATGCACATAATTTATAACATTGTCGGCTGGACTGTAGTCGGCGTGCTAAGGATTTCTAACCTTGCCGACCTGTACTTATACCAAACAGAAAACAGAAGATGGGAAGATGTAATTCACTTTATTCATGCAATTTTGGTTACTACATTGATTGAAACATAAAACCTAACTCCTTGTCGACGGAAAAACGAATGCACTTAGCATGTGCATCAAGCCTTTGAACCTCTAGGCGACCCTAGTGGACGAGTTATAGTCTCGTGAGTGTTTACATAGAGATCTACCCATAAAACCTACACTAAAACCATCAATCTTCGTTGGAGGAATCCCATTCATCTCCGGGTTGCATGAAGTCTGGGGCATACTCCGGGATTTTGGAGACCGTGAATTCATAGCTTGCATTGAATGTGAATGCTTCCCCCATTTCCTCCAAGTAGCGCGCTTTCACGGCTTCATGCTACAAAAACAAAACACAAATTTAATTTGTTAGTGGTGTTTAGTAGGAAGATCAAACAACATGGATCACGTAAAATAAACCACAAACATCCTTACAAATTGTTCAATGGACAAGTTGAAGTTGGTAGCGTTGAAAATCCGGGGTTGGAGAGCTAAAAAAGCAAGTATCGCATTTTCGATGACTAAGTGCCAATCATGGACTTGTTGAACACTTCTTCCATTAGGATTCCCAAACTCTTGCCTAAATTTGTTGTGTACCCTAGCCCAAAAGGTTACGACATCCACCCTTACGGAGGACTCATGTCTAACTCGAGTTTTCGCGTACCAAGATTTGGTGATTGCCAAATCTCCATTAGAATCAAACGAAGCCATTGTTGTATGTAGAGAGCTATTGGGTGAGTTAGATGGAGTGTATGATGATATGAGCTTTGGAGAGTATATGCAAATAGTTGTGTGTTGTTTTGTAGAGAGAACTAGTGTATTTATAGGATGATGCCCAAATTTGTCCGTTATAGTGCATAAGTACAAGTCAATCAATGCAATTGTACTTGCAAAAATTTGAATTTTGAAATTGCCGGCGCGGTTTCTGTTTCCCAAGTATGCCGACTAAGTCAGGCCGGCAGGGTTGGAATTTTGTTACCATGCCGACCTTATGCTGATTTTAGGCATCAGGAGAACATTTTCTTCTGTGTAACCGCCGGAAATGTATTTGGTCAGTAGCATGCCGGCTATCATAAATTCGGCAAGGTAGAAATTTTCTTACCATGCGACCTTATGACTTTTAGGCATCAGGAATTCATGCAATTTTCTGTTTAACCGTCGGAACGGTATTTGGTCACTAGCGTGCCGGCTATGATATGGTCGGCAAGGAACATAATTTATAACCCTTCCGACCTTACGGTGATTTTAGGCATCAGGAGAAGGTATTTTCTGCAATACATAGCCGACAGGATCGATAACATAATACCCTGCCGGCTTCGTAACAACCGGCTAGGTATTGATCTGATTACCCTTCCGACCCTGGTATGCAAATAATTTCGGGTGTCAGGGCCGGCAGTCTGACAGTTCAAAACCTTGCCGTCCCTGGTGTGGTCGGCACTGTAACTTAAAAAAAACATGACGGCATAAGTATTGAAACTTTACGTAGCTAAACAAACCGTTCATTCAACAACTATAAATCCAACACTTGTTGTCCAAAATACGAAAACATGTCCCATAAACCTTAAAAAAACACATTTGTCCAACAGTTAACCTTAACATTTGTCCAATGCAACATAAAGAAATAAATTAGGAATGTATTCATTCACCGCCACGACCACAACCCCGTTTAGGAACACCACCACTACTACTACCTTCACCACCACGACCACTACAAGTCCTCTTTTTGACAGCATTCATCTTGGCTTTGCTTCCCTCCTGGATTTTTCTTCCCTCTTTACTTCAGCATCAGCTTGCTTGAACAATTCATAGGCATACTCATTCTCAATATTGCAAGCATATCCAATGTGCTTGCTTTGCTCTTCAATCGACAAAGGCTCTCCTCTGTCTTTCGCGCAACACAACACCTTCACAAAGCTCTTCAAATGCTCATTCTATTGTCAATTAAACAACAAACAATTAATAGAATGATTCGATAATGTAATCTTAAAACAATAAGAGCAACTCTAAAATACTTACAAAGAACTTAAGACTTGTTGCCGGGTCTTTCGATGCCATCTTTCTCTTACGATCCAATTCTTCAGCAGTCATTTCCCTAATCACAGTAGGAAGAGCCCAACCCAATTACCACGACATGTATCTCTCATGAGCTTCATGACCTTCTGTCACATCGTCCAAAAGACTCGTATCGACTTTACGGTCACGTCTTCCGTCCCAATGATCTTTAACTGGAGCTAGAATGTAAGCGACGTAACTTTTTGGGACGTGGTGCAGTCCTCCCTTCGCACTGTAAAGGACGACTCATCATCGAAATGGGGTTCTTCTTGGACGTAACCCAATTGTCGCATTACCTGATGTGGATCGTACATTGAATATCCATGGGTGCACAACAAGGGATCGTAGTATAATGCAACATCATCTCTCATTTGGATTAAACCTTGATTTCTAACATCTCAATAAGGATCAAATTTTACCTCATCTGCAGTCAATTTGTCCAAGGCGATTCACAGTTTAATAAGCTGCTGCGACATATCCTTATCCTAACCACCTTAAAACTGTATCTTTGTCCTCTTGGCTTATCAAGCGCAAAATTCTCATCCACTTTGATGTAGGAGTTGGCTTTCACCAAAGTAGGGAAATGCTCATATATCCAAACCTATGCGAACACAAAATTTAGTAAGAATCTTATCTTACGAGAATTTTGCAAATATAAATGATTTAGACAATAAAATTACCTGGAAGAGACATATATTTCGGTTAACTTGTGCAGTGAGTGCCCTAGAACCCTTTGTCAACTCATTGTTCAAGAAGGCGACCACCACAGTACCCCAAGAATACTCATGCATCTTATCTAAGGGATCCAATACTTGCATATAACTGGCGTCGACCAAGCTTCCGGAACTGTCGGGAAGATACAATTGCCCAGGATGTATAGCAAATAAGCTGACGCGGTAGCATTGATTCGCACCGAGTTCACCATTCTTTCCTTATCAAAGATTTTCTTGGTGTCACATAATGTGTCCTTCAACTGCTTCATATTGAACTTCTTGCTCAGACGACCATCCTTCTTCACAAGCATAGACTCCGTCTCAGTCTGATCCCAACCGAACAATTTCTTGCTCAATTTGTAAATCTTCTCCCAAGAAATCTTAGTATCGAAGCCCTCATTGATTGCTTTTACCTCAACCTCGAGGCCTAGAATTTGATGAGCATCATCCGGAGTTATCGCCATCTCACCGAATGAGAATAACATTGTATCAGTCTCTCCGTAGAACTTCTCACAGAATGCAGATACGGTAACTCTATCATGCTCAATATTCGAACTCTCCACCGCAGGCCACAACCCGGAGTTCTTGACAATCACTTTCACCTCCTCACATTCATCCTCAAGATCCCAATTCTTAGTCATTGAACATGAAGCTTGGCGCCTCATGAGACGGATAGCATGCTTGTGATCCTAAATACCAAAAAAACAAAATGAAAAGAAATAAAAAACTTGATGCAAATTTAAGATAGATACACACTTAAATAAAAAACAAATACGGTTTGAGATTACTTACGATAGTATTATGGATCGTACATGCCCATGAGTCTTTGTATCCAAAAGAACATTTCCACCATCTTTTGGGGTCCCCTTTGGAGGCTCACCTACTTTCAGTGTAACCATCAAGTGAGGGGGAGGCATTTGAGAATCAGCTGGTTTAGTGATAACCCTCTTCCTATTTCCGGTTTCAGTTGAAGTATAAGCTTCGGTTTGTTGAACAATAGCTTGAGTTTGTTCTCCATCTTCTTCTTCTTCTTGTTCCACCGCCTCTTCAACAATTTCATCTTCGATATCCTTATCTTTATCTCCATTACCATCATCATCATCATCATCATCATCATCATCATTACCTCCTCCAATATTAGGCATATCCTGATCACCATCATCATCATCATTGTTACCTCCTCCAGCAGCCGGAGTTCTTTCATTAACAACATCATCATCACCTCTTCTACCAGATGGAATTGATTGGTCTTCATCTGGAGTCTCGTCTGAATCACTGGGTTCCGATGGTGGTTCAGAATCATTCGGTACACGGATCTTGAACGTTCCCGGCACAACGTATGGCCCTCGATGTGTTGAAGTCAAGAATTTTTCACCAACACGAGGAGGTCTTGAAGGAGGACTACGAGATTTCAGAGCTTTCTTCTTTTCCTTTTGCAACCTGAACAAGAACGATTAAGAAAATATATATATAAGTCGGCAGGGTCGACAAATACAACCTTGCCGGCTACACAAAAGTCGAAAGGGTCGACTAAATAATGCATGTCGGCTAAACAGCAGCCGGCAGGGTATTATTCACATAACCTGTCGGCTTATAACAAATATGAACACAGTAGATACAAGGATTTTTCACCAAACCAGTCCGCAAGGTCCATTACCCATACATTGCTGGCTAACAAACAGTCGACATGGTTTTATCCAAATACCATTCGGACTTTCATAATTCAAGGCATCAGGAGACACAAAAAACTTGAGATACAACCGGCAAGGTAAAAATTTATAACCAACCCGGCTAAAAAAAAAAAACTGACGCCGACAGGGTCCTAGGTTGATTACTTTGCCGACCCTGCAAGTAGCAGTTACAGATATTAAACAGCCGGCAAGATCTTCAACCTAATAGCTTGCCGGCCAACCCTAAATATGAAATGTCGGCAGAATCGATAACATAATACCCTGCCGGCGGAATAACTGCAGATTCACAAATTTTATATTTTTGACATAATTTGACATGCAAACATGAAATTGAAGTACTAGAGTGAGTTTAAGTAAGCCCTTACTTTCTTAATCGCACCATTTCTCGTGTTTCAGCGACTGCGAATTCTCCTTCTTCGACGGTTTTTTTCTTCACTTTCCTTTGAACTAATTTTGCTAATTCAGGATTGTATTCATTGGGTTTTCGATTTTCTCCTTTCATACGACTAGCCCTAGGTCTCGGCGGATCCATTTTTGAAGATTAATCAGAATTTTTGAATCGACGATCCACTCGATTTAGTCGTCGAGTTTTGATGGTGGTGGTGGGGGAGGTCGGTATGGTGTGGAGGAGAAGAAGAAAAGAAGAAGGAAGATGAATGAAAAAAATTAAACTGATTTAGGGTAATTAGAATTATATAGAGTAAGGGTAGTATTGTAACTACATCCATATTTGGCCTCCCCTTAATAAGGGCACTATGTCCATAAAAATTTGGGTGTACCCTAATCAAGCCAGGTTACCAACTTGGATATGCTTGAAGTAGATATTGTGCATAGATTCCATTTCAAGATAACTCTATGCGACTTATGCGTATCTATCAGGTCGATTTTGTCAACGAACTTAAAGATAATTCTATGCGACTTATAGATGCCACTTTGGCCATGTTGCCATCTCCCAACCCCCAATCCCTTCACACCCAAAAAAAAAAAAAAAAACAAAGAAAAAAAAAAAAAAAAAAAGTTTACATACGTAGGTAAGTGGGAAGTTTCCGCAAGATATCTCCTTCACGCGATCATTTTTTTTTGTTTTTTGTTTTTTGTTTTTTTTTTTGTCAAGTCCAAACACGATCACGTTCCTATGACGAAAGAAGGCTCCCTCCATTATATTAGTTGAAACAGGTTGTACGAATGCTCTCTCCTTAAGTTAATATATTTTTACCTTTGAGGTAAAAGAAAAGAAAGCAAAGATACTTAGTGGCCCTATTTTCATCTTTTTAGCATGGTACTTTTCCCGGTCCGTAGTAAGATTTTGTACGTAGCACGTCAACTTTGTGGGAGTAACTCTTTGCTAGCATTGATTCCAAATTTGAATCACCGCCTTCTAAATTATGAGCTCATTTCATCCTACCGTATAAGCTTACGCAGAAGCGGCGGAACTTGTTTTAGAACCAAGAAAAGAGTTAATTGTATATGGGCCATAAACAACAAACCCAGTGTCAAGTTGGGCTTAAGTTCGAGCTTGTGAACTACATGTTAACTAAGTGCTTAACTAATACTACCGCCCTTTTTCAAAAAGAGGTACTATCATTTTTGATTGGAGTACACAAAAGGATAAGAGCTAAGGAAAATCGATAACGGAGCCTGATCCCTTTTTTTGATGGGTCAAATAAAATAAAAAAAACTAAAAATCAAATTTTCTATATCCAATTTGCCCCCACAAAATACTAAATTTTACAAAAATCATGATAAATTTACACTAAAATAAGAAAACAGGTGGAGTCTACTGCACCACACTTGTCCCTGTATAGCTACGTTACTGAGGGGAGTAGTCACAACTCCAAAGTGAATTAGCTTGGCCTAAAACGGGATAAAAACAAGCTAATGTGAGAGAAGAAATTATTCCACGACAATCAAACTTCTACTTCATATGAAGTAGTGTTTGAAATTATTCACTTCATGGAAGAAAGTGTATTATACATGTATAGGTCGTACACTTTCTGCTATTTCTGGTTTCCTAATATCCAGATAAAACCTCAGCCATCTATTATTCTTTTTAAATAAAAAATAAAATGTGGGCGGCATGGGATGTCTCGTTTTGATGAACACCACTGCCTCATTACTTCTCCATTGTGGGTTTACCTTACTACCACTCAACTACTACTCCAAAGTGAAGTGGACCAATGATCCTTGATCTAAAGACTGACACATTCGAGGCCATCCTAAAATAATTCGCAAACTCTACAAAGTTAAATTATCCAGGATGGTATTGTAGTGGATAACCTACTGGTCTGATAAAAAAATTAAGTTACCCAAAATCCAAAAATTGCATATCTCTTGTACCGAACCAATATTTTAATTTCATATTCCACTTGCCTTTTCACATCCAAACAGATTCTGCATCCACGTTTCGTTCATAAAACTATATCCTTCATTGGCCTTTAATTGTTAATCAACGATTCAAAGTTCGTTAATGTCAGATCACTGCTTGGTTCAACTCATCAAGCATTGGTATGTCAAGTTTGGTTGTCATATTTTTAGTTCCAAAACTATAAACTACTTGATTTGATTACTAGATTCAACTTCGTTAGATTCGACTAGGAACATATAAATGTTGAGACTCGCTCTTGTTACTCATGAAGAACTTAACGACATATCGGCATCAACGAACACATCATCTTTTAGTTCGAGGTTAGTAGCAACAAACTTGACTTGTTTCATTTCCATTTATGTTCTTTCAAGTCATTGTTTCTTACAAATTGGGCATATAGAGTTACGAAGTATAATACATCGAGAATCGGTAACTTGTTATTGTTTAATGTATTGAACTTCTGGAATGAACTCAACCCTTGGTATTATATATAAAATAATATCATCAACATAATCTAAGTAAGTAGACTTGCGAAATTTTGTTTCGCAGTCAAAAGAGAATTCAAGAATAATCCCAGGGTCGATTCTAATTGTAGGACCGATCCCTGGTAAGGACCGATCCCTGACCGATCATGTTTGAAGTTTAATCTAATTTTACATTTTTGATATGTTTGATGATTTTTCGGGTTTGTACAAACATCAAGGTATACACGGATTGAACTTGGAATGTTCACATAATTTCGAGATAGTGATTTGAACATGCGTTAAGCTCTTATTTCTTAATATTCAAGTATTTTCCTTGATACTCAAAGCAAAGATCCTAAAACCGAAAATCAAATATCTTTTAGATATCGAAAATATATGTTTATTGTATCCCAAAAGTTTGCAAATCTCTAATTACTAGATTAGTAAAGTATATGAAAGTATGTTAGATAATATTATTTCCCAACTAAGAGTAATTTTCGGATTACAGTTGGATTGGAATTTGTCAAAACCGAAAAATATATGTTTATTGCATGTGTTAAGGATTTTCGGATATGGTTATTTCTTGTTGTCCAAACAAGTCTTGGGCATAACACTATAAATAGTGGATCTTGTATTATTACAAACTCATCCCTTGACACCCCGCGTTACCGTTTGTGTGGGAATCCAACGCGTTGACAGAGGAGAGTAATCTAATTTGGTGAAATATCTTGGGTTGCCTTCATTTAAAGTCTTCTTTATGATCAAGAAGCTTTAGTAATACCGTTGGTGGAAAATTAAATCGTACTGTTATTTTAGTTTTCAATTATTGATTTAATTGACTAACAATATAGTTATCCTTGATAGATCGAACTTGATTATTCAATGGTCCTTCTTTTATGATATAAGGCCATCCAAGTTTTGTTTAAAGATTGACTATTACAGGTCTAATGATTCAAGATATGTATATAGAACTAGTGATCGATCAATGTTAGCAAACCATGTTCTGTATACTGATCACTAGTAGAAATCAAGTTGTTTGTTCAGGTGATACTCTGAACATTGAAGACTATAAGACTTTTTATTTTTGGTATTTTGATTTTTGTGATACTTCGTGCATACTTGATTTTCTCGGATCCATACAAGCAGTTTATTCTAATTATGGGTGTTTGTAGTGGTTTGGTTTGTGCAAGCCATGCTAGCTATATGTTTTATATTTGGAATCCATGTATTTTTGAGTACAAACTACAAAGTAGCATCACAAGTCATGAGTTATGGTTGTTCATGATGAAACGTCGTTTATGGGTTTTATTATGACTCTAAAAATTGTGACTATAAGTTTGTACCAGTTTTTCATATATATATACACGTTAAGTTCAAATTCATGGAAGACATATAACTTTTGCATTCTTGTAAATCTTCTAGAGGAGAAACTGGGGTTTTTCTAAATAGAGATGTTCATTTGTTTGAAGATCCGCATCTGCAAGTTTCACTTTCTATCGCTTTTGAAGACGGGGAATTTAAAGAAGTACCACAACCTGTATATATGGAAGATTTTGATCACAATTTTTTTGATTTTTTTACAGATTGTGTTTGCTTGCTTTCAAGTGTTTTTGGGGTTAGTGTTGAGATATGGAAGATGAACGATTACAGAGCGAAAGAGAGTTGGCCTGAAGTGCAATGATAACGGGGTATTTGATCCCATCATCATTACATAATGAGAGTCTGGTCTTTAAAAAATGGTAAAATCCTGTTAAAGATAAACAAGAAGGGTAAATCATATGAGGGTGCAACTGTTAAAATTGTGAAAACCCACTTGGAAGAAACAAAAAAAAAACGTCAAAATAGAAAAGGGTATGATGAATGCATGAATAATTTTTCAAGGATGAAAGCTAATGTGAACAGTCTAGTTTTAGTTAACTCAGGTACACTTGTCAGGGATAAACAAAAAGATAACTACAATGTAGATCGAGATTTCGGGATTGTAGAACTTCCAGAGCAACATATATAAGGAAGTAAATTTTTTATATGAAGTTGATCGAAGAACTATGTGATTCTTGAATTTGAATTTTAATTCTTGGAAAGAACTAACCATAAACGTGTGAAACGTTATCCTTGAAAACAAAGAAGGAAAATGTACCAAACCCAAGATAAAAATTTGATCGTGCACTTTAGATTCATGGACTCAAGTAAGCTTAGAGTTCAGGAACTTCAAAACTCAATTGGTTTTCCGAACTCAAGTGATTTTGGATTTCAGGAACTTTTCATCTCTTGTAGGTTCGTGAATTTAGTTCTTGGGTTCGTGAATTCAAGTAATTTTGGAGTTCAGGAACTTCAAACTTCAACTGGGTTTGCGAACTCAAGTAATTTTTGGGGTTCAAGAACTTCCAGCGTTATGTAGGTTCGCGAACTCACCAACTAAGTTCATACACTCATACTCAAAGTTTCTAGAACTTTCCTCACTTGGTTCGTTATTTTGAAGTGCATCAAGCCGGAACTTGAATCCGAAACTTTTCTAAACTGCGTCATTTACTGATCTATGGGATGGTCCTTTTATGCAGTTCATTCAACATCAATTTTTTTCGACTTTGCTAGGATAGATAGATAGATAGATAGATAAAAGGGAAAATATAGTCTGGAAAGAAAATCAGTCTTCGTTACTAACCTTTAATAAAGTTCTTCAGTTGATATCTTCAATCTTCAAAAAGTTACTTGGATGATTCTAGTTAAGAAGTATATTACCTAATCTAATCTAGGCGAAGATAACTTTAGTAAGCTACAAATCAATAAATAATTTTGGCATCTAAAATTTGACAACAAACTCGACATATCAACGCATGTACGTTCAACTGAGCATTTGCTCTAACAGAATTACGTAAAACTTGAAGGTTGTCTTCTTTCTTAGTAATAACATAAATATTAATATAGACTTCCTAGGACCTACAGTAAAAGTGCTTGGCTTGCTAAAATATGTAAAACCACTTATACACTTACCTTATTTCAGAATTTTAAATCAATTTTCCTATCAGAGTAATAGAAAAAATTGTGCTATATATAGACGTCAGTGAGTATATGGGGCTACTTAGTTGCACGCTTACACTAAATGCACAAAATATCATTGCCTAACGATTTTATATGATCCTTTATAAATGAGGGAAAAATCCAACTTAAAATAACTTGCACTCCTTCTAGAATGTTGGACATATTTTTGACAACCAAAAGCACACGTACCTTTACTCTCCCAAAGGAGAAATTGCTCTCAAAACCCACTTGGAAGAAACAAAAAAAAAATCAAAATAGAAAAGGGTATAATGAATACATAAAGAATTTCTCAAGGATGGAGGCTAATGTGAACTTAACTCATGTACATTTGTTGCGGATAAATAAAAATTTCTCAAAAAGCGCATGTAATTTTGTATTCGGAAGGGAGAAATTTCTCTCAAAATCAAAATCAAAAGCAGGTTTTTGTTTTCATTATAAAAAGATACCATTTTGAAACTTGGTTCCAACTAACTTTTGGTTTTTCTGTAAACACCATTTATTTGGAAGAATTAATTGGGGGATACTTTTTCTAATTTGGGGATATTCCATTGTAGCAGTCGGCATGGTTTCTCAATGCCGGCAATCCATCGACCATGTCGATATCATTGAAAAACCATGCCCACAGCTACATAAAAATATCATCCAATTAATCCTTCTTTATTTGGCACGAAGAATAACTTTAATAAGATAATTAGGGGATTCCCTTTCAAGCGATATGTTGGGCAAATTGGTACAACAAAAAATAAAGGTCTTTGGACGGAGAAATCCATTGACAAAGTAAACATGAATATGGACGTAATTCATATTCTTTTTAAATTTTGAATTTGATGCCTTGGTGTTCCAATTAGACACCTTAAAATTGGTTTTGATAGAGTTTCTACCGAATATACCAATCGAAAAAATAGAACAATAAAATATGCAGCGAGGTTATAAAATAGTAAAAAGAATAATACAATAGTCATATTAATCGGAAAAATAGAATAACAAATTATGCAGTGAGGTTATAAAATAATAAAAAGTAGATAATATAGTAATTATTATTATCATGGTGTTAAAACAATGAATTACGCAGAGAAGTTATAGAATTATGCAGGGAGAAGCACGTTATGGACTTCTTGAAAGCCATTCCTATTGCTGGCTTTAACCAAGCTGTTAGCTCGAGGCAGTTTAGCGTCGTGCTTCAATATCGATTAGGCATACCTTTTTTTAAAGCCAAAAGTTTGTGCTCCATTTGCGCAAAGCCCATGGATATATATGGCGACCATGCAATCCACTGCGCCAGTGAAGTTGGTCCCAAATTTAGGCATGATATGGTTCGCGATGTCATAGCTGATATGTGTTACAAGGCCGGAGTTGCTGCAAGGAAAGAGATTTCATTGGGATTTCTCTCCAATAATGCAAACACTCTAAATCCGGCAGATGTTATGGTTTACAATTGGGAGAATCGTAAGAATTTTGCTTTGACGTCACTGGGGTCTCTTCATTCACAACAGCTAGAACTCGTTCCTATTCTCCAGGCCATGTTATCTCTGCAACAGTGACTCGAAAGATGCGTAAGTATCTTGACAAATGTACAACACATGGCTATGGTTTCCAAATATTGGCTTTCACTACCTTGGGAGAACTGAGCGAGGACACAATTTCATTTTTAACGCGTTTGAAAAAGTGTCTCATTAGATATGATGCCAATCATAAGATTGGTAATTCTTTTTTTCATAGATTGGATATTGTTATTCAAAAGGGTGTTGGCGCTGAGCTTGTTGTTAGGCTGCCCACCATTTCTTGTAATCTTGATCTTATTCTTTAATAAAATACCCTTGGGATGCGTTTTTAAAAGAAATCTATTAAATAATAAAAAAATAATAATAGAGTTTGAATAATGAATTTAGCAGTAAGGTTAATAGATACTGTAAAAAAGAACGAATTATGCGGTGTGGTTAATAATACTCTAAAAAGAAGAATGAATTATGCAGTAAGGTTAATAAAAAATAATTATTTTTATAATGAATTATGCAATAATAAGTAAATAATTAAAAAAATAATATAATAATTATTTTTATCATGGTATCAGAGCGTAGGGTTCAAAATTAAAATTTGACACCTCATTCTTATATCATGTATAAATAACTAATATATGATTCACAAGTCCACGAATTCGTTTTCTTCTTATCAACAAACTGAACCACACTGTTTTAACTAAGGGTGCACACGATACGGTTCGGCTCGGTTCTTGCCGAGACCGAGTACCTGTACCTCCCACCCTTCGGTTCCCAAAAATTGGACCGGTCCCGGTGCCGAGTACTTCGGTTCCGGTTCCATTCGGCACCGGTCGGTTCCGGTCGATACGGGTACCGGTTCCGGTTCCATTTTCAGAAAAAAAAAAAAAAAAAAACATAAATCTACTGCCCTGTTTTTTACTTTTTTTTACCTGTTTTTCAAAACCATACTTTCCTTCAAGGCTACAATTTCACTACTAAACTGTAGTCCAGCCCGAGAAACAAAGATTCAGCTACAAAAGCAGTACCCCAACCGAACTAAAATTCTCCTAAAAATGTAGTTCCCCAACCAATATAACGTCCTAAAATTCCTCCTTTGATGGACTGTAATTTCTCTTTGGGCAAGTACCAAAAGCTCATTGAAGCACCTATGTTTGAAAGCATTTAAACATATTCAGAGTACCCATACATTTTTAGTGAACAATAAATATCTAACACAAAAAACATCAATGTGAAAAATTAATACTTATACTAACATAACTAGTCTTCTTATCATTGAGATAAATCCATGTAAACATCAAACACCAAAAAGCCATCATGATTCTTATCAAACCCCATTTCATAACTAATCTAAAGGGATAAAACCAGACACATTTTATCAAAACACAATTGGAAAAAAAGTAAAAAATTTCACAACTAAAAGAAACACCTCTAAAACTCAAAACCCCAGATTTCTTAGCTCCATTTACTGCCACTCCAAACCTAAATCACCCAAAACAAAAACACAAGAAAATGATTCAGAAATCAAATAAACATCAAAGAATGGATCTGAAACAAAACATAAGATTTCAAAGAAATAAAATGAACCTCTGCAGAAAGATATACAAAACAAAATAGCTACAACCTTTGAGATTTTGAAATTGATTAGATGATATATGGTTTTCTCTGCCTCAAAGAAGTTGTTGATGAACTCTGCTTTTTCCTGTATGTTTATAAGTGAAAGCGTTTGTTTAGAGCTCAATGGTTAATCAACCAACGGAACACACCCGTTGCAACACCAATTGAAAATTATCAAAAATAAAATAAAATTTGAGAAGAAACCCAAAACTCATGGATTCAAATAAAACTTTAAAAAGAAACTTATCTAATTTCGTTTACAGTAAATCATCATATTGATTATATAGGGTGGTGTTCTTGATTGAAAGATTTGGAGCAAAAACTAACTTGTTTGATAACGGATTTTCCCTTGCGCCCAGAAAGTTCAGAGAGTGAGAAATGAGTGCTTAAAGAAGAAAAGAGGGAAGAGGGAATTCTCCAAGTTGTTTAGTCTTTTGAAGTAATACAGTTTGAACTTTGAATCGTTTGATGTGAAGGTTAACAAAGAAGATTAGAAGAAGTTCTTCTCCTTCTCAGAACTCAGATAGGAGAAGCGAAAAACAGAAGAAAGGGAACTGAAACCCTAACCAGTTAATGTTAGCTTATATACCCCCTTTAATCCAACGGCTGATACTGATCCCTTATCCCCTAAATCTAACGGTCATAATTATCCGGGAATTCGGTCCGGTATGGCACGGTACTTGTATTGGACCGTGTACCTGTACCTCCTAGACCTCGGTTCCTATTTTTGGGACCGGTACCTGTACCTTGTACCTCGGTTCGGTCCAAAACCAGGTACGGTTCCACCGGTTCCGATTCGGTCTGTCGGTCCGGCTCGGTTCCTGTGCACCCTTAGTTTTAACCGGTGTGGGACAATTAAATTTGCTATATCAAATTCAACCAAACACTCCACTAGGGAAGAGCTACTTCTATATATATCCGGACTGGCACCCCAAGACCTCCAGACCTTCAGGACTTTAAGTTGACATTGATCGCAAAACGTTAGTTAAAATGGGTTCACACAGATAATGTTTCCACGAGCGCCGTAATTACAAGTTACGAAAGTTCTGATCCTCGCACACTGACATTCAATGTACACTTCCAAACAAGTTGTATAGGATGTGTACATTCTTTTATCTGCCAACAAGAGCTGTTTTTGTAGTTAGAGAGGGATTTCTCGGCTAACCATTGGCCTACTGCATCTTGGAATGACCAATTCTTTCCTTGTCCCTAGAAGATGTTTTTGCCGTAATCTGTATGGGAATGGATTAGCTTACTACCTCGTCTTCTTTGGTGAGCATACCTTGCTATATCTAAATTCCATGAAAAAAAAGGTAAACGGTATTCTGCTTGAAGCTTGTTATGTGGATTCAGAAACATAAAAATTGAGGGTGGACTTGTTGATCTTACTTACTGGTCTAAAGAAAAAGTAGAATAAGTTGAAAAGCACTTGTGAATATTAAGAACATATATGGACACACAAGAACTTCCTGGACTAAGAGTGTTCAATACTTCAAATTCCAATCATGCAACCAAAATTGTGTTTCCAACATCAATGAGAAGTTATTTTTGGATGATAAAAGTAGACGGGCGCTCCTAAAAGATTCTTAGGGGAAAAAACTGATGATGTTAAAGGCTTAGCTTACAGCTTTTCTTCTAACAAAGAATTTAACCTATTTCTTTAAATTAGAATAGTCGGAGGCTGAGAAGTATGTGTTAAGCTCGCAGTAACGTTTGTTCTGACCTCAAGTCCTTCATTTGATAAGTGTTCCTTCACAGCCTGAGTCGGTACCTGCAACCACAGAACAGAATCAATTTTTAGGACTCTTAACAACTCTTTTGGTGTTTCTTATTTCGTTCTCGCCGAATGTCTAATATTTAAGGGGATACTTCTACTCATTAGTAATCAGCATCTCAGGTCTTAGTGCTTTTAGTTGCGCGAGTTTTGAAGAACTACCTCATTCCTGTGAAATATTCCCGCAGCAAGGGCCTGAAGCATTAGTTTTCTCAAAATCCTCCTAGGAATGTTCTGGTATACCTGCTCCACTACTTGCTATTACAGGGATGCTAACGGCATCTGATCAGCTTTATTACGTCTATATCTCTTTTCTTTGACCTACAACCACATCACAAGAAGTGAGAAATTTAAAGGAATGAATACTAAAAGATGTGAACTTGAACGCTTCTCAATCAAGGTAGTAGAATGCCCAAAACAAATAAATATTCAATGCTAAAAAAATTCAATACCCAAGAGTTGAATTACTGACCACATTATATGATAGAAGAAAGGAAATTAACAGAAAAAGAACTACAGTGACCAAAGAACAAACAGAATCATGTTTACCATCACAGTCAATGCAACATATCAAGTATCCCCCAGCTCCTAGCTCTTCAGCAGCTTTAAGCTCAAATGCACCAGTAGGCCGGTCCTTTCTCCCACCGTTTACCTAATCACCAAGGTAGACGACTATTTACAAAGATCTCCAGGTTTAGTGATAGAGCGGAATACAAATATGAGTTGTTTCAGAAAATGAAACTCACAACTGGAGGCAGATTGGCTTATATTTTATAGCTAGGGATAGCAATACAGTCCAACTTTAAGGCAACCCACTATCAAAAACTAGTTCATTTTGTTACCAATCAAGTGTCTTAAAGACTGAAAGTGACATCAAACAACAAAACATCGTATGCGACTTACTGTGTGTAGTATGTTGAAGCAAAATAATTCTGCTCGAAGGTAATGAATGCAAAAATTTAGAACAAATGACAGTGACACTACCAGGGAACAAGAGCAAGAAGTTGAATTTAGTGGCAACTAGGGAAAACGCAACAATATCATCAACGACTCAATTTGGGGGTTTCAGTATCCAGATAGGGAAGCAACCAATATTATATGCCAAACCTCATTTTCCTTCGTGTGCTCTCTCACATCATACTGATCTCCTTCCGTTACAACAAGGTCGCTTTTATCATTCATGCAATTACCTGAATCAACGGGAGCAATTAGTAAAGTGAGACACACTAGAGACTAATGCGTTATGGGAGAAACATCATGGCAAAATTTTGAAGTGTTCCCTTCAGTTGGCCTCCGTATATCCATGCACATGTACGTTCTTAGATAATGTAAGAACCAATAGTAGCCAAAATATACACATTAAAACGCAGGGTCTAATTCTTACCTTTGCAGTGGAGGAATTTGAATGCAAGAATCTTTTTTAATATGGAATAGCTCACATCTGAAACAGTCACTTTTGAATGTTATCCCAGGATGATGCATAAGAAAGAAAAAAAGCCAATGTACAGAATATATAAAAAGATTACTTGCCTCCACTCTTTTCTGGGTGAAACTGAACTGCATGCACATTTCCCGACGCAATGAAATCGCTACCATAGCTGCATGTTAGGTACCGACCCTAAATTCGTCATAAACTCATGGGTAGAACTCAACTTGAAAACCGGTTGACTAAAGGAGGGAATCCATTGACTTATAAACTACCAATTAATCCCCATCTAACCAATGTGGGACTAGGATCCCAACACTGCATGATGACAAGATCCATTCGCCGTTCGCATTGGACTAACTATAAAAAAAAATATGAATGTCAACTTAATAAGGAACTCAGGATGTAGATCCAAGTTACGAAAATATGGTATGGGTAGAAAAATACAGGCATTGCACGATAGGGGTGAACAAAATAGACATGCTGGCAACCGACATCATCCAAAATTTCCGAGTCTTTTTTAATTTGTGGAGCATGCCGACCAATATGGGGTGCTTTCTAAGAGCAAGTCTTATGGTGGAATCCAAACTTTTCCAAGTGTGGAAAAATCATGGAATGTCAAGTTTAGTGGCTTCCACGTTGGGGTCTTTCACAGAAAATCCAAGCAAGGTTCCACGATTTCGTGGAAGGGCTCGTGGAATCCATCTGAACGCCAATAAGAATAGCGCTAAACACTAATAAGAATAGCGCTAAAAAAACGCCATTAAGAATTGCGTTTTTTTTTTAATCCGTAGATTTAAAATGAGTTGTTGAAATCTAACGGCTGAGAAAAAAGCTTCATTCTTAATAGCGTTTTTTTAGCTCCATTCTTAATTGCGTTTTTTTAGCTCCATTAAGAATAGCGTTTCTACTATTCCACCATTACACTTGCGCTTCCATCCACAGTTCCAAGTGCTGAGGTGGCGTGGAAGATGGAAGATGGATGGATTCCACCATAAGACTTGCTCTAACCAAGAGATGAGTCAAAACGTCCAACCACACCAGGTATCAGCTTTAGTTTGAAGATTCATCGGGATATTACAAACCCTGTATTAAGAGATTTGCATATCAATAATTCTTTTCAGCCCACTTTTAAAGCCCACAGTCAAACCCACCAGTGATGTGGCGTTCACTTGATGTTTAAGTTAATCTTAGAACATGTCCTAGGTTTCGGATTTTTTCTTTCCGCTCTCCTTCTCCTCCTCTCGCAGCTAAACTTTCTTGTCTCTTATTTTTCCTTTCTAATGTTTTATATTGTATCAATTTGGATAGAGCTTGAATATCAAATCAAACACCATGAAATATTTAATCATAGGCCACATCTAGGATTAAATTGGTACGGTAATGTGTTGTTTTGACAATGGTTCTTCATGGCACTTGGTTGAACGAACTCTTTTTGGTAACCACAACTCAAACTATTCTTGTGAGTTTTGATTAATCAATGAAGAACTAGGAGGAACAAACACCAAATCTCCATGGAAAACTTTATTTAGTTATGTTTCCAAGGCTAGCAATTGGTCATCAATACCATTTTTTCATCTCTCTATCTTCTTAGCAAAACAAGGGATTCGAATCGCTTTTGTTTTAGCCCAAAAAATCCCAATTAACCCACAAGATTTATCCTCACTTATTATTTCTATTAATAATTTTCATCTGCACTAATAACTTTAGCTTCAATCCAATTAAACTAATCCTCAAAATTTAGCAGCAGTGGTTGGATCTTCAAATGACATAGCAATTGAAAAAAAAAACACCGTGAGAAGAAAGACGAAACCTAAACAAAAGGGAAAAGTCAATCACGTTAGCACCACATCAGCAGTGGGTTTTGACGGTGGGATTAACGAGTGGGCTGAGTAGAATTACTGTTTGCATATATATTTTGTATATACGGTAGTTAGGAAATATCTTGTATGTTAGGAAAGATATTAATTGGGTGAAATTTCCTCACCATTCCTTGTAAAGGCGTATCTGCCTATTTAGACACAGATTGTCGGTTTTGTAATCAAGCTTTTGGGGTAATACACAAAACCTTCATATTCTTACCTTGTCGTTTCATGGCAGCTGATCCAGATTCGACTTAACCTAATTGAAATTCAGAAATCAGAAAAATGTGCTAAAAGATTAGCATCATGACTGGAAATGAATCAAAATCTGAAGAACGAAAAGTTGATTCAACCTCACCATATTACTTAAACCCTTCAGATCATCCGGGTATGTTGATCTCTCCTGTGAAGTTCAATGGTGAAAATTATGAAGAATGGTCTCGATCGATGTTGAATGCATTTCGAGCCAAATGTAAAAACATGTTTTTTGGATGGAAAACTTGTTGAGCCTGGTAAAGATAGTGTGTATATTGAAGATTGGTGGAGTGTTAATTCTATGCTAATTGGATGGATTCTTACATCCATTGAATCAACAATCCGATCAAGTTTGACCTATTTTGATACTGTCAAAGAATTATGGGATGATTTGAAGCAGCATTTCTCGATTGGTAATGGACCAAGATTGATGCAGTTGCATTCAGATCTAGCAAGATGTCGACAAGATGGACATACTGTACCAGCATATTACGGACGTTTGAAAGCTCTCTGGGAAGAAATCAATGATCATGTTAAACCTCCTTTGTGCAGCTGTGGTAAGTGTACATGTTCTCTTATCACTCAATGGATAAAGCAACGTGACGAAGAACGTATACATCCGTTTTTAATGGGTTTGGATGATGTTGTATATGGAACTATTAGATCTCATATTATTGCTCAAGATCCTATTCCAAACTTGAGTCGTGTATATGCTCTTGTGGTTCAAGAAGAAAGACATCAAACAATTACAAGAACACGTGATGTGCGTGCTGATGTTGTGGGTTTTGCGGCGCAAACTCAGAAAATATCTAAAGGATATGATAAGGGCGCAGTCTATGTTTCTACAGAGAAACCAACTTGAAAGCACTGTGGAAAAATAGGTCACGAGGTGGAAAATTATTTCAAACTGAAAGGGTACCCGGAAGGGTGGAATGATGAGTATATCTTTGGACGAGGACGAGGACGTGGTCAACATGGAAAAAATACTGGTCGTGGAAAGCCGTCACCAACTGTTGCTAATGTTGCACTAACTAATACTAATTCCAGTGGAAGCTCTATCTCTTAACAGGATCGTTTAGGTCTTGCTAATACTCTTACTGATGCCCAATGGGAAGCCATTGTTGGAATGTTTAAAAACTCGAGTATTGATGGTTCGAAGGACAAACTGTCTGGTAAGTGGATACTTGATACAGGGGCCTCAAGACATATGACAGGGAGTAACAAGTTTTTTCTTAAAACATATCAAATTTTGTTTTCTACAATAAAACTTCTGAATGGTACATACTTAGTCTCTTCATATGAAGGAACTGTGGTGTTTGGAGACAACATGAGATTATATCGTGTTTTATATGTTCCTGATCTTCAATGCAACTTGATTTCGTTAGCATGTTTAATTAAAGATCTGAAATGTATTGTCACTTTGACTGATAAGTTGTGTGTGATATAGGACCGCACTACATGGACGCTAATTGGTGTGGAGGAGGAACGAGATGGGGTCTATATCTTCACAGTGGAGTGCAGATTATGGCACATCGAGTTACTACCGGTGAAGATTACTATTTTTGGCATAGGCGTTTAGGTCATCCTTCTAATAATATAATTTCTTTACTTCCTGGTATGAATAAAGTTGATTGTCAGAAGTTTCTTAATGAACCATGTGATACTTGTTTTAAAGCCAAACAAACTCGGGCTACTTTTCTATAAGTGAGAATAAAGCTAATGAAATCTTCAGTTTAGTTCATTGTGATGTTTGGGGCCCATATCGTACTTCTTCTTCTTGTGGTGCGCATTATTTTCTTACTATTCTTGATGATTATTCACGTTGTGTTTGGGTTTATTTGATAGCACATAAAACTGAGGTGGTGCAGAATTTTCAGAATTTTTGTGTTATGGCTAAGACGCAATTTGATAGACAGGTTAAGCAAGTTTGGAGTGATAATGGTACTGAATTTCGTCCTTTAATTCCATTTTTTTTCTGAACAAGGGATAGAATTTCAAACTTCATGTGTGGATACACCACAACAAAATGGGAGAGTGGAACGTAAACATCGTTATATATTAAATGTGGCGCGTGCTTTACGTTTTCAAGCCAATTTACCTCTTTACTTTTGGGGTGAGTGCATCCTAGGTGTCGCTTATATTATTAATCGCACACCTAGTATCTTGCTAAATGGAAAAACTCCATATGAATTGTTACATAAGAAGTCTCATATTTATACTCTGATTCGAGTGTTTGGATGTTTATGCTATGCAAGTCTTGTTCCTCGTGATCGAAACAAGTTTAATCCACGAAGTCGACGATGTGTATTTGTTGGATATCCTCATGGACAAAAGGGTTGGCGGTTATTTGATTTGGAAAAGAAACAATTTTTTGTGTCTCATGCAGTTTTCTTGGAATGTTGATAACAGTGTTCTTTGGAAAAGAAACTAAATTTCCCTATGCAGCTATTAATTTAGTTGATAACAGTGAAGGTTGTAAAGATATCAGGTTGGTAATTCCTAATGAACAACCAGATTTATTATTGTCTGAAACAACTGGGACAGGACAGACATCAGATGTGAATTCACCGGATTTTTGGGACGTGTCTAATGGAGACACAGCTGGTACACACAGAACTGCACAGCCAGTGAAAGAGTTACAGGCAGTACCAGACAGACCTGCTGAACACGTGACTGAACTGCAGGCAGTAGCAGACAGGTCTGCTGAGAACGAGACTGAACAGGCAGCAGGGGACAATCTTGGTTGTACAGAAACGGACAGGGATGTACCTGATATGACAACAAGGATAGAGAAAACTTACAGACGCAAGAAATCAGCAAAAGACAGACAGGTAGACAAGTCTCTGTCTGTGACAGGAGGGACTGTGCAGATTCCACCAGACAAGAGTATTCACTCATGTGATAATTCACGGAATAGTTTAGGTATTGCGTCAGTGGAGTTTGTTGCATCTGAAGCTACGGAAAAAGAGACAGGTGGGAAAAGTGATGATAGTTCTCGGACTTCTAACAATATATCATCAGAAGAGGTTTTTTCTGCTCCAGACAGTCACACGGTGATCAGTGACATGGCTGTTAGAAGAAGTGTTCGACCCAGGGTTCCTAATTCTCGACTCAGTGACTACGTATGCAATACAATCGAAAGAATACACCCCAGTTCCTCCA
Organism: Papaver somniferum; assembly: GCF_003573695.1. Taxonomy (NCBI): domain Eukaryota; kingdom Viridiplantae; phylum Streptophyta; class Magnoliopsida; order Ranunculales; family Papaveraceae; genus Papaver; species Papaver somniferum. Next base: position 199,911,182 of record NC_039364.1, on the reverse strand, counting down.
CTCCTCACTCGTCGACGTCCTCAGGTACGTCTTATCCTATAACAAATTATGTCTCGTGTGATAAATTTTCTTCTAATCAAACTCAGTTTTTGACGGCTATTACTACTCTTAAGGAGCCAACCAGCTATGCCGAAGCTGTGAAATTTCCGTGTTGGCGCGTCGCCATGGCTAAAGAAATTGGTGCTCTTGATAAAAATGGCACATTATCTATTACTGATCTTCCGCTAGGGAAAAAGGATATTGGCTGTAAGTGGGTTTATAAAATTAAATATAATTCTGATGGGAGTGTAGAAAGATATAAAGCTCGGTTGGTTGTTTTTGGTAATAGACATGTTGAAGGGGTTGATTACCATGAAACCTTTGCTCCTGTGGCCAAAATGGTTTCGGTTAGAACTTTTTTGGCAGTCGCAGTGGCTCAAGATTGGGAGTTTCACCAAATGGATGTTCACGATGCCTTTCTACACGGGGATCTCGATGAGGAAGTATATATGAAACTTCCACCAGGCTATTCGACTACTTCTTCGGGCAAAGTATGTCGTCTTCGCAAATCCTTGTATGGTCTTCGTCAAGCTACACGTAATTGGTTTGCTAAGCTTGCAAGTGCTCTTAAGGCTTTTGGATTTATACAGTCTTATACTGATTACTCTTTATTTACTCTACGACGAGGTGAGAATTCCATTAACTTACTTGTTTATGTTGATGATTTGATTATTTCTGGGAATAATTCCGCTGTTATTGTTACTTTTAAGACGTATTTAAGTCGGTGCTTTCATATGAAAGATTTAGGCCCTCTCAAGTATTTTTTGGGTATTGAAATATCTCGAGGTACTGATGGTCTATTTTTATCTCAACGAAAATATACCTTGGATATACTTTCTGAGACTGGACTTCTTGGAGCCAAACCAGCTGCTTCCCCTATTGATCAACATCATCGTTTGGCTCTAGATGATGGACCTTTGTATTCAGATTCAGCTCAGTATCGTCGACTTATTGGACGTTTGATTTATTTGACCATTACACGTCCTGAATTGTGTTATTCGGTACACATGTTGGCTCAATTCATGCAATCTCCTCGAGTTACACATTGGGAAGCTGCTCTTCGAGTTCTTCGTTATCTTAAGGGTCATCCGGGTCAAGGAATTGTTCTAGGTAAGGACAGTGCTCTTCAATTTATTGCTTATTGTGACTCTGATTGGGCCTCCTGCCCTCTTAGTCGTCGTTCTCTTACCGGCTATTTTATATTTTTGGGAGGCTCGCCTATATCTTGGAAGACAAAGAAGCAGCACACGGTGTCGCGTTCTTCAGCCGAAGCTGAGTACCGTTCTATGGCTCATACTTGTAGTGAACTCACTTGGCTCAAGGCGTTATTGAAATCTCTTGGTGTGTCCCACTCTCAGCCTATGCGTCTTCATTGTGACAGTCAATCCGCGCTTCATATTGCTGCTAATAATGTTTTTCATGAGCGCACCAAACACATTGAGATTGATTGTCACTACGTACGTGATCACATTCAATCAGGTGCTATTACCACTTCTCATATTCGCACAAAGGCTCAACTTGCAGATATCTTCACCAAAGCGCTTGGACGTCCTCAATTTGAGCTTCTTCTTCGCAAGTTGGGCGTGATCTCCATGCTCCAACTTGAGGGGGAGTATTAAGAGATTTGCGTATATATTTTGTATATACGGTAGTTAGGAAATATCTTGTATGTTAGGAAAGATATTAATTGGGTGAAATTTCCTCACCATTTCTTTTAAAGGCGTATCTGCCTATTTAGACACAGATTGCCGGTTTTGTAATCAAGCTTTTGGGATAATACACAAAACCTTCATATTCTTACCTTGTCATTTCACCCTGGTAGGGAATGTAATATACCAATAATCTTGACAAGAAGGCTCTTAATAAACCAGCTTTCCATGAGTATGCTATTGCATCTATTAGTAAGCTCGACAACCCAAACAAAACAAAACAAAACAAGATGGAGATTCAAGAATTTGCATGGACAATAGAAACAATAAGGAGTGAGATAATCAAATGCAACAAATACTCAACAAAGGTTGTGTGTTTAGGTATTGGCATGACATAAACATAATAAGACTAGAAAATATGATGGCATATAAAAAAGAGAAGTGAAATCAGATATCAACCTGTTCCTTTCTCCTCACTAGAGTCAAAAAGTAGCTGAAGTTCAAGACAAATGCTTAAAAAGCATGTCATTTTTTATAAATCTACAGAGTGATGCAGCCATCCTGAAAACATGTATCGTCAAGACTAAGCAACCTACCACATGGAATCGATGTAGAAAATAAAAATGAAAACCAAAACAAGAACTCAAAATTCATGAAACCGTATTAAAATGTTGAATTATTAGCTTTTATAGATAAACAACATGACATAATCTGAATTTAAGGAGTAGTAAAACAAATTTGGGACATCCAAATTCATAAACATTAATGTTCTAGCAGTGAACTAAAAACACGCCCATTTTGATTCAGAAAATCTCATTCCCGCTGCAAATGCCCCAACACCAGAAAAAAAAAAGACGGTTAGCTTCAGATTATCTTATGGTATTTGCACCAACAAAAGACAAAAATTGATAAATCCCACCAAACCCTAGTAGATGAATCAATTTTTCAAACAAGCAAATGAATAAAAACTGTTTACATCTTTAATTTCATGACCAAGAACTCGAATTCTTATACTTCGACCATTACCTGCCCCATAATCCAATAATGTGACCACTGAAAACAAACAATGTAAATTTCTTCATCAATGGAGAATGTTCGAAAGAAATATGTGTAAAAGAGATTTACCATAATCTCCACCACTGACTGAAGCTTTGACAGAGAGGCTTTTCGGATTACATTTTAGAACATTTCTGGAGATATTGCACTCGTGAGTAAGAACAAGAGAAATTTACATTTCTGGAGATACTTTTCTGGAGATATTGCACTGGTGAGTAAGAACAAGAGAAAGGGAAGAATATGGTCGAAGTAGGATGAATGATTCCATTTTAGCTAAAATGAACTCTGGTCAGAGCAAATCCTACCACGAGTACTCCAAATTCCAAAATGCCCCAAGTTCTGCTCCACTTGAAAGTAGTGTTGGATATTGAACACTACACACCCTAATTAGAGCATGTTTGGGTATTAGTTTTTTTTTTTTTTTTTTTTTTTGACACATTCCGTCGGGTTTAAAGAGAACCCAAAACCTTATAAAGAAAAGTAAAGGAAAAACAAAAGAACAAAAAGGAAAACAGCTATCTAAAGACACCTACAAAAACTCTCCAACCTGCTACCAAAACTAAGACTCACCCTAAAGTATTTCTGCTCCAACAAACCAACGCACTAAAACCTCAAAGAGTAACTACAGCTACCAAAACCTCTCAACAACAGTAAAAGGTTGTTGCAGGTAAAGAAATTTCCAACAACCCTTCTAGAACAAAGATAACCATTAGGAGAGTTTATTTTCTTCACTTTGGCCGCTCTTTTCTCCACATTCTTTACCCCTAAACCAGATTTTCCTTGGCTTGAAGATTTATGGGAAAAATGAGACCTTGCACCAACAAGCTCGTTACCATTCAGCCCCCCATCCATCCTCTCCACCGAAGATAAAACAAAGCCCACACTATCTCTACCAGTGTTTAAAAACTCCTCCCTACACTCTTCTCCAACAAACATAATCACCTCTTTAATCACATCACCATTCACCCTTGGAATTGCTACATCTCCTGATTCCTCAACCATATTCCCACTACCTCCAGCATCAGGAAGCTATTGAATATCACTGGCAGAGAGATTCTGAAACTTATTAGACATCTCAATATAAGTCTCCAATGACTTGTCAATTTCACTATTAAAAGATTCACTAACAGAACCTTTACCAAAGGAACCTGAATTTTTAATCGGCCCCCTACCCCTCTTCAGATTTTTAATAACCCAACCTTCTTGCTCAGTTGTCTTCTTATTCTTCTCCCCTTGAGCCCCTATTACCAATTTTTTTGCTGCAGCAGCAACAACATCAGATGCAGCAGCTGCAGCAGCAGCAAAAGCACACTTCTCAACAGTGTGACCAAACACAATGCAATGAGAACATCTACGAGGTCTCCATCCATACTCCACCGGAACCTTGATCCTCACATTCCCAACAATATCATCAATTTGACTAGGGAAATCAGACTACACATCAATCTCAACACATAATCTTGCATATGATATTCTTGTTCTTTCAGCAGTCTGCTTATCCATCAAAAGAGGCACTCCAATAAAGATAACAAGTTTCCCTAACCCTCTAGTATTCCACAAATGAAGTGGAACATCCCTCATTTTCAACCAAACAGGAATTGATTTAAGCTCAGCTAATTCCTGCTCAATCATAGGAGTCCAGGGTCTCACAACAAACAATTGGTCTCTAATAAACAAACAACCATGCTCCAAAACTGTATTTCTATCCTCATCAGAATCAAAATCAAACACAAAAACCCTATCACCATGAAGAGCCATTTGCAACTCACCTTTTAGCTTCCAGATTCTCTGAACCGGATGTTTCACCATTAGAAAAGGTAATCGCTGCCCTACAAAACAACCCACTACAAGGTTTTCACAAATTCGGACATCTTCTTTCAGTTCCTCATCAGAAAACACCATTAGCTTCTTCCCCTCCACCATTGAAGGAGCTTCAAAAGGTAAAGGTTCATGAGTAACCTCCTTCTTCTTCAAAGAACACATAACTTCATACCATTTAAGACGATTTGCAGAAACATCCACACAAGATTTGGGATATTTAGCACCAAACCCCATTTGGTACCCAAACCCTAAATCACATACGAGAAAACAAACCTAAATCTAGAAAAAATTGAAACAAAACGAAGAGAAAACAAACCAGAGAACAACCGCTACCAACCATCAACCCAAAATCAAGAAGAGAAGACGAGATCTGGTAGAGAAATCACCAAAAAAAGTTGAAGAAAAAGTTCTTGACTTGGGTCAACGTCGCCCGAAAAATCGCCTTCAGAGCCCCTCTTGACCATTCTCTCACTTATTTTAGGCTTAGTCTTATGGTCTACCAATCTAGCATCTACTGTAGATTGGAAGTCCACGTCAGCTAGAATATCCAACTGTAGATGGGGAAAAACGATTTGCTGGTTCTTAAGGAATTGAGGAGACGACCGTACTGAGGAGACTCCTCGAACCGAGCGAAATGTTAAACCTCACACAGATGCACCGCTGCAAAGGGGGTGCTTTAGATTCGAGAGATCAATTTGTAGTACTCCGGCCTAAATCAAGACAATGACAGTTCCAGAGTAAATTCGTTCACAAGAGAGGATGGGTTGATTTGTAGGAGGGAAGCTGAGAAATGCGTGGAATCAATGGTAATCCAAGATTATGGGTGTGTGAATTCTGAATATGATAAGCTCTGAATGATTGAAATTGCTCAATTGAGAGTAGTTGCTCAATTGATGAGTTGATGATCTCGTGTTGTCGATGAGACGTGAGATTGATGATACCGCTGATGCTGATGATTCAATCATGATTCAAAGACTTATTTATATTGCTGGAATTTTAGACACCATGATTCCATGAAGTGTGACAGTTGATGGAATCAAGGAGTGGGAAGTGGAGATCGTGTTTGAAACCAGTTGCTCAACGTGTGGAGACTTGGTCGATTTTCCACCACTACCTCGTGAATTCCTTCAACTGATTGCACGACTTGCTCACATTCCATCGTGTGTTTGAATACACGTGCCGTAGACCGCCAGACCAAAACCCTAAGTGATATCCCCCCAAGTGACACGATTGACGTCTCGTGTTTTGTTAGTCAATTGATGACTTCGTGGTTTGATGGGACGATGAGTCCATGTAGTTGTTGAGTGTCGAACATGATGTTCTAAATCTCATGAATTGAACATGTCATGAGACAGAGGTATAATTCTTACGATGAAGTGAGCAAGTATTTCTCATTCGATGGATCGTTGAATATTGATTGTTGAACCAATATTCCTTGGTTTCGGAAAATATTTATCATCTGAGCAAGTGTTGCTCATGTGATGAATTGTTGAATATTTGATCGTCTGAGAATGTGTTGCCCATCTGATGGATTATTGGCAGCGTACCAAAAATATTAATTAGAATACTGGTCGTTGAACCGAGCATAATTAATAAAATTAATGACCATGAGGCCGTCGTAAAATTATTAAGGTTGGAATCTGGAATGATGATCCTTGGATTCAGAAACCCTAAGTTGATCAATTGATGATCAATTCATGGTTCGTCAGAAGTTTAACCATGGGACGAAGGAGGGAACGACTACATGGGACCGTGGATCAATCATGTAGTGTCCATATTCTCACGTGAGCAAATACGAATAACTCCTGAAGAGTTGACGATTTGTTGGTGGAAGAATGATTAAATGCTGGCTTAATCATTTATTCAAAAATGCTCGTCTGAGCCTTAGGTGAGAAAACCTAATTAATTATGACGAGGCGAGGGACCGACCATGGAGTCATGAAACTGGCCCTGGGTTGTCACGTGACCGCCTGACGATCACTTCATGAAAATCCAAAGTGTTTGGAAGAGTTTTGGACCTAATACGAGCAATTGTGCAAATTAGGTCAAAACTGTGAAAATTGATGGGACCGGCTTCCGTGAGCCAAAGAGCCAATCTTGGTTAGTCAAGATAGCATGCTCGTGTCCCCAAGGCATCCGCGTCTCAGTCTTGAGAATTTTGATATTTTCTGGCGTGCAATTGAGCATCTATTCGAGAAAATATGCCAAAATTAGGGTTTCGACGAAACTGAGGAAAACACCATGAGATGATGAAAAATAATTATAAAATAAGGAATAAGGAGGCGTGTGACCGCCATGGTGAAGGCATGGTCGGCCGGTCGTGACCACGGTCCCGTGGTGCCTTTTCCTTAATTTTATAATATTTTGATGATTTTATGAAAAATTCATGAATTTTGAGAAATTTGATGAATTTAGGGAGTTTCCATGAAGTGAAGAAGTTTTCATGAGTTCATGGAAGCAAAATATTAAACTAATAAAAACACGGGCGTGTGGGACCATGGAGGCATGGCCGGCCGGCTATGGACCGGTCCCACGAGTTTTTCATAATATTTTTAATATTTTTTAGGTATTTTTGATGATTTGAGGAAATTTTCCTAATTTGAGAGAAATACCATAAAATCAAGGAATTTGATGAATTCAAGGAAAACTAGGTTAAATAATAATACAATAATAAAGCAAAGGGCATGTGGGACGGCTAGGGCATGGTCGGCCGGCTAGTGGCCCGGTCCCACAAGTTTTTCATAATTTTATTTTATTTATTATTATATGATGATTTGTGCAAAAATACCGTGAAATCAAGGAGTTTTTTCATGAAATTAGAGAAATAATAATAATAAAAAAATAAAAAAGAACCATGGGGTGTGGGGCCGGTTGGGACCAAGGCATGGCCGGTTGGCCAATGGTCACGCCCCACACTTCTTTCCTTAATTTTATATTATTTTTCATGGATTTATGGAAGTACCATGAAACCGAGGAGTTTCCTCGAGACGAAGGAGATTTGATAAAATGAGAGAATTTTCATCAAATCATGGAAAATAATAAAAATGCATTAAAAATACAAAACTGGCGTGGGATTGACCACGACACGGTTGGTCGGTCGTGTGTCCTTGCTCCCATCACCCTGGTCAATATTTTTAATTATTTATTATTTTCTTCTCTATTTTGCATAGGTTCATCGTTTCGTTGTATTTTTGAAATACTCGTTCGTGCGGTGACTGTTATTGTACCGTCGTTGAATACACCTTCACCATTTGAACCGGGGCTTACTTAGAGGTAGCTCAGACGCCCGGTTGTTGATTATTTATTACTAATTGTGGAATTCGGTGGAGAATAATTCACAAAACTGAGAAATAAGATGTTTATTATTAATTCATAAGATTCGACTACGAATTCATAATAATAAAGTGAGCATTACCATTCCATGGGATCGTAGATTCGACCATTGAATCGGAGTAATTAAGATTTATCTATTACCATCTATGAGACCAGTTGTGGATTCGATCATGAAATCGGAGTAATGAGATAATATAGTTATTGTTATTCTATGAGATCAAGCTGTGGATTCGATCATAGAATCAGAACAATTGTTTATTGCCATTCCATGGGACCAGTCGTGGATTCGACCACGGAATAGGAGCAATTGTTGTTGCCATTCCATGGGACCAGTCATGGATTCGACCATGGAATAGGAGCAATAATAGATTATTATGGGAATTCAGTAGTGAATGTCACGACAGAATTAATCTAATTAGGAATTGATAATATTTTTCAATGATGTTGTAGTAAGATGATTCGTTCACTCAGATTTTTTGAGAATTTGTTTTAAGACTTAATAAATAAAATAAGGAGAAATATATATACACAATTTGTCACAAGATGAAGAGACGCTGAGATGCGGGATTCCACTACTTTTCATATTGTTATGGTTCAGTCATTAACTCTAGACAATATAGCTCAAACAAAAGAAGTTGTGACTCTAGTTCTTTGTCAAAAATAGATTTCGTAAAATATTATTTGTAAGTTAAAAGAATGACGCATCTAAAGTACTTACAACTAAGCATGTGGCATCTAACAAAATAACAAATAATTAATAGAAATCATAAAGCAATTAAATCTATGCAAAAAGTCAATAAAAGAATTAATTCATTTACCACAATCATGAAAAGTTGCTTCCTCCGTTTTCCCAGTGTTGGGGCTTAGTTTCTCATGATAAATACACACTCAAAAATATAATTTATAGCTCAAATGGTGTTTTTATTAAAGAAAACTAATAATACAATGAATCTGCAACGATGTCTCTCTATTTTCTTCCCCAGACTCTCGATGTCCCGTCTCTGGCTCCCAGGAATCATTTATATACCCAACAATCAAGAAATATTTTGAATAAATGCTCATAATCTCCTCAGTAATGACATTAAACTCGAGAATATTTTCTTTATTCTCACGCGATTCTGAGTTGGAAAAGAAATCTCTTTTAATCAATATAATATAATCCAAAGAATAAGATCTTCTTGTTTTAGTCAAGTATCTCCCATAATAAACACAACATATACGTACTTCCCATTCTTTTTTTGTCGACAATAAATGGAGATTTTCCTTTTTTATCCGAATCTGAATATGTTGCCCTTCCTGTTTTAGTCAAACAGGGTAATGCCAACTCATTCCCATGCAAAACTCTACAAATCAGCACGTATCTTCATGAACAAAACCTTGAAAATATCTTCACAACTTTTTTCTTCAAACCAAGAATATATCCTTCCTTTTACGAATCAAAGGCAATTATTTCCCCTGTTTTACTGTTACAGCTCATCACCAACTAATCCGTGCCACAAATCTCCAAAAAAAAGTCTCATAAAATTATAACCAAAAATACGCTGTTGAAGCCAAAACTTTCCCGCCAAATTCTGTTTATTCCGTGGAGAAGAAGACGGTTCTCCCCCTAATAGAAATGGGGTGAGAATATCCATGGGGTGTGCATAGTACATAGGGTGCCCCTTAGTAACTGAGGTGCCCCTTAACCAACACTGAGAGTTCGAATAACACGTGTCCTCCGGGGTGCAAAAACCACTTTTCGAGCAATTTTTTCCACATAAGTGTTTATTGGCAAAAAATACCTACAAGGACATAAAATACCATAATTAATACATATCGAGCACTAACAGTACAGAATATTGAGAATAAATTAGACACAAAAATGCGTCTATCAAATACCCCCAAACTTATTATTTGCTAGTCCTCGAGCAAAACTAAAAATTAAAACCGAGTTAATCTCAGGTGGGTTTATCAGAGGTGTACCCACAAAAACCATGACTTCTAATTGGTCACAAGTATCCAAAGAGCTAAGAGGACATACATATTCTCAACCTATCTCCAAGTAACTAGAATGCCAGGGAAATTAAAGGTGTCAGCTCTAAAGCTGACTGAAGAAAAGGGGAGACATATCCGCAACATTGCTAGATAAAGAGATATCCGCTACACATCTAGATAAACATTGTACGATGCGTCCGCTGCTTTACAGCTGGATAAGATTAGGAGAGAGATAAAGATGAGAGGGACATCTGCTACACAGCTGGACTAATTACGTGTGATGAGTTAAACCAATGCTAGAAAGATCTTGTGCCAGATTGAAAGCGGACTAACAAAGCAACCAAAATGCATCTTTCTTCGACTCTCTCATAGTGCTCAGTAGAAACAACGTCTTCTTCGGTCTTCAACTGTTGATGATAAACTCTCGAACCTCATAGAACCTTGACAATTAACTCTTCTCTTCGATTTATTGCTTGACTTATAAATTTCTACTTCCCTATGGCCTTATTGAACAAAAAGAACGTAATGACTTTAAAACTTGGATTTTTTTTTATATTTTTTTTTTCGTTTTTCGTTTTTCATTTTTCATTTTTTTTTCATTTTTTTTTTGAAAACAAAAAATTACAAGACAAAAATTTATATGGCCATGAGAGAAGGACTTTAGAACTTGGATCTTTACAACTTGTGATGTCTTGGTATCATGAATTCCAACAACTTGTATCATTTGCTCTTATAACTTCAACTTTGATTTTTTGAATTATTCTTTTCTATTGTTGCTTCTAAACCTAAAACGTCTTCAACTGTCTTCATAGATTTTGATGTCGCTCTGCTTGTTGATGATGATAAGTTTCTACTGAGAGAGAGTCGCAATCCAGTAACTAAGACTACATTGTGAGGTTGCTTTGTCTTTCTGGCATTTCCTGACATACTTGCCTTTCCATCATGTATGGTTAGTTCCATCACGGTTACCCTCTAAAAGGAACAAGTTCTCTCCTGAATTTCAAGGATCTCAATGTCTTTTTATCTAATATCTCAATAAGTTGTTATCCCTAGCATTCCAATTTCTATCTTTTCGGTGAGAAACAGTATGTAAACTTAGCTAACCGGATACCATGTGACGCTAGAAGTTTCAAAAGTGCAACTAAAAAGTTTCTCCCATACCCCCAAACTTAAACCTAACATTGTCCTCAATGTTCTAAAGATAAAATCAAAAGCATATGAACAAGGAGAAACTGTTACCATTTGAAGCAAAAGAGTTAAGGAAAGATATTACCGTGTTGCATGAGATTGGGTTACCTCCCAAGAAGTGTTAAGTTTAAAGTCTTCAGCCAGACATCGGAAGGAATTAGTCACCTCATAGAATCATATAGAAGTAGCCGGAATAATTGTGGGTCATCTGGATCAAAAAGTGCTAACCACAAGAAGAGGAAACTGCAACAGATCAAGAAGATACCGAACATACCCTTATTTAACTTTTTGTTTAAGACAACTATCTCTAGTTGTGGCTCAGGTTCAGGCTCTATAAAAGGGTCTAAATAGAGTGTTTTCATAGGCTGGACTTCCTCAAAAGAAGGATTCTCAAGATCAGGTTGTAGAGTCTGGAAATACTCAAGTAGGAACTTAGAAGCACATAACAATAACCTGAACAACTGCGGATCCTTAAAGTCAATTAGACTTGACTCACAAAACTAACCACAATGAAAGAGTTGGTCTTCCTTAAGTAAATGTGTCGACCCTAATATCCTAAAGTAATTAGGTTTAGTCTCAAAACTTAATAACCGACACATCTGAAAATCATATGTTCCCACAATTGGTTGAAAAGTTTTTGGTGGGAAAACAAAGTCAATCTTGGTATCATAGCCTGGGTTAACCACATCAACCAGAGGATGGGTTTCTAACGACTGAGCTTCTTTCTGGACATCATTAGGTTCGGGAAAACATGTCTGAATATAATCTTGTAAGATGGTTGAGGCATAAATGTCAAGTCCTACAGGAGGGTACTTTCTAAGAGTTAAAGCACACGGAGAATGATAATCACCCCCAAACTTAGAGTTTTTTGTGTCTCTATAAAGACTAGTCACAACTTCCCTAATTTCTAGGTCATCAGATTCCTGGAAATGGTCAATAGATTCTTCTAAGTTGGGTTCATCCTCACTCATTTCTACGAGTTCATCTTCTTCGTCTAAGACTATTGTTTCTAAATCGCTAGACTCTAAAACATTATTCTCATAATAAACTTGTTCCTCTAAATCATTATCGGCTTTGTAAACAGGAAATACTACATTGTCTAAAACGAGGGTATCTCTAGTCAAATCCTCGTCCTTTTTAATAGGTGAATAATTATTAAAATTATTTGGATTTGAAATAGAAATAATATTATCATTGTAAATCTCAATTGGAGTATCCATTTCCTGATCATTATTCCTACATAAGTATGATTCTCCATCAACACTATCCTCATCATAATAACATGAAAAAGATCGAACCTCATCAAAACAAGTAGTGCTACCAATTCTAACCTTGTTATCTTGATTATGTAAATAACTATCTTCATTCTCAAGGGTATTATTGGATACACTATATTGGCAATTCAAGTAATTTCGAGCAATTATTTCGTTCGTCTCAGCTATCCGCTTGAGGTGGTCTTCTAAAGAAGGTTCACTCATTATTGTAGTTCTTTCGTCTATAATTATAATATTCATCTCAGCTAACTTACGCGTCGACTCAGCTAACTTCCTGAGGGACTCTTCTAAAGGAGGAATAGGAACAGAGGGATCATAAAAAGGACTACTTTTCAATAGTTTGATTGTATCCTATAGAGATGAAGAACTAGTACTATAATCTTCTCGCTCGTAAGACTGATGCATGTGTGGATAGTAATTGGGCTCACCAGGGTATGACCCATATCCTTCCAAAGGATGGCGTTCCCAACCATTATTCCCAACATGGTCACAAAAAGGATGATGTCCATATTCAAATTCAGGTCGATAATCATTGTACTGGCTTCTATCATACCAGTTCGACATTCTTAATTGCAAGGGAATTCTACACAATCACAAACAAGGCTGACTCGACCAAATCAAACCTATAAAATCTAGCAAACAACAAGCATGATGGCTCCACTTAGATTGTTTCTAGACCAGCTTCTAATCTTTCGAAAAGGAATTCGTTACAATCTGAGCAAACCTCTCTGGAATCAATCCGAGTTTAAGTAAGTTGAATTGAGACGAGGGAAGCTGCGAGGAGCTTTGATACCCAAGGTCTCACCGGTATTATAAGGCGGCGCAGTCACGCATTCAACTCGCAGAAACCATCATGAATTTCAAAGTATGCTCAAAATTGTAACCAATATTTTTCGAACGACTTTCCTATTAAGCTCGTTACCCTATAGGTCTCGTTCTAGTCAAAATTTTAAGCTTAGGTTCGCGTTTGGTTTCGTTTTCCTAAGGAGGGCAAGAAGGAAACGGTGATGAAATCCGAGTCCTTATCTTAATTTGGCCATGCCTTTCCCTTTACTAGGAAATTAAAACAACCGTATTCAAATCCTCAGCATATATTCACCTTAAGGCATACAATAAACCCGCTGACAGGGGATTCGCGAGTGTTTCGAAAGCTTACCTCCCGTACCAGACGGGCGCAGAACCGCTGAAGTCAACTCGGGCCACGACTCCTATGTCATGTGCGAACCCGAGGGGTCGAGACGATATTGTAATCGTCGTCCTTCCCTGCAAACAATTTTATATTTAATGTACCCTTCCTTAGGGTTTAAAAAAAATAATTGTCCAAGTCCAAAGTCCAAATAAAGTGTAAAAGAAAAGAAAAAAAAATAATAATAATAATTACAAAAAATGGAAGGTCTCTAAAAATAAAATAAAATAAATTCTCTCTTTTTTTTTTAATTTTTCTTTCGCTCTTTTTTTTTTGCTTTGTATTTTTCCTTCTCTTTTGGCTTTAAGCTTTGATTCCAAGTCTTTAGTATCCAACTTCAAACCTGTAATACAAAGACACACCCAAAGAAACGTAAAAAAAAAAAAAAAAAAAAAAAAAAAAAAAACCTAAAAATTCTACTTAAGCACAAATCCGCGTCGGCGGCGCCAAAATGATAATATTTTTCAATGATGTTGTAGTAAGATGATTTGTTCACTCAGATTTGTTGAGAATTTGTTTTAAGACTTAATAAAGAAAATAAGGAGAAATATATATACACAATTTGTCACAAGATGAAGAGACGCTGAGACGCGGGATTCCACTACTTTTCATATTGTTATGGTTCAGTCATTAACTCTAGACAATATAGCTCAAACAAAAGAAGTTGTGACTCTAGTTCTTTGCCAAAAATAGATTTCGTAAAATATTATTTGTAAGTTAAAAGCATGACGCATCTAAAGTACTTAGAACTAAGCATGCGGCATCTAACAAAATAACAAATAATTAATAGAAATCATAAAGCAATTAAATCTATGCAAAAAGTCAATAAAAGAATTAATTCATTTACCAAAATCATGAAAAGTTGCTTCCTCCGTTGTCCCAGTGTTGGGGCTTAGCTTCTCATGATAAATACACACTCAAAAATATAATTTATAGCTCAAATGGTGTTTTTATTAAAGAAAACTAATAATACAATGAATCTGCAACGCTGTCTCTCTATTTTCTTCCCCAGACTCTCGATGTCCCCTCTTTGGCTCCCAGGAATCATTTATATACCCAACGGTCAAGAAATATTTTGAATAAATGCTCATAATCTCCTCAGTAATGACATTAAACTCGAAAATATTTTCTTTATTCTCACGCGATTCTGAGTTGGCAAAGAAATCTCTTTTAATCAATATAGTATAATCCAAAGAATAAAATCTTCTTGATTTAGTCAAGTATCTCCCATAATAAACACAACATATACGTACTTCCCATTCTTGTTTTGTCGACAATAAATGGAGATTTTCCTTTTTTATCCGAATCTGAATATGTTACCCCTCCTTTTTTAGTCAAACATGGTAATGCCAACTCATTCCCATGTAAAACTCTAAAAATCAGCACGTATCTTCATGAACAAAACCTTGAAAATATCTTCACAACTGTTTTCTTCAAACCAAGAATATATCCTTCCTTTTACGAATCAAAGGCAATTATTGCCCCTGTTTTACTGTTACAGCTCACCACCAACCAATCCGTGCCACAAATCTCCAAAAAAAAGTCTCATAAAATTATAACCAAAAATACGTTGTTGAAGCCAAAACTTTCCCGCCAAATTCTGTTTATTCCGTGGAGAAGAAGATGGTTCCCCCCCTAACAGAAATGGGGTGAGAATATCCATGGGGTGTGCATAGTACATAGGGTGCCCCTTAGTAACTGAGGTGCCCCTTAACCAACACTGAGAGTTCGAATAACACGTGTCCTCCGGGGTGCAAAAACCACTTTTCGAGCAATTTTTTCCACATAAGTGTTTATTGGCCAAAAATACCTACAAGGACATAAAATACCATAATTAATACATAATCGAGCACTAACAGTACAGAATATTGAGAACAAATTAGACACACAAATGCGTCTATCAGGAATAATTAACTTTGTGTCTCTATACTAGCATAGCAAGCTGTCTAAGAGAATTAATTATCCCGATATGAGCTTGTCGGTAAGTCATATCCTTTATATAGTCAGGGTAAACTTGTTGTTTGTTCCTGAAGACGTTATCGCTCTATATTAGCAGAGCAAGCTGTCTAGGAGTCGTCCATCTCGTGATACTATACAGAAATAATCACTGAAAGTATTCAGTATTCATGAGATATGTCGTTGTCCAGTCGTGAGACTACATATCTACATGTACTCTGAGAGAAAGTACTCTCCGTTAAGAATTCGATGAGAGACCTGTGTCTCGATACTCACGTCTGATTGCTGAATCAGAGCTTAACATAATTATGAGTTTACGATTTTAGCCTTTGTTGAAAATCCACCATCTACACCAACCAAGTCTTATTTTCATTGCAATCTAGCATCTAGATGCGCTGAACCATTCCGCGAAAAGTAGAATTTGCTCGCGCTGAATGTAGCAGCGCAACCATCCCATCCGTCGGATCAAAAAATAAAACAATCTCGCTAAACCATTCCGCGGAAAGTAGAATTTTGGTTGCGCCGAATGAAACAACGCAACTATCTGGCTACTAGTTAGTATTCGAGATATATCTGGAGAGAGAAGCAGAAGAGAAGAATAGGAAACGCTTTTTGTCTAATCTAGAAACTAGCACCATAAGACTTAGCCTTAGAAGAAAAAATTAAATTTTTTTGCTTATAGAAGTCATTTTGAGTTGTGTTGTCAACTAACTTCTTACTTTTCAAATTGTAAAAGTCGAAGATAACTTTTCAAACTGTACACAAACATCCATAACTACTTGAAGTTTTACACAAATTTTTGATAAAACAAATCAAAATTGTACACTCTTGTTAACATAATATACATGAATACCTATCAAATAATATATATATACAATAAAGGGTTGATTTGCAGATAAAATATGAATATATAATAAGCATATTGATAACTATTTCACGAAAAAGGTAGTGCAACTCCAAACTTCCAAATCATGAAACGATCAGTACCATGTGCATTACTCTATCTGTCTTTGAAGCTGGAAGTGGGAATTGAGCGAGCACATCATCCCAAAAGGATTCGTTGTAGGAATATTTCACTAAAAAATAATATATTATCAAAAGTAATATTCGGTGTTCAATTTACAATATTCAAGTCATTATGCAACATAAATGTTGCTTGACTGGTTAATAAGCGTTGACCTGCTCCAGAATCGTTGTATATGAGTCTTTCGAAAATCTTTCCGACAATTTAAAATTTATGAATACATATTCCCTAGCTTGAGAGATTTTTTTTTTCTGAAAGCCCAATATATTTTTTTGTATGGATAATTGATGATGATTAGTAATGATTTCGACAAGGATTTAGTGAACGGAGGTGAGGGCATAAGCTTCTCTTCCCCCTCTTCTACTCAATTTTATCTCAAATATCTTATCTTATCTTTCTATATATACTAGAATTACATATGACCTAATACTACAAATACATGTGGACTCCTACTATCTATTCATTTCTATTACGTTAAAATTGACTACATGCTAATATGTAGAGTAAATTGATTGTGAGCACAACATTTGTGCCCATGAACAAAGTTCCATGCATACTACTATGAACTTGAACATTGCATTAACTCAACAACATTTTCCTATCTAATGATATGTTTTAAAACTCCTAGTAGATCACGGAAATTCTGAAAATTTCTTTTGGGAAGTGTCTTTAGTGAATATGTACTCTAATCGGTTTTCTGTCTTGCAATAATTGAGTTATATCTCACCTTCTTCAACCGCTTCTCGAATGAAATGGAATCCACTAGAGAGTGAGAAGAAACAAATTGTTTCCCACTCCATTAAATATAAAACTATTTAAATCCATAATCAAATCTCAACCAAATATACAACATTTTGAAAGCTCAGTCGCTGGATATGTCATTTTTAAACTTTGTTATATGATATACTAGGGCTTAGCATGTGCCATAATGGCACAGGTGTTGTATATTTTTTGTGTGTAATTATGTATGTTTATTAATTAAAACTAGTCTCCAACCAAATCCTCCTAAACCTTCAAATTCTGACTCTTAAATCAACAAGGTTTACTTGCAAACTAACTCCAGGCAGTTTTTCATTTCGTAAAAGAAGCCCAATGCACCTATGAATTTCCAGATTATGCCAAAAGATAAGTAACATTTTTTTGACACGAGTTATTTAATGTATATAATTGCTTATAGGTGAAAATATTGTTGTTGGAAACTAAAATTTATAATTAAATATTTAAATTAAAAACATGGAAAGTTGTACAAGGAAGTAACTTCTTTACGATTGATATCAGTCAAACTAATTATGATGCTATCACTGATAAAAATAGTGGGGAATATAACATCTTCCAAACTGTTATGAGCAAAGTCATAAGGTAAAAAGCATAGATGGTAACAAGATTTAGTGGTAAGATCTGATAGCAACTTTGTAACGCCTCAAATTCCACTATTTTGAAATCTAAGAGCATATTATACATCATGTGTTATTAAGGATCTTAAACATCTACTTAAATACTTAATTGTAAATTCTAAATATAGATCAACCCAAAAGCAAAACCATTTACGAAAACATATAAATGACACCTCTCAACTGATAATGTGGATATGGGAGAGAGTTTATTGGGTGTTTTTTCTGTATCTTTGAGATTCGAAATGTGGCTGACAATTTTAGTCGGGTCTTTACTTCTGTTTACGGTGCAACTGATCCAAAAGACTATGATCAATTCTGGTAAAAAATTCAAGAAGTTAGATTAATTATAGAGGGGCCTTGGTTAATTGGTGGTGATTGGAACGCAATTCTCTATCAGTCAGAGAGAAATATAGTCGGTGGTTGTATGAGGGACATAAAAAAAATTAGAATATTTTTAAATGCTAATAATTTGGTTGATACTCTTATGGTTGGTGGATGTTATACTTGGACTAACTCACGAAATCCACTTATTGTAGTAAGACTGGGTAGGTTTGTGTTCACAACTGGTTAGGAAGATAAATGTCTGGCACTGGTTCAATACAGATTAAGAAGGACGATTTCAGATCATTCACCAATTTTGCTGAATTGTAATGTTGTTACTGCCCCTAAGCCTTCTTTTAAATTTGAGGACCATTATTTGGATCATCCTGATTTCTTAAAACATATGAAAGTCTGGTGGGATAAGTTAAACTTTCCATGGTAGTCCTAGCTTTAAAGAAATTACAGGGCCTTAAGTTTTTTTTTTAATCAAGAAATGGGGAAGAGAAACATTTGGTTCTTTTCAGGCAGAGGTTGATAAAATTAAAATTCTAATTGATTTGTATGATAGTCTTGAGGAAATTGGTACTTTAAACAATGAGGCTTATGCTGCAAGAGAACTGGCAAGAATAAATCATAAGAAAGTTTTTTTTAATCTCTCAGGAAAATTGTTTTCCAGAGAAAAAGGGCAGTGGTTGGCAGAAGGTGAAAAAACTCAAGATTTTTCCACAAAAATGCATCCTAAAAGCAGAAAACAAATGTAATCAATTCTCTCATTGTTAATGGAGAGATGAGTCGTGGTAAGGAAAAAACTAATAAGGAAGCTAAGAACTTTTATGTGGACTTATTCAGAGAAGATGTAGTTGTTAGACTTAGACTTACATTTGATGACCTTGAATTGCCAAGTTTAAGTGTTATTCAAAGTATAATTCTGGAGAAACCTTTTGATGAGAATGAAGTGGAGAATGTAATTTGGAACTTTGGTAAGAATAAGTCCCCAGGTCCAGATGGGTTCACTATGTAATTTTTCAATGAAGTTTGGGACATTATCAAAGTAGAGGTAATGGCATTAGCGAAAGAATTTGAGCATTCTGGCAATATTAATGGAGATTTAATTGCACTAACATCATCTTGATTCCTAAGTGTGATGGTGCTTCTTTTATGCATTCATTTAGGCCTATTAGTCTCATTAGTGGAATTTTTAAAACTTTTAGCTGACAGGTTGAAACAAGTGTTTTCTTTAATTTATTTCTGAATTCCAGGGTGGTTTTATTGATGATAGACAAATCAGTGATGGTATTCTCATTGCATATGAATTGATTGATTTTAGAGAAAGAGAAGGTAAATCTGGTTTGGTGGAAGTGGATTTACAGAAATCTTTTGACAATGTGAATTGAGATTTTCTTGATTACACTATGCCAAGGTTTGGTTTTGGTAATGTTTGGAGGAATTGGATAAAATTTTGTCTCTCTAGTACAAAATTTTCAATGGCTATCAATGGCACTGCCTCAAATATGTTCAGGAGTACCAAAGGATTAAAGCAAGGTGACTAAATGTCTCATTTCGTGTTCATTCTTATTGTGAAGGTATTGTCTATATGATAAAGAGAGTTGCATCTTTGAACTTAATCTCTGGTTCTAGCCATCTTCTGAAGCTTTTGTGATTAATCATTTTCTAGATGATAGCTCTGAACAAGTGAGTAATCTTAAGACCATTCTATTGGGGTTTGAATTGGTTTATGGTTTGAAAGTGAACTTCCAAATGAGTGGTATGGTGCCAGTGGGTGATGTTGTTAATGCTACAGATGATGATGTTATTTATTGGATGTCCAATTACCTTTTTTCCTATGAAATATCTAGAAAATCCATTGGGAAGCAAATCAACTGCAGTGGGATTTTGGGATGTAATTCTTCAAAAATTTCAAAAGAAGTTGTGCATGTGGCAGAGAAAGTGTCTCTCAAAAAGTGGGAGGCTCATGTTAATCCAAAATGTTCTCTCTAGTTTGCCAGTTTACTAATTGTCTCTTTTTCAAATGCCTCAATCTGTTGAGAAATAAATGGAGAATTATGAAACAGTTTCTTTGGGATTTTGTTAATAACAAACCTAAGAAAGAATGGGTTGGATGAACAAAGGTAATTTACCAAAGGAGGGTGGTGGTGCTGGAACTAAGAATCTAAGGCTTATGAACAAGTTACTACATGCTACATGGATTTGGAGGCATGGGAATGAGGAAAAAGCACTTTGGAGAAAAGTTGTGAGGCACAAGTTTGATGGTAATGATAAAGTTTTCCTTCCAAACCTACAAACAAGCCAATTGGTAAGAGTTTGTGGGCTAGCATTTTGAAGTGCAGGAATAATGTGATCCAAAACACTACTATCCAAGTGAATAGTGGCCAGGAGCCTGACTCTCAAGTAGGAGGTCAGCGGATCGAGTCTCCGCTCAAGAGTTTGGAGATCTCATGAAATACTCCTCTTACTCTTTTAAAAAAAAATGAATAGTGGAGATAGAGTGCTTTTATGGAAGGATGTATGGTTTAATAGACTTTAAAGTCCATGTTTTCAAAAAAAAAAAATTGAGCAGATTACAAGATGTTACTATCCAGAAGATGCTAGATATCAATGCAGAAAACGGCTGGAATTTTGCATTTTGCAGAAACTTAAAGGAGACAGAAATTAAGGACATTGCTCATTTATTGACTTATTATCTATTTTCAATTGTGGTACGGGTGATGATCATAGGATCTGACGGATTGGAACAAAGACCTTTTCTGTTTCAGAGTGCTATAAGTCATTGGAGGATGATGGATTGCTGGTATTTCCTTATTAGTGTTTGGAATCCAAAAATTCCACAGAAGGTGATTTTTTTCTGTCTCTCTGTTATAATGTTGCACCAACTATGGATTCTTTGAGAAACACCATTAATGTCAATGGTTGTCTGTTATGCAAGAAAAGTGTTGAATCAAATCATCATTTTTTTTTACATTGTGATATAACCTGAGAAATTTGGTACTACTTTTTGAGTGGCTATAATCTGTAGTGGGTGTTTCAAGACAGTGTGAGGAACACAATTTGGGAATGGAAGAAAAAAAAAAAAGGAAGGAACTTAAGTTTGAGAAGAAAATTTTGGGACATAATTCCTTTTGCAATATGGTAGTTTGGATTGAGAGAATTTCAAGAGTTTTCAATGGTAAATATAACTTCTTTGGAGAATCTGAAGGATAGTGTCAAAACTTTGATATTCAATTGGTGTGTGGGAACTACAATTTTTGAAGGCATTTCTTTGAATATAGTTTTACACAATTTGGAGGATGTAATTCATTAGGACTTTGTTTTTGTTTTTTTGCCCTTATTTTTTCTTTCATGGCAACAACTTAAGTTGTCTTTATATTCTTCATTACCAGTACCATTACTTTCTTAGTCATGTATTGGTTTTTCAATAAATTTTTCCTTTTGATTAAAAAAAAAACACCTCTCAAATGATATATATACAATAATGGGTTGATTTTCAGATTAAATATGAATATATAATAAGCATATTGATAACTACTTTACGAACAACATTGTGCTCCTCCAAACTTTCCAATAATGAAAATATCAATACCACGTGTATTACTACATCTGTTTATGAAGCTGGAAGTGGGAATTTTGAGTGAACACATCATCCCAAAAGGATTCGTTGTAGGAATATCACATTAAAATTATTATTCTATCCAAGGTAATATTCGGTGTTTAATTTACAATAGTCAAGTCATTATGTGATGTAAATGTCATTTGACTAGTTAAGTGCGGGAAGCAGGTACCACAAGCCCCCTGTATGACACATTTATACAGAAGCAAGTGTAGTTTACTGGTTCCACCGAATGATCTTATCTCTCCGCAAAGATCGTGTGACTATGCAACAATGCTTCGGACGCTTTGTTAATTCAGATCGATTCAGTTCCCCTTCTTTTCCGATTCAATCCCTTTTCCGACGCACAAGGACCTTTAGGGCTCGACCTTCGGGAGAGGTTCTTGGTCTACCTTGGTTTCTTGAGTAAGGAGTATCCCTACATGCAGGTGGAAGCCTTCTTGATCAAAAGAGGAATCTCTAAATCCCGAAGTGTTAAAGGCATGCACTAGTAGTGAGGACACTTTTAGTAACTGGCCAACATCTTGGACCAAATTATATCGGTTAAAGATGTCATCCAAAGTGACAAAAGGAGGAACTCATAGCTGTCAGCGGACCAGACCGAACTTCAAGTGAGGTGACTCCTTCCCCGGATGAAAAGGCATCTCCAGGTGTTTCGAAGAAGAAAACTCTCTTCTTCTTCTTTTGGTGAGGCGTTGACCTGCTTCAAGATCATTCTACATGGATCTTTGAAAATCTTTCCTACGATTTAAAAATTATGAATACATTTCCCTAGATTGAGAGATATACTAATATATTTTTTTGTGTTGGATAATTGATGATGATTAGTAATGATTTTGACAAGGATTTACTAAATGAAGGTGAGGCCATAATCTTCTCTTCTACCTATTTATTCGATTATATTTCAATTTTCATATCTTCTATTATATCATATCTTTCTGTATCTACTACGCTTACACAAGACCTAATACAAGAGATACATATGGACTCATACTGTCTATTCATATCTATTACTCTAAAATTAACTAATTGTTGTGCACATGAAAGAAGTTTCTTGCATAATACTACGCACTTGAACATTACATTAACTCTCAATATTCTCCTCCTTAATACGATGTTCTATAAATTCTAGTAGCTCATGGAAATTATGAAATTTTACTTTGAGAAGTGCCTTGGCGAATATGTTCGCCAATTGGTCTTCCTTCTTGCAATTTTTGAGTTGTATCTCACCTTCTTCAACCACTCTCGAATGAAATGGAATTCAGTAGAGAGTGAGAAGAAACAAGTTGTTTCCCACTTCGCCAAAAACAAAAATATCCAAATCCATAATCAAATCATAACCAAATGTATACAACATTCTCAAAGTTAATTGCTTATGTAGGGATTCTTGTAATTGGAAACTAAAATTTATAATTAAATATTAAAATAAAAAATGAAAAGTTGTACACAAAAGTAAATTCCTTAGGATGCATATCAGTTAACTACGTTGTAACCAAATATTTAATTATGATGTAGTTAACAGATAACATAAGTGGGGAACATAGCATCTTCCAACTTGTTATGATCCAAAGTCACAAAGTCAAAAACCAAGACAAAAACGATCTAATGGTGAGCTCTAATACCAACTTTGTACGTTAACGCCTCAAATTCCATTATTTAGAAGCCTAAGAGAACATTCTACATCATGTGTTATTAGGGATCTTAAACATCTACTTAAACACTTAATTATATAGATCATCGCAAAAGTAAAACCCTTTATGAAAACATATATGTGAACACCTCGCGAAGGATATATATACAATAATGGGCTAATTTTAAAATAAAATATGAATATATATAGGTATATTGATAGCTATTTTGTGAACAACGTTGCGCTCCTCCAAACTTTAAAAACATCATCAAACGATCGTTACCACGTGCGCTACTCTATATTCTCTGAAGATGGAAGTGGGAATTGAGTTTGCACATCATTTCAAAAGGGTTCGTTGTAGGAATATCTCATTAAAATTATTATTTTATAGAAAGCAATATTCAATATTCAATTTACAATTATCAAGTCATTATATGGCATAAATTTCGTTTGACTAGTTAATTGGCATTAACCTGCTTCGGGGTCGTTATACATGGGTCTTTTGAAAATATTTTCGACCATTTAAAAATTATGAATACATATTCTAAAAAAGCGGGGGTGTAACAACTACACCCAATATTTCGCTTAGCAATCTGTATGCACAAACTCCAAGAGAATCAACTAGACAGTCAGACTCAATCAATGGAAATATATCCAAGAGTTGCGTCTCTATTTCTCAATTCAATACGCAATCAGACAAATAAGAATTTGAGAGCCCGATTGAATATAAGAAATAACTTGGACGGTATCAAAAACCAATATCCAAATGTCAATCAATTTAATCAACAACCAAAGGTTGGATTTACAATTGATTGAAATTACGCACAATCTGTGATATTTCTATTATATAACAAAATATAGTGCGGAAAAGAAATAACACAGACACCAGAAATTTTATTAACGAGGAAACCGCAAATGCAGAAAAACCCCGGGACCTAGTCCAGATTTGAATACCACACTATATTAAGCCGCTACAGACACTAGCCTACTCCAAGTTAACTTCAGACTGGAATGTAGTTGAGCCCTAACCAATCTCACACTGATCAAGGTACAGTTGCGCTCCTTACGTCTTTGAATCCCAGTAGGAATCTACGCACTTGATTCCCTTAGATGATCTCAACCACAACTAAGAGTTGCTACGACCCAAAGTCGAAGACTTGATAAACAAATTTGTCTCACACAGAAAAGTATATTATATAGATAAATATGTCTCCCACAGATAAACCTATGAGTTTTGTTCCGTCTTTTGATAAATCAAGGTGAACAGGAACCAATTGATATACCGGACTTATATTCCCGAAGAACAACCTGGAAATATCAATCACCTCACAATAATCTTAATCGTATGGTAGCGAAACAAGATATTGTGGAATCACAAACGATGAGACGAAGATGCTTGTGATTACTTTTTATCTTGCCTATCGGAGAATAAATCTCGAGCCAATCTTAGATAAGATAGTACTCAATCACGATAGAAGATGCAACATTAGATCATCAACTACAGAGAAAATAGTTGGGTCTAGCTTCACAATCCCAATGAAGTTTTTAAGTCGTTAACCTACAGGGTTTCGTGAAAAACCTAAGGTTAAGGGAAAATCGACTCTAGTCGCAACTAGTATCACACAGGAGGTATGGGGATTAGGTTTCCTAGTTGCTAGAGTTATCCTTTATATAGTCTTCAAATTAGGGTTTGCAATCAATGCTACCTTGGTAACAAAGCATTCAATATTCACCATTAGACGAAAACCTGATTAGACTCAAGATAATATCTTTCAACCGTTAGATCGAACTTAACTTGTCACACACAAATGAAATGTACCTTCATTTAGATATGAGTAACCATACCTAAACGTGTACACCATGTTGGCTCAACAATAGTTAACCGAAGTTATCCATATGAACTCTTTCATATCAAGCTTATTCATCTTAACCATAACTAGTTCAAATGAATCAAATGAAACTAGTTCTAGAGTTGTTCAATTGTTTATATTCTCATAGAAACATATAAGACACAATTGAAGCAAAATTGATTTTGATTCACTTGAATCAAGTCATGAACATTATATCCACGATTTGTAAAATATTGCATTTCTTATTATATAAATGTATTAGTTCATGAACAAACCGATTTTAGAACATCATTCACTTAGGTATGCGTACCTAAGTAGCCGGACCAAGTTTGGGTTTCGCCGGCACGCGAACTGGTATGCATACCATCCAAACTCAGCAGAAATTCCTGGACTTGAACCTTACGCCAGTACGCGTACCAGTTTGCATACCAGGTTCCCGGACTTTCTCAAAACCAACAAGTACGCATACGGGTATGCATACCATAGTTCCCGGACATGGATTACATATATGCAAGTACACATTAAATCCATTTGTTCTAAACTCTATTTAAATCATTGAAACTTTCTTAGAGGATGACCATAGTTGTTTTCACTAACTATTAGCATCAAAACGATTTTCAAGTTATTGAAATAATCAATACGAAACATTCCGAGTCCACACCGAATGACTGTGTCACACAAATCATGTAAGATGTTACCAGGCGATTTTCATATGATCATCTTTTGACTTTTGTCAAGAGTTATAAGATGAACTTGGTTAAAGTGAAAGCTTACCAACACATATTTCGAGAAATATGTAAGTGAGTTAAACTCAGCTCGAAATATCAAATGTGTATAATCGAAGTCTATATAGTTATACGACTTTTGTCTCAAATAGGAGATAGAGTAGATAGCCTTTTGAGTGATAGATGAGTTCAAGTCTCCACATACCTTTTGTCGATGAAGTTCCACAAGCTCCCCTTAGTAGTTCTTCGTCTTCAATCGATGAACGCCGTTAAGTCTAATAATCAACTACACTTTCTATCCGAATCCGAGACTTAGCTATAAGTACACTAGAAATCAAGACTAATAATTTTGGCAACTAAACTTGACAACAAGCTTGAGATGGCAAAACTCTTGCGAGTTCGACCGAGCAGTGCTCTAACAATCTCCCCCTTTTTCAATTTTAGTGACAAAACTATCAATACATATGGAATACAAAATAAATAAACTTTATAGCTCCCAACCCAAATGCTTGGTTTCCTTGGTTCTTCAACATTACTCGAAATCTTCGTCACTTCCAAGTACTCCAATGATTCTGAACGTGTTCAACTCAGCATCATAGTTGTTGAAGATCCGTAGCTATAACAATGAGAAAACAGTTGCTCTTGATCATTGTTATACAATGTCATAGTATTTTTACACAGTATCAAAGGTCAATTGTATCACAACTTTGACAACAATACTATGGTGATATGTATCACTCCCCCTTAGTCAATACTTCATCTCACATGAAAACCACTCCCCCTTACATAATGATCCGTAAACCATATGTATTTGTAGTGTGAAGTACACATTAATTCTCCCCCTTTTTGTCAATAAAAACTGGCAAAGGTACGAAAATTAGTGGGATCCTAATGAAATTTCCTTAGAGATACTTCATGACCAAAAGAGAACAACATATCAACTTGTTTATATGCCATCATATAGCCGAAACTAAATGAATTCATCAAAGAGTTTATAAAGATACAAGATAACCCCTACAATATTCCACAGCCACACTCCCCATAAAGATTTGACAATTAAGCACAAGTTCAATTAAGAACTCTCCCCCTTAAAATGTCATTCTCGAAAAAACAACAAGAGCGACCTTACTTTTACAGGAAAAAAATGATTTCTTTGGACATTAACAAAACACATGAAAAATGAATTTGTATCCAAAGTACTCAATTAAATTAACCACAAGAGTCATAATTAATTTAATCGGAAATGCTCAACATAAAAAAACTTACGGAGCCGCACAGTATTTACACAAAGATTCATTCTATCTTTCATCGCTATTTACATAGAGGCATATAATAGACTTAATCTTTGTAAACAAAAGTTCATCATATCTTTCATCAATATTTGCATGATGACATAATAGGCTTAACTTTTGTTTGTCAAAAGTTCATTCAATCTTTTTGAAAAAGCGGGGGTCTAACAACACCACCCAATATTTCGCTTAGCAATCTGTATGGACAAACTCGAATATACTTTTAAGAGAATCAACAAGACTCAATCAATTAAAAGTATATCAACGAGTTTATCTCTCTTTGTTGATTTGATTTCCTCAAACAGAAACTGCGAGTACTAATCAAATACAAGGAATAACTTGGATGGTACCTAAGACCAATATCCAATTGTCAATCAATATCAATCAACAACTGTTAGGTCGGATTATCCAATTAATTGGTCTAGCGCACAACCTATATTATTTCAATTATAAAGATAAAACAATATAATGCGGAAATTGAAATAACACAAACACCATAAATTTTGTTAACGAGGAAATCGCAAATGCAGAAAAACCCCGGGACCTAGTCCAGATTGAACACACACTGTATTAAGCCTCTACAGACACTAGCCTACTTCAAGATAACTTCGAGCTGGATTGTAATTGAACCCCAATCAGTCTCCCACTGATCCAAGGTACAGTTGTACTCCCTACGCCTCTGATCCTAGCAGGATACTGCGCACTTGATTCCCTTAGCTGATCTCACCCAAAACTAAGAGTTGCTACGACCCAAAATCGCCGGCTTTGACAATAAACAAATCTGTCTCACACAGACGAGTCTATCAAAGGATCAATCTGTCTCCCACAGAAAAAAACCTAAAGTTTTTGTTCCGTCTTTTGATAACAATCAAGGTAAACATGAACCAATTGATAATCCGGTCTTATATTTCCGAAGAACAACCTAGATTAATCAATCACCTCACAACAATCTTAATTTTATGGTAGCGAACAAGATGTTGTGGAATCACAAACAATGAGACGAAGATGTTTGTGATTACTTTTTATATCTTGCCTATCGGAGATATCAAATCTCAAACCAATCAATCTGATTGTACTCGTACGATAGAAGATGCAAGATCAGATCACACAACTACGATAAAAGTAGTATCGGTCTGGATTCACAATCCCAATGAAGTATTTAAGTCGTTAACCTGGTTTTAGAATAAGAAAACCAAAGGTTAAAGGAGAACTGACTCTAGTACGCAAACTAGTATCACACGTAAGGTGTGGGGATTAGTTTTGCACAACACTAGATGTCTCCTTTATATAGTTTTTCAAATCAGGGTTTTGCCTTGGTAACTGATGAGTGCCAAATATTGTATATATTTGCACCTTTTTATTGGCATTTAACTCATCATTTGTCCACTAACGCTCCATTTTATCCCATATTCTGTGTTTTCGTTGTTTTCAAGAATAAATACTTTTATTAATTAATTTTGCATTTTTAGGTACCAAATAAAGACTTGGATGAGTTGCGGAGCGAAAAGAGCAAAGACACGGGAGAAAGCCGACGGAAACTCTAGCGGAAAAGAAGTGGAGATTGTGGTATGGAACACTCAAGGATAAAAATGGGCTTAACAAGGAAGAAATTGTTCTTAAAGAAGAAGTGGGCTCAAGATTACCTAAGCCCAAATCCATTTCCTAAACCCAAACCCATATCCTAAACCCAAAATCCAAACCCAACCCCGCTTCTCTTCTTAGCTGTCAGATTGGATCAATTCCATCATCCAACAGTCGCTTCATCAGAGTACATCGAACTCTGAAGTCCCTGTCTAACATCATAGCACCTAACCCCAATCTTCGCCGTCAATTTTGATGTATCTCATCATCCAATGGTCGCTTCACATCCATTCCATCGCGTCGTTGGATCACCCCATCACCTTTTCATCCTACGCTTTTCATCACCGATCATCAAATTTTGATACACCCGCTCAACACCCTAACACCAAATATCTTCTCCCAAAACCATCGACTTCTCCTCTTCTCCCCAAATTTCTCCTTCTTCCCCGACCAACAGACCTGCAACACCATTCTTCCCCTTCTTCTCGAGCTTCACCATCACTACCTTCACCCGACATCACAGCATACTAACCCTAAACCCTAGACTCTCTCTAGCTTAGTTTTAGCTTCTCGCAAAGACGCTACAACCAAGAAAGAGAGAACTAGGGTTTGTAGCAGAGGCGATGTAAGAGACAACTGGAGCAGGAGGAGTAACAGAGAAGGAAGACAAGACATGGGTCGAGGGGGAGACAACAAAAGCAGAGACGGGTGAGCTTTAATTTTAATTTTCAATGTAAACCCTAAATTGGGAATTTTGGGGAAACTGTTAAGAACCCTAATTTTGGGTATAAATAGAACATGGTATTGTGTATGTGTGGGTATGCCTGGGTTAGCCAGTGCTCAACCCTAGATGCCCGGATTAGCCGGTGCACCAAGCTGTTGTAATTTATGTTTTTTTCAGTAGTGTTATTATGTTCTAATTCAATAACTAGGGTTTATATGAAACCTTAGCTTTTTGCTGTGTTATCCATACTAATTGTGTTTCTCTTGAATGCTTAAACTTTTAGGATAGTTTCAATCTTAGTACGTCAATGCTTTGCTTTCACAGTGTATGCCATGTATCCATTGTAGTCAGAATAAAACTGTGTTGATTATGCTGCAGCTCATGCTTTAGAGACTATTGTTAATCCATTGACTAGTTGTGCTTAATTAGCTAGTTAGTGTTCCGGATTAATATTTTAGTTGTGATTGAATCATCCATTGGTGAAACACCTTAGGTAAGTAATAGACTTGACACCTCTACCTTATCTGTTAAAAGGACAAGAGTATCATAATCAGTTGAATACATAGTATGAGTTAATGGTGGATTCGAAAATCCTAGTACCTTAATTCTCAGTGTTTACTCCCTGTGTTATTTGCATCTTTTACTTTTATTTATTTTCTGTTGTAATCCTCACCAACACCTTGTCGTATCGACACATCAAAACAACCCCCATTTTGGTTACTCTTTCTTGTTTAGAATCAGTTTAAGTGAGACCATAGTTTCAGCTTTACACCCACCTTGTCCCTGAGGATCGACCTGTGCTTGAACTGTGTTACATTGTGACAATGTGCACTTGCAGTTAGACATAGTCGTAGGTACTCTTTCAAGTCCTACCAAGTTTTTGGCGCCGCTGCCGGGGACTCGGTAGCGGTGTGATTGTTTCTTTTCTTCCACTTTACTGATTTTTAATATACTGCTTGTATATATGTGTTAGATTTTTGGTTTTTCTGTTGTTAATAGTGTTAGATGTAACTAGTTTATTTGATCTGCCATTTTGTAATAGTTTAATAACATCATCATTCCACTCCATCTTAGCTGTAGTTTATCTGCCATTTTGTAGTTGTTAACTTAGCATCAATGCATTTTCATTTTCACTGCACTTTTATTTTCCCTGCATTCCACTTCATCTTGGCTTACTGTTTGTATATATATGTTAGCTTAGCCTGCCATGTGTTAGCTTAGTCTGCCATGTAACATAGTATGCCTCATTTGCATACTTAGCAAACAGTAACCTTGTGTATATATGTGTTAGCTTTCTCTTTGTTCTGTCACCTGCATACCTGCAAAGCATCACTGCATCTGTGGCTTTTCTCATTATCCGTGGCTTTTCTCATTTTGTCATTGTCTGTAGCTTTGCCCTGCCCTATAACTGCCTGCTTACCAGTCTTGGCCTTGCCACAACTGCATCTGTTACTGCATTTGCTTGGAGTACTTGAGCATTAAGTCTGCAAATTGACCATTGGGTCATTTTTGGTTCTATAACAAGTGCAAATGTGAAGTTTAACATACTTTGAATGCTTAAATATGTTGTTGTCATCTTGAATGCTTGAAATCTGTTGCTGTGAATGTGGTGTGGTGCTGTCAACTGTGAAATTTGCTGAAATTTGATGTTGTGAAAGCCTGAGTTGTATGCTGAGTTAGCAGTGTCATCTTGAATGCATGAAATTTGCTGCTGTGAGAACTAATTCTCTCTTCTGAAAACCACCAGGTACCTGCAACTGCTGTGCAAAACAAGGAGAAGGAGAAGCAGAACAAAACTGTTCTAGTGCCTCAAACAGGTGGTGTGGTGTTGTGAAGAAAAGAGCTGAAGAAATTCTGAATTGTGGTGCTGCATTGGTTTGCCAAAGAAAAAGATCCAACTGGTTTGTGCAATGGCTAAAAAGGGTAAGCCTAAACTTTGGGCTCAACTTCAGCCAAACTAAAGTGTAAACCCAACTGAATTGTAAACTGTGGGCTTGTTTAAATTGTATCATGGGCTTGTAATTTTGATTTAAACTGAACTGTGGGCTCTAAAACTGAATTTTGAGCCTGTCCTAAACTGAATTGTGGGCCTCAAAACCCAACTAAAACTTTTCTGCTGGGCTTCGTCCAAACTGCCTAGTGGGTTATGGATTCTCCCACCAATGTGGGCTTGCTCCTAATTTTAAAACCAAAATTTTTCTCCCTCTTTTTAACCAAAAATCCCCAATAGGCTTTACCTTCAAAGCCTAAAAACCAAAATTTTGAAACCCATAACTGAAAAGTGTGGGCCTTATTTATCTTTTTGAATTGTGTGATTGTTTGATAAACATAACATGTCTGGATTTTGGTCTGCCACTGGGAATAAATCTATTAGAGAAGCTTACGGGCAAGATTCACCTTATGAGCCTCCCACAGACCATGATGTCAATAGTTATAGGGATTATTATTATGGACCTTCTGTAGGTCATGAACCTCAATATGCAAACCCTAATGACTATTCACACATGTATCATCCACCATTGAGTGAAAATGAACATCTAGACAATATCCAACTCACACATTCGTCACTTGTGAATCAGTTAGAGGCTCGGATCACTGCTTTAGAAATGAAAACACATGAGAAATTTGTAGCATCTAGTTCACATAGACGAACTGAAATCTATGCATGTACCTTACGTGGTAGTTTAGACCACCCTGATAAATATTCCTATATTTTGCATGATTATAGGAAATTTAGAGAATCCCATGAAAATCCAAATTATGAAATGCCCACAAATTGTGAGGCTGGTAGTCATTGGGACCATAATCAATCCTTTGAGGGTTGCGATCAATCTTTTATAAACCCTAATGACCATGCACACATGTACCATTCACCACAATTTGAACATGAAGAATTTTGTACTCCCATGAATTTAGACCCCACCACATAAGCTTTCAGACTCAGTGAGCAAAACTTTGCTAGATCTACATCACGAATTCAGGCATATTTAGATCAGATTTTGCTTCACCTACAAAAGGAGTAAATTCATGAGGAAATGTATGTTGTCCCTAATGAAGTGTCTAGTCCCATTCATGTAAATGATGTTGAATATGAACCTAATTTAGAGGAACATGAATCGACTAATGACACCAGCACTGTTAATGAGGACCAATATGCATGTTACCATGATGATGATTATGAAGATTATGATGATAATGATGTTATGTTAGAAGAACATGAAAATATTGTGGAACCTTTTGGTTCAATAACATATGGCTTCTCGCCCTCGACCTTCATGAATGTTGTTTCTTCTAATATTCATAGCAAATCATATGATTTTGATATTGATATGGTACTTGTACAATTGTTCTTCGAAGATGAGCATGACATAGGAATAGTTGAATCTTCTGTAGACACTAATGTTAATATGCATGAAAACAAATTTGATGTGTCTGATTCCTTTCCTAAGTCACAAAATGTTATTTCTTCCGATGTTGATTTGAGTACTACGGACAATCATGATACCGATTTAGGTCTTGATGTTTTGTTTGATGAATGCTAGCATGATTTACCAATTTCTGATTTAGGGGAAGTATGTGTTGGTACTATTGATCTTATCCATGAAAATAACTTAGAAGTACCAACTTTCTTACCTAAATCGCATATTGAGATTATTCCACCCAACCTAGATTTGGTTTATCACAAAATTTTTAAACCAACTATTCTGAGAGTCCCTAATCTAGTATTGGAACTGTGTGCTTCCCAAGTCCTCTTGGACTATTTTGCATCTAAATATAACATCTTTAATGAGCCACAGTTGGATTTAATTTCTCTGACCATCCCGAAAAAAGTCCATTTTGAACTAGACCTTTTGAATCATGCACCCCTAAAAGTGAAAGATTTTGTGCTAAAAAATAAACTTGTTGAAAAATATAGGTTTGGGGGTGATTCATCTGGTTTTTCACTCTCACTTTCATTTCAGTCCAATTTTTGTTGTTTGAAACTGTCTATGTTTCAACACTTCGTCTTTTGGGTTGATTCTCAACTCTTTAGACTTTATGTATATAGTGAATTTTTTGTATATAATCCGGTAGGTAGTTTTTAGTGAAATTTTATGTTTCTTTATATTTTTCTATTCCATGGTGATCGCGTCTGAAATACGTTGGATTCTAACCATGAATAATGGAGTTCGTTTCTTTCTTTCGTCAAATCGGGTATTCTCTTTCCTTTCTCTCAAAACTCAACATGTTCTTCTGATATGTCCAAGTTATAGATATGTTTATCTTTAGAAACATTGAGGACAATGTTTAGTTTAGGTTTAGGGGTGAAAATTAGATACCGTGATATCATGCTATAATTGAAAACAAAACTCCTCCCTCTTTTTGAAAAATAAAAAATCAAAAAAACATAAAAATGGAGCTCATTTACCTTGAAATGTTGACTCTTGTGCAAATATGTAATTTTTAGGATTCTTAGTCTAGATATTTAGGCACCCATTCTAGCACAATTCACATAGTGATAAGAAACTTGCACGCGCACGATCTACCAATACATGTATAGCCTCATCCTTGAGGTGTTCTATCGGAAGTCACGATTGCCAATCACTTTAGAATACTGAACGAAACTTGACTAGCTTGTTCTTTGGTTGGTTGGGATAGAAGGTGGAGGTTACATTAAGAAAAACAACCATCGAATTTAACTGGGTGCATCAAAAAGGGATACCTCTTTCTAAGAGTCATGTAATTTTTTGTTTCTTTTTGCTTATGTATCAAAAGAGTTACCATGTTGTAAATATTTTTTTCAAAAAAAAAAAAAAAACGATGTATATATTCAGAAAAAAATCAAAAAAAAAAATATTCAAGTATTTATCAATTCCATCCTCTCTTGTTCCAAAAATAAAAGAGAGTAGACAATGTAAATAAGAGTCATGTAAAGAGTCATCTTTTGTGTTTTTGTGTTATAAGAAAGGAAGGGTGAATGCCATTGATGTACAACGCGTGTAATTGTGAAATACCTCCAACTCATTCACAATTCTCGTAAAGTCCGGACAGCTAGCTAGATTTCGACCTCGGTTCTTAGCCTGAGAAACTATCTCTTGGTGATTAGTAGTCATAACATCAGATCTTTCTTTACACATGTGTAGATACACTTTACACTCTTATCACATGTCTTTATTTGTTATCAGTGCTAGGATTGTGCCTTTGATAGCTAGATTGAAATTAAGGAGTTTTCATGAGATGAGGGAAATAATAATAAAATAATGAGGAATCATGAGGTGTGGGACCGGCCACGACTAGGGCGTAGCCGGCCGACTAGTAGACAAGGTCCCACGACAACTTTCCCAATTTTATATTATTTCCTTGATGCGAAGGAAACACCATGAAACTGAGGAGTTTCCTTAAAACGAAGGATGTTTGTTCAAATGAAGGGAATTTTCATGAGATCAAGGAAAATAATAAAAATTTGATAAAATATAAAATTGGGCGTGGGACTGGCCAAGACACGATCGTCTGGCCGGTGGGCCCAGTCCCCCAACTCCTTGATTAATATTTTATTATTGTGTTCCTATTTTGCATAGGTTCATCGTTCCTTCGTATTTTGGAATGCTCGTTCGTGCATTCAGGTGCTCGTTAGTGTGTTATTGCTGAGTACACTTGCACCATTTTAATCGGGGCTTACTTGATAGTTGCTCAGATGCCCGTGCGTTGAATATTTATTACTAACCCATGGAATTCTGCTGGGAAAAACCATGAATTGAAGTAATGAAATATTATGGAAAATATATAATATTTTCCAGGGATTCAGTTAATGAATCTAATGATTTAGGAATAATTAATCGATGGCTCTATACTAGTACGATCGTCTAGGAGCATTAATTATTCATGAATTAAGTGATATGAGCTTGTTGAAGCGTCATACTTCTTTTATATAGTCAGGGAAAACAATTGTTACATCCTGAAGACGTTATTGCTATATACTAGCAGGTAAGCTGTCTAGGAGCCGTCCAATATTTCGATTCTATATATACTGAAATTGCTCAGTATTCATAAGGTATGTCGTTGCCTCAGCTGAGAGACTACACATCTACATATAATCTGAGAGACAATATTCTCAGTCAGAGATCTTTGTGGCATGATCTTTCACGCTTTCGATAAGAGACATAGCCTCGATATTCAACTGATTGCTGGATCAGGAGTATGTACAATTATGGGTTTACGATTTTAGCCCTTGTCGAAAATCCACCATCTACAAAAACTCTTTAACTAGTTCTCTTGAGTCATTTGAACTAGTTATGGTTAAGATGAATATGGTTGATATGAAAGTGCTCATATGGCTAACCATTTGGTTAACTACTGTTGAACCAACTAAATGTACATATTTGGGTACGGTTACACAAACCTAAATAAACGTGCATTTCATTTGTGTGTAACAAGCTAAGTTCGATCTAACGGTTGAAAGATATTAGCTTGAATCTAATCAGG
Organism: Papaver somniferum; assembly: GCF_003573695.1. NCBI lineage: Eukaryota > Viridiplantae > Streptophyta > Magnoliopsida > Ranunculales > Papaveraceae > Papaver > Papaver somniferum. Next base: position 199,875,081 of record NC_039364.1, on the reverse strand, counting down.
TTTTCATCTAACGGTAAATATTGAATTCTTTGTTACTAAGCTAACATTGATTGCAAACCCTGATTTGAAAGACTATATAAAGAAGAAATCTAGCAACTGGGAAACCTAATCCCCACACCTCCTGTGTGATACTAGTTGTATTAGCTAGATTCGATTCTCCTTTAACCTTAGGTTTCTATCGATACCCTGTAGGTTAACGACTTGAAGACTTCATTGGGATTGTGAAGCCAGACCCAACTATTTTCTCTGTAGTTGTGTGATCTGATCTTGTTGTTTCCATCGTATTTGAGTACAATCGTAAGATTGGCTTGAGATTAATTTCTCCGATAGGAAAGATAGAAAAGTAGTCACAAACACCTTCGTCTCATTGTTTGTGATTCCACAATAACTTGTTTCGCTAATCGATTAAGTTTATTGTGACGTGATTGATAATACTAGGCTGTTCTTCGGGAATATAAGTCTGGTTTATCAATTGGCTCCTGTTCACCTTGATTTATCAAAAGACGGAACAAAAACTTGTAGGTATTTCTGTGGGAGACAGATTTATCTATTACCGTAGACTTTTATGTGTGATACATATTTGTTTATTAAAGTCTTCGACTTTGGGTCATAACAACTCTTAGTTGCGGGTGAGATCAGCTAAGGGAATCAAGTGCGTAGTATCCTGCTGGGATCAGAGACGTAAGGAGCGCAACTGTACATTGGATCAGTGTGAGATTGATTGGGGTTCAATTACAGTCCAGACCGAAGTTAGTTTTTAGTAGGATAGTGTCTGTAGTGGCTTAATACAGTGTGTGTTCAATCTGGACTAGGTCCCGGGGTTTTTCTGCATTTGCGGTTTCCTCGTTAGAAAAACTTCTGGTGTCTGTGTTATTTCTTTTCCGCATTAGATTTTGTTATATAAATGAAATATCACAGGTTGTGCGTTGAATCGATCAATTGGGAAATCCAACCTTTGGTTGTTGATTGAAATTGATTGATCCTTGAACATTGGTCTTTGGTACCATTCAAGTGATTTCTCTTGTATTCAATTAGACTCGCTGTAGATGGGGCAAAACGATTTGCTGGTTTTCAAGGGATTGAGGAGACGACCGTACGGAGGAGACTCCTTGAACCGAGCAAAATTTTCAACCTCACACAGATGCACTGCAAGAAGGGAGTGCTTTGAATTCGAGAGATCAATCTGTAGTACTCCGGCCTAAACCAATACAATGGTCGTTCCAGAGTAAATTCAGTCACAAGAGAGGATGGGTTGATCTGTAGGAGGGAAGCTGAGAAATGTGTGGAATCAATGGTAATCAAAGATTGTGGGTGTGTTGTGAATTCTGAATAAGATAAGTTCTGAATGATTGAATCTCTGTTGAGAGTAATTACTCAGATGTTGAGTTAATCTCGTGTTGTCTGTGAGACATGAGATCGTTGTATATATTGAATCATGATTTCAGAGACTTATTTATATTGCTGGAATTGTATACACCATGATCCCATGAAGTGTGACAGTTGATGGAATCAAAGAGTGGGGAAATGGAAATCGTGTTTGAAACCAGTTGCTCATCGTGCGGAGACTTGGTCGATTTTCCATCCACTACTTTGTTAACTCCTTCAACTGATTGCACGACTTTCTCACATTCCTTCGTGTGTATGAACACACATGTCGTAGACCGCCAGACCAAAACCCTAGTTAATATCCCCCATGTGACACGATTGACGTCTCGTGGCTAATTAGTCAGTTGTTGACTTCATGACTTTATGGGACGATGAGTCCATGTATTTGCTGAGTTGAACATGATTTTGCAAAGTGTTCTGAAACTCATGAATTGAACGTGTCTGTTGAGACAGAGGTATAATTCTCATGTTGATAGTTGAGGCGAGCAAGTATTGCTCATTCGATGAATTGTTGAATATTGATAGTTGAACCAATATTCCTTGATTTGAGCAAATATTGCTTATCTGAGCAAGTGTTGCTCGTATGATGAATTATTGGTAGCGTGACCAAAATAAAACATTAATTAGAATACTGGTAGTTAAACCGAGCATAATTAATAAGAATACTGATCATGAGATCATCGTAAAGTTATTAGTGTTCGAATCTGGAATTATGATCCTTGGACTCAAAAACCCTAATTTGATCAATTGTTGACCAATTGATGGTTTATTTCAAAATCAACCATGGAATGAAAGAGGGATCGGCTACATGTGACCATGGATCGACCATGTAGCGCACATATGCTCATGTGAGTAAACACCAAGGTATCTTGAAGAGTTGGTGATTTATTTATGAAAGAATGATTAAATGCTGGTTTAATCATTTATTCGAAAAATGCTCGTCTGAGCCTTAGGTGATAAAACCTAATTAATTATGAAGGGGTGAGGTCCCGACCAAGGGGTCATGAAACCGGCCCTGGGTGGTCACGGGATCGACTGACGATCATTCTATGAAATTCCAAAATTATTTGGAAGAGTTTTGGACCTAAAACGTGCAATTGCACAAATTAGGTCAAATCATGAAAATATGTGGGACCGGCTCATTGCGAGCCAAAGAGCCAACCCTGGTCGGTCAAGGTAACATGCTCACGTCCGTGTCTCAGTCCTGAGAATCTTGATATTTTCTGGCGTGCGTTTGAGCAACCATTTGAGAAAATATGACAAAATCAGGGTTTTGCTGAAACTGAGAAAACTTCATGAGATGAAGGAAAATAATTATAAAATGAAGGAATATGAGGCGTGGGACCGCTAGAGCCAAGGAATGGCCGGCCGTCCAGTGACCACGGTCCCATGGTGCCTTTTCCTAATTTAATAATATTTTTCATGATTTTATGAAAATATCATGAAATCAAGGAATTTTGTAGAAATTAAGGAGTTTCCTTAAAGTGAAAGAGTTTCCATGGGATCAAGGAAGCAAATAATATTAAAATAATAAAATAAGGGCGTGTGGGGTCGGCTAGGGCATGGCCGGCCGGCTTGGGCCCGGTCCCACAAGTTTCCCTAATTTTATGTAATTTTTGTGTATTATTTTCCATGATTTGAAGGAATTTTCATAATTTGAAAGAAATACCATGAAATCAAGGAATTTCATGGGATCAAGCAAACCTTAAAATAATAATAATAAAATAAGGGGCGTGTGGGACCGGCTGAGGCATGGCCGCCCGGCTGGTCCCGGTCCCACGAGTTTCCCTGATTTAATATTGTATTTTCATGGTTTTGTGAAAATACCATGAGATTAAGGAGTTTTCATGAGATTAGGGAAATAATAATAAAATAATGAGGACTCATGAGGTGTGGGGCCGACCGGGATCAAGGCATGGCCGATTGGCCAATAATCACGGCCCCACAATGATTTTCCCAATTTTATATTATTTCCTTGGTGCGAAGGAAACACCATGAAACTGAGGAGTTTCCTTAAAACGAAGGATATTTGTTCAAATGAAAGGATTTTCATAAGATCAAGGAAAATAACAAAAAATATGATAAAATATAAAACTGGCGTAGGATTGGCCACGGCACGGCCGGCTGGCCGGTGAGCCCAATCCCTCAACATCTTGTCAATATTTAATTATTTATTATTTTCCTTCCTATTTTGCATAGGTTCATCGTTTCGTCGTATTTTGAAATACTCGTTCATGCGGTGATTGTTAGTGCATCATCGTTGAGTACACTTACACCATTTGAGTCGGGGCTTACACGGAGGTAGCTCAGACGCCTGTGCGTTAAATATTTGTTACTAACCCATGGAATTCTGCTGGGAAGAACCATCGATTGAAGTAACGAAATATTGCGAAAATATTTAAATATTTTCGGAAATTCAGTGGATGAATCCAAGAATTTAGTAATAATTAACTTATGGCTATATACTAGCAGAGCAAGCTGTCTATGAGCATTAATTATTCTGACATGAGCTTGTTGGAGCTTTATATCCTTTATATAGTCAGGGAAAACTGTTGTTTGTATCCTGAAGACGTTATCGCTCTATACTAGCAGAGCAAGCTGTCTAGCAGCCTCCAATCTCGTGATTCTATATAGAAATAATTACTGAAGTGTTCAGTATTCATGAGATATGTCGTTGTCCAGTCGAGAGACTACATATTTGCATGTACTCTGAGAGAAAGTATTCTCAATCATAGATTTGATGAGAGACCCGTGTCTCAATACTCACGTCTGATTGCTGGATCAGAAGTTCGTATAATTATGGGTTTACGATTTTATCCTTTGTCGAAAATCCACCATCTACATTAAGTCCTCTGCTTAGTGAGGAAAGTCGTGTTCCTCAATCATCATTGAATGGTGATTTTCCGGTCATAAACAATATAAGTAATTGAACTTAGTCGTAAGTTAAGACGTTACTGGATTTTGATAGTACGAGCAAACCATGACTTGAATGAAGATCCCAGTGGCATGATAAAGCATCGTTTGACAAACATAAATTGGTGTTGAACCGCTGGTTTGGACGGTGTTCACAGGAAATCCTTGTAAAATTAGGTTTTGGAAATAAAATTAGATATAAAAGGGAATTAATCCTTTTTTTTTTTACTTCACGACCAGCACACTGACCCCTCCATCTCCCTCGCGCTCGAATCAGAGGAAGAAGGTAAAAAATCGCCGGAACTTTGCCGCCGGCAGTCGCCGCCGATCATCCGTCCGGCCAACTTCCGGCCGCCGACCGGTAAGCCTCTTTTTTTTTTGGTGATGTTATGAGCTTCATGAATTGATTCATGTATGAGTTATACATACATGTACATATATTAGTGTGAGTTTTGTTGAAAACCCTTGTTTTTGATAACGTATGTTCGTTTGATCGTTAGTTTTTGAAAACTAATAATAATCCCTGATTTAGGAGTTTTTTTTTTTTTATATATGTAGACCTAGATCCAGTGATAAAACTTAGTTTATGAGCTTTCATGTGAACCTGAGTTTTATCATAGAAAGAGTGAATTTTCACAAAACCGAAATAAACCCTCGTTTTAAAGAACGATGATAACACGAAGGAAAATAGTTTTTTTTATATGTGGACTTGTGTCCAGGGGTAAAATTTTGTTTATGAGCTTTCATGTAAATCAAAACTTTATCCTATAATGTGTGAGCTTTCATAAAATTGAAATAAACCTTCGTTTTAAAGACGGATGATAATACGAAGGAAAAGATTTTTTTTTAATAAAATCGTGATCTGTCCACGAAAAATATTTTTGTATGCAAAACCGTGACATGCTCACGGAAAAGAGTGTGTCTTTTTTTTAGCATGAGTTATCACTCGCAAAAGATAAAACGTGAATTATCGTTTATATTTTTGTAAACATATATTTTCAAAAACAAGTTTGATTTTGAGCGATGTTCAAAGTAAACAATTATTTATGATGAAATAATGTTTTAATTTTCATAATTCCATGGTGAATGTTCACACAGTAGAAATGTTCATGATTTTGTGAAAATTTGAGTTTCGTTCATTTTTGTAGGTTTCTAAGAGACGAACGATTTTTGAGGTGTTAACTCTAGCATCACTATCACTATCGTTAGCGGAAGCGTAAAAGGTAAGAGTTAAGAGTTACCATTTTTGCAGATGCTAGCATTTCCATTTGCATGACTTTATCATATTGTTGAATTTCATATCCGGATGATATACTGAAGTAGAATGCAGTGTGAATTTTACAGCTACTTCGCAAAGATGTCCAACTCCCAGGCTAATAACACTTCGAGAGATGAAATGTGTATTGATGATGGTATCTCCAGAGATGAGACATGTATGGATGAGACTTCCGTTGGCGAAGAAGAGGATGAAGCCTCTGGAATTAAGAATGTTCCGAATGTGGGTGATGCATTTTTTGAGGTTCAGGAGGAAGCTGAAAAACATCACAAATCTCCAGCGTATCGTCTTCTGATAAATCCCAGAAATGTTACTCAGAAGAAATTGGTGACTCCTAAGACAGTGATTCGGTTTTTTCTTGAACGAGGTATGTTCCTTGCATCAATCATAGAGTTTAAGCTTTCTCGACGACCTTTGGAAAAAATCTCTGGATGGAAGAGACATATGTTGGGTTTCCCTCATGTTAGGGCTATGCTCGATCAGGCGCAAGTGACGAGAGCTATTCAGGCTTCTGGAGACTTATTCATTTTCCATGATGCGAGAGGTATGGTGGCTCTACTTTCTCGTTGGTGTATTCCCACTCATACCTTTATATGAAGATGGGGAGAGTTTACCGTTACCTTAGAGGATGTGGCTGCTTTGATGCATCTCCCAATCACGGGCAATCTCCCTGGAGATCTTTCAGATGAGGAGACTGCAATTTCCAACATCTTGACAGCTGCAATGGAGGAAGTGAATACGGCGTATAGCAGTAAAGGTTGCTATGCTCACTGGTTGACACACTGGTGGCCAAAAGACGAGGTTTCTAATAGTCCCATCGACGGTATGTTACCCATTGTTGCTTCTTATGTTTATCGCCGTCGAGAGACATATTTGAAGACAGTGGAAACTTGTTGAAGCCCTTCGTGATCCCCTTTGCTATCAAGAGGGCTCAAGGTGAGCAACTCCCAATAGGTAGCCTGTTCCTGGGTTCTTTGTATTCTAACTTAGACTCCTTGGTTATAGACTCCAGTGTATAGAATGGCTTTATGAAAATTGAGTGTTATGCCAATACGATGTTTCTTCAAGCTTTGATGTGGGAGCACTTCAAGAATTATGTGCCTATTCCACGTAATATTTTGCAAGGACCGAATGCCGATGCTCGTCACATTTTCTCTGAAAAATATAATGCCAGGATCATGCGTTGGTCTACAAAGCAGCCTCGGTCTAAAGCACGTCTCATTGATGTGTTGGATGATGAATCTGAGTTCAACTTCCGCCCGTGGGTGTCAGTTCCTTCTTATGTTTCCCAGCCAACAACTTTCAATACTGGAGAGAGTGTGATGTTGATGTCTGGTGCAAATCTGAGTGATGGCGAAAGATCTTTCATGTTGAGTTGCATCCCTGGTCATTTGATATCGGCTATATACGGAGGACTTTCAGTGGAGGAATATAATATTGACAGAGCAGCTCGACAAATGGGTATGGATCAGTGTGCCCCAACTTTTCGAAGGAGGAAGCCATCAGTTGAACAGCTTAGAACCCATTTAGACCATACTCATGTGGAATAACATAATTACTGGTTCCCTTGCTCCGAGAGATTTGCATATGTAACTCCAGGTTATGTAGACTTTTGGGATCAACAACTTCAGCAGTTGCGTGATTACGTGATGGTTGGTCAGCCTCCAGTGAAGGATCCTCCTTCTACTGAGATGATTTCTGGTCGACCAAGATTGAAGTATCTCTCTGGTGATAAACAAAAATCGTCTCCAGGATCTTCTCAGGTATGTTTCTTCGTATAATCTTCATGAAATTATGAGAACTGTATTCTAATTATGTTACTGAATTTTACCACAGGACGGTTGTAATGTAAGACCTCGAATCCGTGTAGATTTCTCAGAAAGTGAAGCAATTGTTCACGGTGGAGAAGGAAGGAACAAAAGTTATAAGTTGTTACCTAATACCATAAAGTCCCCAGTTGGTTCTTTGGTGAGTTCTCGGTATTCCCCTTGTCGTGACTTTTTCTCGCCCACATTATTAGGATCATGAAACCAATGTTTTTATTCCGTTGCAAAATTTTACTCCATCAAGTATTGATGGTCTTCGGTTTTCTGCAACAATTCCTGATTTGAGCGATGAAGAAGAAGTCGTAAGTATCCCTTCGCATATTCAATTATGATGCTTTTTAGATAAAATGTTGATTGTTGAGGATGTGTCCAGGAGGATGTCGTCATGGAGACGGAGAGTTCTGATACTCAACCATCCTCTGAGAATAGAGACGAAGGCACTTCCAAAGAATCGGAGCCGAATAGAAGTAATGAGCCCTTTGTCGTTAACACGGACAATCCCAATTCCTCGAACACTTCGGAGACTCCCCAAGTAAGTACATGTCTTGTATCCTCTTCATAGAAGTATGAAAGTGCGTATTTGTGAATGAATGAATGAGAATCCATGTGTATATACGAAAAACTTAGTCGAAATTCGTCGTCAGAAAATTTAGAACTCAGGTTTTTTGCAAAAATGTCGTAAAACCTTCATCTGGAGTCGGATTTTCATGATATGCATATGCATATTCATGCCCGGAAAATTTCCAAGTTTTTTGAAAAGAAGCTTTTTAAGTTTTGAGCACGTTCAGGGCCTGAAAAAGGCGAAATAGTAAACTTCCAGGAGACTTTCAGAACTTTTTCAGATGGTATGTTGCTCAATATTTTGGCCACATCTCCTTGCTCATTCATCGGATTGTTATGGAATTTTTGCATGTTGTATAGGACATCCATACGAAGAGAATGGTATATAACCCATCTTCAGATTCCTTGTAGATTGCTCCCAGTTTGTCTTCTAGTACAGGGCAGAGTACAGTTTCTTCAGACGAGGTTTCCGTAAAACGTATCTTCATGAATTTCATGCTATTTGCTCGCTCTTGGGTGCATTATGATGAAATTTGATGATGTTGCATTGCTTGTATACTGTATTTTATAATCTCACTTGGTTTCATGCTTAAATGACTCTAAACTCATGTAATCTTCGTATTAGGTGTCAAATACCGAAGTTGAGGATATTGAATCCAATGAGGATAACTCGAACTGCCCTGGAGTTATTGATGAAGAAACAACCATCCCTGGACTTCAAGGCTGTGAGAAGGTTGTCACTGAAGTTATGGAAAACCAGATTGTTGCTGCTTCTGTGATAGAAGAAACTGAAACACCGGTAGAGAATATTGTTGCCCTGATTGTAGAAGATGCCCCAGTTGATAGACGCATTTATGTGTCTATTTTCATCTCGATTTTATATATTGTTAGTACCCATTTTTTTTCTTATTATGGTGTTTTATGTGTTTGTAGGTATTTTTGGGCAATAAACGTTTTTGGAGAAATCGGCTCGAAAAGTTGCATATGGAGGACACCTACTATACGGACCCCATTTTGGATAAGGGGTACTCAATTACTAAGGGGCACCCAGTCGATAGGTGGTAACCCATCGTTATTTGCACCCCAGGGCATCCCAAAGGAGTATGCTAAAGCCACCCCTACTCTGGTTAGGGGGCCACCCCTTTTCTTCTTCGTTCAAAAGCAAATTTGGCGGGAAATTATTTTCTCGCCTGCGCACTTAACTGTGAAGAATTCGGACGATTTTTACGTGGATTTTCTCATGGATTTCAATTGGTATGGGCCTGTGTCATTGAAACAGGGTTGGTAAGGCTTGTGGTTTCGAAAATATAGGGAGATTTACCGAGTTTGGATAAACAGAGGTGGATATTTTTACTCGGGTTATTGTTTTTGATCTGGAGAAGGTTTAGCCGGATTTAATCAGGGGATAGGGTTAGTAGTGATCCGTTACGATAAAACAGGGAGTTGGTTGAGCTGTGGTTGAAAGAAAAGGAAGTTTGTGTGACTTTCTCGTGAAAACAGGGCAAGAGATAAGTTGCGGGGAAGTTGGTTTATTTTGGAAATTACGTGAGCTTAAGGGGAAGATATTCTTCCAGGATCGATAAATAGCAAATAAACTGAATTTTGGGAAGTTTAACAACTCATAAAAGCCGCGTGAAAGAAGATAAAAGGAAATAAATTCGTAACTTGGTGTGGAGGAAAAGAAAAGATTGTGAAGATATTTCCGGGATTTTATTGACCTGTTGAGTATATATAGGTTGTTTGGAGTCCAACAGAGGGGTGTCGAGAGTTAGGAGTACACTGCAGAGCTAAGAATCAAGCTGCAGGAGAAGTTGCAGCAGTAGCAGGAAGAAGACGAAGCTGAAGAACATAAGGCCGTACAGGACTGTCGTTTGTAGGGTCTTAACTTTCAGAATCTTGTAACAGTCGCATTAGTAACTATTATCTTCAGTTTGCAACAATTTCTGTAACAGTCTATTCTGTAACAATTATATCTGTTACAGATTCGGCTGTAATACTAATTTTCTTCAATAAAACACCTATTTACCCATGAGTTATTATTTTGAGCGTGTTTTCATCATGAAGAGCTAAACCCCAACACTGGGATGACGGAGGAAGCCTAATATCATACATGGGTAATTATATTTAATTCTTATATGACTTCTGCACTAATTAGAATTGAATCATGATTTTGATTAATTAGTTGTCGTCTCGTTTGATGGGTCATACTTGCTTAGATGTTTTGATGTCTCATGCTTATGAATTACAACTAATATTTTGAGAATTTGCCTTGGCAAAAATAAGAGTCCATGTCTTTATCTATTGAGCTATAATTGTTTAAAGAATTAATGTTTGAACTTTATGTTATGAGTTTGGTGGAATCCTGAGTCTCGGTACTTCTTGATCTTGTGACATATTTTGTATATATTTTTATTATTAAGTCTGAAATCGAATCTCATCAAGTCCGAGTTGAAAGAATCTTATTTACCACTTCTACAATCACATCACCAGTAATTGAGAACCGTATAGTGGTGCATGAATATCCAAGTGCAGGAGTTGCTTTTGATTTTCCATTTGATGCTTCACTCCTGTATCATGAACTAGTTGGTGGATTCAGCGTTCCCATTGGATATGCAGGCTTGTATGAGAAAATATGGAAGAAGTTTGGTCACATGATCGTTGATAAGAACCCTGGACGTGCTTATGCCCTAACATTGCAAGTAGGTATTATCTTGCGTGTCGTGAGTGATATATGCACTAGGGCCATAAATACTGTGACTCCGGATATACTCTTTGATTGGGAGTTTAATTTGGAGAATTCAGAAAGATTTGGCTTCAATGTGAAGTGGCTTCGTAAGCAAATGAACGCTATCAAGGACTCATGTGAGAACAACATATCCTTTCCCAATGATGTTGTGATGGAGAAAGAAGACAATATTTCCAGGCTGACTGAAGAACTGAACAAGGAGAAGGCAGCTTTGCAAGTCTTGAAGGATGCAGAGGAGCAAAAACCCTTTTTTGCTGATTTTCTTTGATTCCTTTTTCATAATCTCTTGAACTTCTGAACTTCTGAGAGATGTGAGGTTTTTATTTGGGTTTTGATATTAGCTGTTGGATTGGTAGATGGTTAAGGATTTTCTTTTGGATTTGATAGAGATTTTCTTTTAAGAAATATGAACTGAATTTTGATAAATTGATGAATTCAAATATTGATTGCAAGTATTGCAAACGTTTTGGAGGAATCGAAATACAATGAAAGAAAATCCTAAATGTCAAATCCAGACGCCATGAATGCTTCAAACGCCCAGTACCTCAAATGCCTGATAATTTCAGACAAACTCCTTAAACCAATTCTCGTGAATTACTGGCAGGGTTCTGCCATCTGTGCTGATCAGTTTGTAGTATCCTCCGATTATGGATTTAGCAACCATAAATGGTCCTTCCCAATTGGAGTTTCTTGCTGAGTGAAGATTGCACTGAACTGCTTTGAGAACCAGGTCCCCTTCACAAAATTTGTTAGGTTTGGTCGTCCGCGCTTTGAATATCTCCTGTTGATTCAGAATTTCTCGTGTGGTGGGATTCCGTGGTTGTGACACATATGGACACTCATGCAGGAAGGAGTATCCCTCGTAATGTCTGTCATGCTTAGCCACATCTTCAGCAATGAATCTGTTGATATGATGATCCACTTGAAGAGATTCTGGACCCAACCATTGGGTGAAATATTGTTGAGGCGAGATTATCCACTCATAGCATTTTGCGATTGCTAAATTGTTTGCGGAGTGAAGCCCTTGAACCAAATAAGCATATTTGAAAACTGATGATATGGGCACATGAGAAGGAATAAGACTTTCCTGAGTGCAAAATCTCTTGACGAAAGCGTTTGGGTGTTCCTCAGGCTTTTGTGTAAGTTCTGTCAAGGCTTTGACCTCCTCCAAATACTCGAACGGTGAGGTATCTTCTTTCTCTTCCTCTGAGTCAGAGGTTTCTTCAACAGAAAGATGTGTAATTGAAGGTGTCAGCGTTACCTTCCCATCATGAATCCATGTGCGTCCAAGAATCATATCATATCCTAGATTTTCTCGGATTATGTAAAACTTGGTCTCAGTGCATACCAAATTTTCTTTGACTTTGAGGATGACGTATCCGTACGCGTCTCTGGAAACTCCTTCGTGATCTCTGATTGTCATGGGGGCATGATTAGCTTCCTGTCGAGTAATGCCAGCGGCTCTGAGAGTTTTCAAAGGTATGATGTTGACGGCAATGTCGACATCAACAAATGCTCTCTTGAACTCGTTTCCTTTGATGTGCACCGTGGTGAGCAGTCCCCCATCATACATTTCTTTGTCCGTTGCTGGAGTCTCAGTGAGTGTCTCTTGAATCAACAGACGCTTTCCTGACACGATGTGGTTTAATGCCGCAAACATGTCTTTCCTTTGAGCCTTTGATAAGTATAGCAATTCGCAGACATGCTCAATTAAGGATTGAACTGCTTCTTTGACGGGAGGCTCAGAGATGGTAAAGGTTCGGACTGGTAGTGGGTTTCTGTGTACTCCTTTAGTCCCCAGGTTGAGTTCTCTCGATTCTACCATTTCTCTGAATATGCGTTTCAAAGTTTTACAATCACTTGTGGGGTGACTGACGAACCTATGAAAGCGACAGTACCGAGGATTTTCCATGGCCTCTTCATTTGGTTCCTTCTTGACATATGACAACTTGATTGCACCGTCTTGAATCCAGGCGTCCAGTAATTCGATAACTTCTTCAATGGAGCAGGAAAAATCAGGTGCTTCTGGATCTTCCGTGTGTTGAGGAGGAGCTTTCCCATTGTCTTTTTTTTGCGCCTTTGAAGGGGCTGAGGAAGTATGCTTATGTTGTAGATCAGATTTCCGTTTGCTTCCTTCCGCGATAGCTTTTGTGGAAGGTTGAAGGTTGTATTTTTTGTTGATCAAACGTCTGTTGCTGCCTCTGTCCTTTCGTGGTTCTTCAGCTTTTGCAGTCTTAGTCCTTTATAATAGAGCAGGTGCAGTAGTTGCCGACCTCTTGGCTGCTCCATGGAGTTCTGAGAAGGTATGGAACCTGAGATTCTCCAATAAAGCTCTATAGACTGGAATCATTCCGTTGATGCATAAGTCCACAAGTTACTGCTTTGTGACATTCGGATCGTGGTAATCCAACGCTTGAACTCTGAACTTTTTCACATAATCGTTAGGATGTTCGTTGTTCTTTTGAAACATCCTTCCGAGATCAGAGAGGGTAACTTTCTCTGAAACGAAGAAATACTTCCTATAGAAAGCATTAACCATTTCTCCCCAACTGTTGATAGTTCCTGGTGCGATGTTGTTATACCAGGTGTACGCTCTGCCTTTCAAGGATTTTGAAAATTCTTTGAGGCGAACAAAATGGTTATGCTCATGTTCACCCAAAGCTTCCAGGAACCGAGAAACATGTTCCCGAGCATTGCCGGTTCCGTCGTACAAAGTAAAGGTTTGAGAGATATAACCTTTTGGAAGAGGAATCCTCTGCGTAGAAGCAGGGTATGGAGGCTGGTGACGATGGACATGTGGGGTCTTGTCCTTTCCACGGTTCTCCAGAAGGCGTTCTAAATCTTCCCGAGTGATAAAGTTTGATGATTCTTTCGTCGATGGATCGTCCGCAGCTTTGCGAGCTTTATCATCATCAATTGTATGAATTGGAATTACCTCAGGATCGGCGTCTGAGGATTTTTCCTTTTCTTTTCCTTTTCCTTGGATCTTCCCTGACATTGTATCAGTGAGAGCCTTCAGTTGATTAAATAGCTCCTTCTGTATTATATCCATATCGGTTTGATTCTTTGCAAGCGTCTCTTGCACTTTGATGAGATCAGCAATGGTAGGTGGTAGATTCCCTCTGACTTCCTCAGGGTGTCGGCCGAACAAAGGATGACCATCCGCATTGACGTGAGGAGGAGTGACACCACCACCGTCAGTGTTAGAGGCCGGAAGCGTTTCTGGGATATCCTCGTTGTTTTTGTTGTCGTTGCTAGTGCTAGCGCCGTTTGCGTTGGAACCTGTGACTAACCCAGACCTAAGACCGGCCATCTTGTGAAATTGTGAGATTGCAACCAAGAGAATGATCTCCCACTGTAGTCGCCAATATGTAGATGGGGCAAAACGATTTGCTGGTTTTTACGGAATTAAGGAGAAGACTGTACGGAGGAGACTCCTTGAACCGAACGAAATGTTCAACCTCACACAGATGCACTGCAAGAAGGGAGTGATTTGAATTCGAGAGATCAATCTGTAGTACTCCGGCCTAAACCAAGACAATGGTCGTTCCAGAGTAAATTCAGTCACAAGAGAGGATGGGTCGATCTGTAGGAGGGAAGCTGAGAAATGTGTGGAATCAATGGTAATCAAAGATTGTAGGTGTGTTATGTATTCTGAATAAGATAAGTTCTGAATGATTGAATCTCTGTTGAGAGTGATTACTCAGATGTTGAGTTGTTAATCTCGTGTTGTCTGTTTGACGTGAGATTCTTGTATATTTAATCATGATTCAGAGACTTATTTATATTGCTGGAATTGTAGACACCATGATCCCATTAAGTGTGACAGTTGATGGAATCAAAGAGTGGGGAAATGGAAATCGTGTTTGAAACCAGTTGCTCATCGTGCGGAGACTTGGTCGATTTTCCATCCACTACTTTGTTAACTCCTTCAACTGATTGCACGACTTTCTCACATTCCTTCGTGTGTATGAACACACATGTCGTAGACCGCCAGACCAAAACCCTAGTTAATATCCCCCATGTGACACGATTGACGTCTCGTGGCTAATTAGTCAGTTGTTGACTTCATGACTTTATGGGACGATGAGTCCATGTATTTGCTGAGTTGAACATGATTTTGCAAAATGTTCTGAAACTCATGAATTGAACGTGTCTGTTGAGACAGAGGTATAATTCTCATGTTGATAGTTGAGGCGAGCAAGTATTGCTCATTCGATGAATTGTTGAATATTGATAGTTGAACCAATATTCCTTGATTTGAGCAAATATTGCTTATCTGAGCAAGTGTTGCTCGTATGATGAATTATTGGTAGCGTGACCAAAATAAAACATTAATTAGAATACTGGTAGTTAAACCGAGCATAATTAATAAGAATACTGATCATGAGATCATCGTAAAGTTATTAGTGTTCGAATCTGGAATTATGATCCTTGGACTCAAAAACCCTAATTTGATCAATTGATGACCAATTGATGGTTTATTTCAAAATCAACCATGGAATGAAAGAGGGATCGGCTACATGAGACCATGGATCGACCATGTAGCGCACATATGCTCATGTGAGTAAACACCAAGGTATCTTGAAGAGTTGGTAATTTATTTATGAAAGAATGATTAAATGCTGGTTTAATCATTTATTCGAAAAATGCTCGTCTGAGCCTTAGGTGATAAAACCTAATTAATTATGAAGGGGTGAGAGACCGACCAAGGAGTCATGAAACCGGCACTGGGTGGTCACAGGATCGACTGACTATCATTCTATGAAATTCCAAAATTATTTGGAAGAGTTTTGGACCTAATACGTGCAATTGCGCAAATTAGGTCAAATCATGAAAATATGTGGGACCAGCTCATTACGAACCAAAGAGCCAACCCTGGTCGGTCAAGGTAACATGCTCACGTCCGTGTCTCATTCCTGAGAATCTTGATAATTTCTGGCATGCGTTTGAGCAACCATTTGAGAAAATATGACAAAATCAGGGTTTTGCTGAAACTGAGGAAACTTCATGAAATGAAGGAAAATAATTATAAAATGAAGGAATATGAGGCGTGGGACCGTTGGAGCCAAGAAATGGCCGGACGGCCAGTGACCACGGTCCCATGGTGCCTTTTCCTAATTTTATAATATTTTTCATGATTTTATGAAAATATCATGACATCAAGGAATTTTGTTGAAATTAAGGAGTTTCCTTAAAGTGAAAGAGTTTCCATGGGATCAAGGAAGCAAATAATATTAAAATAATAAAATAAGGACGTGTGGGGCCGGCTAGGGCATGGCCGGTCGGCTTGGGCCCGGTCCCACAAGTTTCCCTAATTTTATGTAATTTTTGTGTATTATTTTCCATGATTTGAAGGAATTTTCATAATTTGAAAGAAATACCATGAAATCAAGGAATTTCATGGGATCAAGGAAACCTTAAAATAATAATAATAAAATAAGGAGCGTGTGGGACCGGCTGAGGCATGGCCGGCCGGCTGGGCCCGGTCCCACGAGTTTCCTAATTTTATATTATATTTTCATGGTTTTGTGAAAATACCATGAGATTAAGGAGTTTTCATGAGATTAGAGAAATAATAATAAAATAATGAGGAACCATGAGGTGTGGGGCCGACCGGGATCAAGGCATGGCCAGTTGGTCAATAATCAAGACCCCATAATGTTTTTCCCAATTTTATATTATTTCCTTGGTGCGAAGGAAACACCATGAAACTGAGGAGTTTCCTCAAAACGAAGGATATTTGTTCAAATGAAAGGATTTTCATAAGATCAAGGAAAATAACAAAAAATATGATAAAATATAAAACTGGCGTGGGATTGGCCACGGCACGGCCGACCGGCCAGTGATCCCAATCCCTCAACACCTTGGTCAATATTTAATTATTTATTATTTTCCTTCCTATTTTGCATAGGTTCATCGTTTCGTCGTGTTTTGAAATACTCGTTCATGCGGTGATTGTTAGTGCATCATTGTTGAGTACACTTACACCATTTGAGTCGGGGCTTACTCGGAGGTAGCTCAGACGCCCGTGCGTTGAATGTTTATTACTAACCCATGGAATTCTGCTGGAAAGAACCATAGATTGAAGTAACGAAATATTGCGAAAATATTTGAATATTTTCGGAAATTCAGTGGATGAATCCAAGAATTTAGGAATAATTAACTTATGGCTCTATACTAGCAGAGCAAGCTGTCTAGGACCATTAATTATTCTGACATGAGCTTGCTGGAGCTTCATATCCTTTATATAATCAGGTAAAACTGTTGTTTGTATCCTGAAGACGTTATCGCTCTATACTCGAAGAGCAAGCTGTCTAGGAGCCGCCAATCTCGTGATTCTATATAAAAATAATTACTGAAGTGTTCAGTATTCATGAGATATGTCGTTGTCCAGCCGAGAGACTACATATCTACATGTACTCTGAGAGAAAGTATTCTCAGTCAGAGATTTGATGAGAGACACGTCTCTCAATACTCACGTCTGATTGCTGGATCAGAAGTTCGTATAATTATGGGTTTACGATTTTAGACTTTGTCGAAAATCCACCATCTACACTCGCAGATGTCTATTTGTTTGAGTAAGTATTGAATCGAGAAAGAGAGATATAACTCTTTGATATACTTTTATTAAGATTGAGTCTGATTGTCTAGTTTATTCTCTTAAAAGTATATTGGAGTTTGTCCATACAGATTTCTAAGCGAAATATTGGGTGTGGTTGTTAGACCCCCGCTTTTTCAATTGGTATCAGAGCAGCCAAACACATTTAAAGACCTTATAAATCTGTGTTTGTAGCGATCTGACTATAAGGACAGTAATCTCTCTGATAACGCAACACCAGATCAGAGTTCCCGTGAGATGTTTCAGAATCCTGAGACATCTAAGAAATCTCTTGTTTCTGCCTCTGTGTCTGAATCTGACTTCAACTGGGAAAAGTGTCTTGATGAACAGTTGAATGATCTTTCAGATGAGAGTGATTCAGAATAAGGACAGACTATTTATGAGGAAGTCTCTCAATATATCATGTTGTTTGGCCATGATTTGAAAGAAAAGAAGTCAACAACTTGCTTGCGAAAATATTTGGCACCTCTCTGTCAAGAAAACAAAAAGATGAGAAAACTCTTTAAAGGTTACGATTGTGGATATAAATTTTTATTGTTAGAGCATTGCTCGGTCAAACTCGCATGCGTTGCTATCTCAAGCATGTTTGTCAATATTAGTGATGAAAACTATATGTCTTGATTTCTTGTTTACTTACGACTAAGTCTCGGTCTAGGATAGTTAAGTGTAGTTGAGCTCTAGACTCAATGGCGATCATCTTACGAAGACGAAGAACTACTCGAGGAACCAGTGGAACTTCGTCCGACTAAAAAGGTATGTGGAGACTTGAACTTATATATCACTCAAAAGTCTACTCTAG
This sequence comes from Papaver somniferum, assembly GCF_003573695.1. NCBI lineage: Eukaryota > Viridiplantae > Streptophyta > Magnoliopsida > Ranunculales > Papaveraceae > Papaver > Papaver somniferum. The sequence continues at coordinate 199,856,952 of NC_039364.1, read as the reverse complement.
CTCCTACTCTTGAGACAATAGTCGTGAACCCGAGGTGTCTGCTCCAGGTTTCATTCATATCAATAATCGAGTCTCGGAGCTCAAGATCAGCATAAACAGACTCAAACGGAGCATCAAAAAGGCAAGGAAAGCAGCAGGTTCAGGTAGTCCTTGTTCTCCTCTGGTTAAATCTCTTTTTACTAATCCTAGTGATTTTTATGAAAATCTTCAAGAAGGAAAGAGAGAAGAAGTCAATATGCTTGATGAGCAAAAAGCTCATCAAAATACAACATGACTACTCAATATAGCATCCTTCTTGTAATATGGAAGGATGCTTATAATTCTCAAGAAACCTGTGTATCTTGAGAAAGTAGTTGTTGTTATATTTCTTTTCTTTTACGAAACGATGATCATTAAACTGTTGAGCGTTGCTCCAGTACTTTATATGACGTAATGTTTTTTGATCGTTTACTCTTGAGAATAATTTTTTGTTGATTGTCGTGATTTTCAACGATTCTCTTATGTTTCCTTGAACTAAGAAGGTCATCTCTTGTTTAGAATGATTCTTGAGTTTTTCAAGATCCCTTCTAAAATTTAGCTCCATTATTCTTTTGGTCTCGTACCAAGGGTGTAACTATAAGTGCACATACACCTGACCCACACGAAACGTATACGAGTATCCCTAGGGTTTCCTAAGAAACACTCATATATATATATATATATATATATATATATACATGTATCGAGCTCAGTTTTGGTACATACACGTTCCGTAACATCAAAAGGTTCACCTGATTTCTGTGTACACAATGGATGGATGCAACAAGGAAGACAATGTTGAGAAGGGCAACCCTATCGAGTTTCACGAAAACCATGTTTTCAAAACCTTATATCATGTTGTTGATCATGAAAACAAATTACCAGCTCAGATGTCATCACAACTGGTCGGAAATCTTCTTCGAGATTTTGAGGTCGTACCTGAACAACTTGGAATTGCAACAAGGAATCTTGATTTTCTGAAAAACGAACTGAAGAAAGCAACTGATGAACTCGTCCATGTTCAATCTTTGGTTGCTGGATATGTTTAATATGTTTTTCGAATCATGTTCTCTAAGAGTTGATTTTATTTTGTCTAGTAAATCTTCTTATGAGAATTTTATTCTTGTGTTTTTAGGAAGAATAACTAGAGTTTGGAATAGCCATTATTGTGATTACACATAGTTATGTCCAAGGTTTTCATCTTCATTGTTTTTAGGTTTATTTGTTTAAATTATAAAATTGTTTGGTAGATGATTTTTGCAGTATTAATCTTTATGGTTTTATATATTGCAAATTGTTATGGGATATGTGTGTTTGCGTCCGTGAACTATGATTGTCCCATACTTTGTCAAAAGTTAAGTCTTTCACATGTCGATATGCAAGTATTGATAAAAGAATGAATGGACTTTTGACATTACAAAAGTTAAGCCTATTGTATGTCATTATGCAAATATTGATGGAAGATAGGTGAACTTTTGTTTACGAGGATTATGTCTATTATATGTCATTGTGCAAATAGTGATGGAAAATAGAATGAATCCTTGTCTATTCCGCAGTACTGATCTTCACTGATCCATATTTTTTTGTATATACTGTGTGGCTCCATTAGTTCTCTTATGTTGAGCATTTACGATTAAATTAATCATGGGTTTTCTTGTGGTTAATTTAATTGAGTATTTTGGATTCAAATTCATATTCGTATGTGATTTGTTATGTCCAGATAAATCCTTATTTTCTTGTGAAAGTAAGGTTGCTCTTGTTGTTCTTTCGGGAATGACATTTTATCGGGGAGAGTTCTTAATTGATCTTGTGCTTAATTGCCAAATCTTTGTGGGGAGTGCGGCTGTGGAATATTATAGGGGTTATCTTGTATCTTTATAAACTCCTTGATGAATGCATTTAGCTTCGGCTATATGATGGCATCTAAAAAAGTTGATATGTGCTTTCTTTTGGTCATGAAATGTCTCTATGGAAATTTCATTAGGATCCCACCAGTTTTCATATCTTTGCCAATTTTATTGACAAAAGGGGGAGAATTAATGTGTAGTTCACACTACAAATACATATGGTTTTCGGATCATTATGTAAGGGGGGGTGGTTTCCATGTGAGATGGAGTATTGACTAAGGGGGAGTGATACATATCACCATAGTATTGTTGTCGAAGTTGTGATACAATTGAACTTTGATGTTGTGTAATAATACTATGACACTATGTAACAATGATTGAGAACTCTTGTTTTCTCATTGTTATAGCTACGTATTTTCAACAACGATGATGCTAAACTTACAACCTTTGGAATCATTGGAGTACTTGGAAATGACGAAGATTTCGAGTAATGTTGAAGAACCAAGGAGATCATGCATGTGGAAGAAAAGCTACAAAAGTTTATTTATTTATTTTGTATTCCATATGTATTGATAGTTTTGTCACTAAAATTGACAAAGGGGGAGATTGTTAGAGCACTGCTCGGTCGAACTCGCATGCGTTGCTATCTCAAGCATGTTTGTCAATGTTAGTGATCAAAACTATAAGTCTTGATTTCTAGTCTACTATTAGCTAAGTCTTGGACTAGGATAGAAAGTGTAGTTGATCTCTAGACTCCATGGCGATCATCATACAAAGACGAAGAACTACTCAAGGAACTGGTGGAACTTCATCGACTAAAAGATATGTGGAGACTTGAACTTATCTATCACTCAAAAGTCTATCTACTCTATCTCCTATCTTGAGACAAAAGTCGTATTGCTATATACACTATGATTATACACATTTTCTATTTCGAGCCGAGTTTATCTCACTTATCTATTTCTCGAAATACGTGTTGGTAAGCTTTCGTTTTGGCCAAGTTCATCTTTACTGGTGACGAAAGTCATATTAGTTTCAATTACTTGAAAATCGCTTTGACGAAAAATAGCTTGTGAACAACAACTATATACCGTCCTCTAAGAATGTTTCAATGATTGAAATGAGAGTTTAGAATATAACCTTGAAAGGATATAAACATGTTTGATAACTCATACGTGTGTAAGTCCTTATTTCTTGAACCAAAGTATGCGTACTTTGCTGCTCAGGAAAACCGGAACTGAAATCCGCGTACCAGTACGTGCACTGTCGGAAGTTCACAGCCCGTGAATTTCTGCTGGAGTTTGTGAACTGAAAACAAACTTATTCTGGGTACTTAAGCATGCGTACCAGTATGCATACTTAAGTGGATTAGTTTCTAAAAACGATTATTCGTGAACTTAAACTTATATAAATTAAGGAATGCATACTTGCAAACCGCGGCTATAAAGTTCATGAATTGATTCGAGTGAATCAAATCATTTTTGCTTCGATTGTGTATTATATACTTCTATGAGATCTAAGCAATTGAACAACTCTCTAACTAGTTCTCTTGAGTCATTTGAACTAGTTATGGTTAAGATGAATATGGTTGATATGAAAGTGCTCATATGGCTAACCATTTGGTTAACTACTGTTGAACCAACTAAATGTACATGTTTGGGTACGGTTACACAAACCTAAATAAACATGCATTTCATTTGTGTGTAACAAGTTAAGTTCGATCTAACGGTTGAAAGATATTAGCTTGAATCTAATAAGGTTTTCATCTGACGGTGAATATTGAATGCTTTGTTACTAAGCTAACATTGATTGCAAACCCTGATTTGAAAGACTATACAAAGGAGAACTTTAGCAACTGGGAAACCTAATCCTTGAACATTGGTCTTTGGTGATACATGATGTATGTATTTTCTCATGCTTTTCGTACACTATAAGAAAATCTGGAATAGCCGACTGGGCCAAAATGATCAGCAAAAGTCCATTTTGGCTATGACTGGGCTTTGCCGAGTGAATTTGGTAGTCAGAGCTAGTGTCGGGAAAACTAGTCATGCGATAGGGATTGTCCAACTCTACACTCGCCTAAACTTTGGCCCAATACAAGTTTGTGAGAAAAACTGGACGTGGCATAAACTTGGTACTTTGAAAATAAGCAGTGACCATGTGGTTGCTTAGGTTATGGCCGACTCCATTTGGGAATTGGAAAACTATTTTCGATCAGTGACATAAACTTGGTACTTCGAAAATAAGCAGTGGTCATATCGTTGCTTAGGTTATGGGCCGTATACATAGGAATGAAGTAAATTGAGAAACAGCTGTTACAAAATAGTCATTAACGACAATGACAATCGAGCGATGGAATCTCCAACGCCAGGGATCAACTCTCTATCTCCGACGCTATCCAGATGATCGCTCGATAGAAAATCTATCACTCTACGATTTTCCCATTATGACGCGGCAAGTCTGCCAGGCCACCTCATAGAGCAAATGGAAATAATATCTCGTCGTGACGCGGCAAGTCTGCCAGGCCACCTCATAAAGCAAATGAAATTTTTTGATGTTGTCCATAGGAATCGGTCTAAATATAAATATAGACAAGACTGTGGGCTTGAAACAGGAATGCAATCCCGTGTCGACCACCAATTTGACAAACTAAATGACTCCACGCGAAAGAAACAAATTTTAAATTTTCATTGATAACAAACCCAAAAATAAAAATAAAAAATACCCGAAGGATCTTGTTTCTCTCTCTTATCTCTTTGGTTTCTCTCCTCGGAGTGCAACCGAAGTTTTATTTTCTATCCGTTATGTTGTCCTTTTAAGACCGTTCGACTACTTTTAAAGACTGTTAGACTACTTTTCTGGGGGTTCCGATCGGGAAGTGATCGAAAATTTGCTTATCTCTTGATTCTGTGGTACCTTTCTTCTGATTCTGTTCCTCCTTTGGGATTCTGGTTACTGAGATTCTAGTTTGGTGATTCTGTTTCGGTGATTCTTGCTCGGAGATTCTTGTGTCGTGATTCGATTTCGGTGATTCTTCTGCTTTGGTTTGGGTGGCATTTGTTTGCTCCATCCTTTTATTTTTCATTAATTCTTCTTCTTAGTTGCTTCCCCTCCCTATTTTCTCACTTTTTTCCCTTCTTGTTTCAGTCTTTTTTCCTCTTGATATCCTTGATTGCTTTGTTATTCGATTGCTAGCTATCTGTTTGTTAAAATGCCAAAATGCTCAAAAACGGTAATGTTGGCCAAAAATGCTAGAAACTAGTTCTGCAAGGATAACAGGTACTCAACCGCTGTTGCGAACAGAAATACGCGGGGGGTTGGTACAAGATATGATAGCTTCAGATGCAGAGGTAGAAAAAAATGGAGATTGAAAGGTGCTGGTTTTTGAAAAAATGCTTTAATCTCTACCATAAAATCCAATATAATCTGCAATATTCCAAACTCTAGAGGAACACCAGGAGTCACAACAAGATGCAGTCCAGCAATGAACCCAATTTTTAAGATTAATGGCCTGAAGCAAGAGGATGAAGCTGGAAAAAACGACGAGATCAAGCGGAATAACGGTGAAAAAAGTTGCAGAAAAACTATAACTGTGGTGAACTTCATCAAAGGTATCCAAGGTGAGTAATTAGCCTACTGCGCGAGCACTAGAAAGGTCAAGGAGCTCAGCCAGGTTTTCTCTAAACTCCATTCCATCATCTCTAAGCCTATCTATATATGTCGTTTTTCTTATAAAATCTTCTGTGTTGTTTTATACTTAAACTGTTTAATCATCATGCGTGTTAACTTCCTATCCTTCTCCTATCCATCTGTATATTACTTCTGGAAATTCATCAAGATTCTTTATTGGAATTGTCATGGTCTTGGCCAAAAAGACACTAGGAAGCAACTCTGCAAACTCATAGATTCGCATGATCCTAATATAGTATTTTTATCTGAAACCAAACAACGTCATAAATTTGTTGAGAATACTTTTCATAAGTCTAGATATTATAATCATGTCTCTCAAAACCCAATATGAATTGCTGGTGGAATTGCGGTAGCTTGGGATAATTCTGTGAGATTTAAAGTCACTTTTCAAGACGACAACCAAATAAATTGCTCTGTATGGGATGAAAGAACTAAGGTGGACTGGATCCTAACTTGTATGTATGGTAGTCCGTATAAGGATTCTAGAAAGGATTTATCTTGGAGTGTTGTAAAACAAATGAGACTCACTATGACTAGCCCCTAGTTGATAATAGGAGACTTAAATGTCATTCTTAGACCTGAGGAAAAAAGGGGAGGAAACAAAGCCAACACCTCTGAAATGGGAAAGTTTTCCGCTATTTTTAATAATATAGGTATCCAAGACTTATGATACACTGGATTTCTCTTTACTTGGTCCAATCACCACTCAGGGGTGACTCACATAGAAGAAAGGTTAGACAGGGGTTTGGCTAATGAGAACTGGATTACTATGTTCCCAAACTCCACCATAAGACATTTGAATAGCATAGCTTCGGACCACTCCCTGATTTTGTTAAATACTGATATCCCTTCGCATGATGGTCACAAACCTTTTAAATATTTTAGTTTCTTCCAAGATGAACAAAAATGCAGAGATATTATTCATAAAAATTGGAATAATAGGTTTAATGGGTCTCATGCTTTTGTTCTGGTTAATAAATTGGGTAGTGTTAAGGGGGATGTTAGTTATTGGAATATAAATGTTTTTGGAAATATTCAAGCCAATCTATCTGCCTTAAACCAGAAAATGGATTGCATCCTGGATGTCCCTAATACCAGACTAAATGACCCTATTATTCTAGCTACCAAAGAGGATATAAAAAAAATGCATGACTATAAAGAGGAACTGTGGAAAACTAAAGGAACTGAAAACACTATTCTTCTTGGGGATCGAAACATACATTATTTCCACCAAAATGCCGTGATCAGACAAAGAAGAATCAACATAGTAGGCATGTATGATAATAGCAGTAAGTGTATTGAAGGTAGAGATAATATAGCTAACTGCCGAAACATTTATTTTGAAAATCTCCTCATTACTTCTGCTCCTACTCTTAACTATGATATCATAAACCTGGTGCCTCCGATGATTTCTCATGCTGAAAATGATCTATTAATTTCTTGTCCTTCTGTTTGTGAAATTCATGATGCTCTCTTTAACATGCAGCCAAATGCTAGTCCTGGCCTAAACGGTTTTCCTGCTTGTTTCTTTCAAAAAAATTGCCCTATAGTTAGCAAAGATATAGTTAATACTGTTCAGGCCTTTTTCAAAAGTGGTCACATGTTAACTCAGTTGAACCAAACTTTTATCACCTTGATACCGAAAGTTTTGCATCCTGATAACCCGGGAGACTACAGACCCATTAGCCCATGTAACATAGCTTACAAAATTAATTTTAAAGTCATAGCAAATAGGCTAAAACCATTCTTGGACAGACCGATCTCTCCTTATCAGTCTGCTTTTGTTATATAAAGACTCATCTCAAACAACATCCTTGTTGCTCATGAGATAATACATGTTATGAGGAAAAAGAACAAAAAAAAACAAAACCCACTCTATGGGCTTTAAGATTGACATGTCGAAATATTTTGATAGGGTAGAGTGGGACTTTTTAATTGCTATACTAAAAAGGATGGGTTTCTGTGATGTTTGGTGCAACCTCATCTTTCAGTGCATAAGCACTAGCTCCTCTTCCATCCTCATAAATGGAGTCCCTAGTAAACCTTTCAAGCCTTCTAGAGGGTTGAGACAAGGAGTGTCTCCATACCTTTTCATATTATGCATGGAGTCCTTCTCAAGGACTCTCACTAACTCTGAAGACCTTGGTATGATCTCTGGGTTTAAAGGAAACAAAAATCGTCCCTCTATTAGTCACCTTCTTTTTGCAGATGATTGTCTCATCTTTGCCAAAGCCACCACTCAGCAAGCTGTCAACCTTTTAAAAATATTGGATGATTATGGAAGCACGTCAGGTCAGATGATAAATTTCTTCAAATCATGTATTTTCTTCACCCCCCATATCCAAAATAGTCTAGGGAAAGAGATAGTAGGCATTCTTAAGGTCAAGAAGATCAGACTAGATGACAAATATCTAGGAGGTCCCCTGTTTACCAATAAATCCAAGATAGTTTGCTTTGAAAACCTTATTCAGAACATGCTAGCTGTTCTTGAGTCCATTCCTTCCTATAACATGACCACTTTTATTCTCTCTAAGGAAATAACAAAAAAGGCCACTGGTATAATTAGAGATTTCTGGTGGGGAAAAACTGGGGTCACTAAAGGTGTTTACATGAAAGGCTGGAATAAACTGAGTAAAAGTAAAGAGAAGGGGGGAAATGGTCTCAAGGATCTAGATAAGATGAATCTATCTCTAATTGCCAAAAACGGCTGGAGACTTTTCAAACAACCAAAAGCTGTTTATGCCAAAACTATGAAGGGAAAATATTATCCCAATTTTAATCCCTTCCATGCTACCTGTAATGAGAACTCATCATGGTCTTGGAAAGAAGTCTATAAGGGTCTAATGCTAATTAAGGAGCATAGCATCTGGGAAATTGGTAACAAAACTAGTGTTGACATTTGGAAAGACCGGTGGATACCCAATGCTAAGGGAAATCCTATAACCATTAGAGATGATAGTAACTCTAGTAATTTCCACCTTGATAGCGATCTTATGATAGGAGATAGTTGGAATATTCAAATCTTACATCAGATATTTGACTGGAACACCATTGAAAGAATTTTAACTATTAAAACCTAATTCAAACATTGACGACACCATCAAATGGATAGACAATAAACAAGGAAATTTCACTAACAAGTCTTTATATGATCTTCTAGACAACAAAACCTCTCAATGCAATGATACCCTTGCTGGTAAAATTTGGAGTATGAATGTTCTGCCAAGAATTCAATTTTTCACCTGGAAAATGAAGGAAAATATTCTTCCATTTAATGGTTGTCTTTCTGTTTTTATAAATTATATTGACCCTATATGTATCGTGTGCAGGAATAACATAGAAACGGGAGAACACGCTTTCATGCAATGCTCTTTTGCTAGGGCGGTGTGGGCTCAGTGTTATCTTAATCTAGATAATGCCACTTATGGTTCAGTAACATTACTAACTGGTGCTCTAGTTGGTTTAGAAATGACATACCTGACACTCCCTTTGGCCCCTGGAAAAATCTTTGTGCTACCATCTGCTGGCACATCTGGAAATCCAGATGTGAAGCAGTTTTTCAGAAAATAAAACCTTGTCCCGGCCGAACAGGAAAACTCATCATAAACCACATTACCTCTAGCATGACTCTGCAAGCCAGAAATGGTTTAAACAGTCAATCTAGATCTCCTAATTTTGTTGAACATGAAGAACACATGACAATCTCTTTTACTTATTACTCTCATTACAATAAATGCACAGGTCTAACTGGGATTGTTGTGTCCTTAATAGGTGACAAAGGAGAAACTATCGACAGAAGAACCAGAGGAGCAACAACTCTAGGAAAAGAAGCAGGAGACTGCTTAGCTGCTCGAGATGCTTTGGAGTGGGCCTCTCCACTGAAATGCAAAAAGTTCAACCTGCTTGGCACATATTATCACATAACCAGTACTCTCAAGGGAGGAAGCAGAAAAACTAGTTGGAAGACCAACTCTAAAGTAGATCAGCTTCTTTTAAAAATCAACTCATTTGAGAAAGTGAATTGTAAGGTTATTAATCCCAAAAACTTCTTAAATCTTCAGAATCTGGCTAAAATGGGAAGCAGTACTCAAAGTCATCTAATGTGGGAGGCAAATGATATAGCTACCTATTGTCAGTAACTCTTTTTTTTTATCATACCCAAAAAAATATACTAACAAGTTCTTCAGCTACAGAACAATAACACGCGCAAAGCAAAACAATAAATAAGCAAACACTGTCGAAATCATTGCTTCAAGAGAGCGTTGTCGACATTACAATGCCAGCTCTCAATAGAAAAAACATCACACGTATAGGGTTCCACACCATTGCTGGTGCGTCGCCTTCAAGAGTGTATGCATCGTCAACTTGAACCAAGAAGCTTAAATTGTTGCAAAGTGGATAAATTCATACACATGGACTCCCAAATTCACCATTTCATCTTTCTTTAATCATGCCACAACAACAAACAAGGTATAATAAAATTTTCGAATATCTGTCTTCATAATCTATGACGTGGAACTTTACAGAAACAAATTGACTTTCGATGAAGTAATCGAATCCAACGGCTCAAATTCAACCAAATCATTACAGCAATTTAATAAGTTAAAAAAACCGAAACAGAAAAGAAATATTTTTTCCGGTTATCGGCAAAACCAGCCAAAACCCAACAGAAAAATTAGAGAGAGAGAGGGAGAAAATTTTGATTTATTGATGGGTGAATGGAGGATTACAATAAATTATCAAAATTAGGGTTTACAATTATGTCTTTAGATCATGAAGAAGTGTTTGATTGGTAATTAATCCAAAATTAGGGCTGATTCGAAGAAGAAATTGGTTACAGATATTGCATCTCGGTTTTATTTGATATAAGGTCATGTTAATTATACAGATCTGATTGGTATTTTGAAACATGTGGCTTGCTTTCTGGAGACCCAGAAATCGATTCTCTTTGGAAGAACTCAGGTTCGTCATTTTCCTTGAAATTTCTTTTATGACTTTATTTCAATGAATTGTGCTCCGAATTCTTTTAGAGTTTGATGAGTTTAGTTTAGAAATTGAGTTGTTAGGTTTGAAATTTAGAGAATTACGAATGAAATTGTGAGTTGACGAATGTTCATTGAAGTTTTAGGAACCGTTTGTAGAATTTTCTGAAAGTGGAAATCTAGGGGTTCTTTTAAGTCACAGAAGAATGATTACGTAATCCTGTTCAATCGAACTCCGTCTAGCTGAATACATGATTGTTAGGAATTTTCTATTCTATCACTAGTTTTGAGATGACAATGACCAGTTAGCATCATAATTTTCAACTGCAAAGTGTGGAGTTCATGGAAAGTTCAAAATTGTGGCCCGCTAAAGTCTAACCGAAGGTCTGTTTGCAGTGGCACACCTCTTAATGGAAACAATGATATGTGTAGATTTCATATTGCTAGGAAGTGATTAAATATAGTATGAGTTTGTGGGTTCTTATCTTTGAGAGAATGATTTTATGGGAACTCTGTGATATTGGAGAAATGTTGTATGTCTCTTTATGTTGTTTGAGGTGGATATATGGATCCCTGTTGGTTGGACATAGGCAACTTAGTTAGTTTGAGATGGGTTAAATACTTAAATGCTAATCACTGCCGTGAATGCTTAAAACTGAAGTTATGAGCAAAACACTTGTTTAACGGAATTGCATTAATGACTTGATGTGGAGAAAGAAGGATATGAAATAACTAACCCGGGTTGAGAAATCTGTACAATGGATTTGTAAAAACGGACCCTGGAATCGGTGAAGCTTAACATATTGGGTGAAGTGAAACATATTGAATGAAATAAAGTACCAGATGTAAGCAAATCTAACTGACTAACTCGTAATACGATGTTGTGAGAAAGCTTTTTCTAGCATAAAGAGTCTGATAAGAGTCTGTGGCTAAAATTTGATAAGGATGTTTTGAAAAGGCAAACTATGACTTTCTTTGACAATGGGGTGTTATGTTCTTATGCATTGATATGTTTCAGCGAGCGGCTCAAATCATTTTAATTACTGCAATTCCGCTTTCTGTGAGTTAAGTCTGACTTTAGTTTGTTGGCAGCCGTTTAACTGATCAGCTGCAAAAGGTACAAATTGTCAATGAAGTTAACCAGGTTAATAATTTCTCCCGTCTCTTGGTATAATCTGTGTTAAATATACTCAACTCGTGGTTTAAAAGTTCTCATTGTCATATTTACACGCAATACAGGATCTGGTGATCGAGGCACTGAGGTCAATTGCTGAGATAGTTACATATGGTGACCAAAATGATCCAACCTTTTTTGAGTGAGGCTTCTCAATATATTGTGTGCATTGATATTTCTTTTAGTTGTTATACAGTACCTGTTTATCAAACTAAGGATTTTTTTGCAGTTTTTTCATGGAAAAGCAAGTTATGGGGGAGTTTGCGCGTATACTAAAAGTTAGTAAAACCTTGGCTGTAGCTCTTCAAATACTACAAACCGTGAGCATTATGATTCAGAATCTTAGGAGTGAGCGTGCTCTATGTAAGTCAATAATAGTAGTGTGGTATTACTCAAAGCAGTTTTTAGGCCCTTCTTTTAGCTCAAATTGGTGTACATTTCTCACACTCATTTTTCCTGCAGATCATATATTCAGCACTGAACATGTTAACTACCTTATAACATATCCCTTTGACTTCCGTAACGAAGAACTATTGTCTTACTACATCTCTTTTCTAAGGTCTGTGAGTTGCTATCTACTCTTTTTCATTATTATTATTATTATTATTTTGATCGGTATCTGATATCTCATCTTCATTATTTTCTTTATTATTATAATATTCTATTTCTTCTTCCCCATATTTTTTTTGAAACTGCTAGTTAGTTTGATTCATGCACTTTTTTCATTTCAGGGCGATAAGTGGGAAGCTAACTAAAAGTACAGTTCCTTTGCTTATGAAGACTGAAGATGTATGTTGCTTAAACCATGTAGTACTTACACCTGACTTGTTGCGTGATTGCAGCTTAACTGAAAAGCATTTCCTGATAAATACTTTTAAATATCATCTTAAATTCCACTATGATGGCAAAAAACCAATCACATAAACTCGTCATGATATTCTGTTAGGAAAAACAAACGCTATGATTAGTCTGTTTCAGCAAGTTCATTTAGCATTTACATTTCTTTTCCTCATCTTATTTTTGAACTTTGAACACTGGATTAAATTCTGTTAAATCTTAAATGAGATTCATATTAAGAAATTTAGTACGTATTTCCGTCTTAACGTTAAATGTCATCCGGGTATCAGTCATGTTATGAGAAACCTATCATTTCTGGTTAGTTGAAATATGCGTAAGTTGCTGAAGACTGCAGACTTCTTAATGTTTTCACATCATACAGAATTATTCAGCTATGAAGTAAATTTACTGCAAAGAAGTAGCCCCTTCTAGGATGCTCAAACAAGCACTAGGATAATCAAGTAGTCAAGTGGATATGGATTTGGAGTGGAAGTGTGTGAACATGATGGCTATTTACGGCATATTTTGTCTGTGAGGTTTACTGATGGTGTTGTGATTGTCTATTAAAATAAATTGAGTTAACTAATGTCATTCAAGATGAGTTTACTTTTGTACATTTGTATAAGGAGAACTTTTGTACACTTGTATAAGGAGAACTTTCTTTGTTGTAAATCCAGAATGAAGTAGTATCCTTTCCGTTGTACATAGAGGCTATACAATTAGCTTTCCACGAAGAAAGCATGGTTCGTATTGCTGTGCGTGCTGTGACACTCAATGTCTACCATGGTAAGTTGGAGGCTTTTTGTTTTTCGTATCTGCAAATTACTTTTTTTATTTTGATTTCAATTGTTTTCTACTTATGTATGTTTTTTTAATTGTTATCCCTTTTCAGTTGGAGACGAATGTGTTAATAGATATGTCATTAGTACACCTATGGCAGATTACTTTTCGAATTTGATTACCTACTTCCGGAGGAGGTGCATAATCTTGGACGAACGGGTCTCTGAATCTGTAAAGTAAGGAAATGAAGTTTAAGTAGATGGTGCATCCCACTTTGCATGTATATCAGCTTTTGTTGGCATGTTATCCCTCTAGATAGAAAGAGTATGAGCATCAGATTTATTATTGTGCTTATTATCTCCTAATATATATGGTTATTGATACAGGAATCCAACCCCAGAATCAAATTCTTCCATTCTTGCTGCTGTTGATGAAATTGAAGACAGCTTATATTATTTTAGCGATGCTATATCTTCGGGGATTCCCGACCTTGGAAAGGTGATAGCGGAGAAGATGTTGCAGCTTTTGATATTTCCATTGCTTTTTCCATCTTTGAGAACAGACCCTACCAATGTGAGTAACTCTTGTTTTTCATATCTGCATTGTGCTTTCCCTTTCTTTATTTCCTCTCAAACGTTCTGTTACATGCAACTTCAGGGGGCACAAATCAGCGCTACTACTTCACTGTATTTATTTTGTTGCATTGTGCGCATCCTTAAGATCAAGAATTTAGCGAATACAATTGCCGTGGCATTACTCTGTTTGCTGGAAGCATTTACTCCAAGGTCTGAAGTTAAACAGAACGGAAATATATTTGGTCACAGTTTCACGCAGGAAAACCATAGTCTGGACAAAGATGCAGTTGATGCAAAGGCAGATAATCAGCTCTTAAAAATTACTGTACCAACTTCACCTAGTTCTTCCCAAATACATTCAGCAGAAGACTTTTCACTCCAGCATAACTGTAGTGGTCCGCATTTGGCTTTGAGGTGATATGGGATTACTTGTCATTGATTATCTCATGTCTTATCTTCTTTGGCTCTGTTTAGTTCTTACACTTTATCCTATCTAATAGCTGTAACACTCACGATGATTTGAAGGAAAGAAAAAGTCTTACACTATGTGTTCAGCTTTGCCCCTGTAGGAGTAAAGGGATCTTATTTTATTAAAATTTTCAATTTCATAGCTGAATGAAAAACCTAGACATCTTAGAACCAGCACAATTGTACACCGTGATTGCCTTATTCTTGTCACCTTTGTCATATATGTCCGCCAAGCGAGCCACCACTGAGTTGACTAGTCTGAACTTTAACCTTCTCTTAATGTTGTTTACTTCTCCTTGGGTTATCAAGAAGCTGACTTGCTGAAGTTTTCTTTAAGGGAAGTATTGCTCTCATACATTGTTCATGGGGATGAAATAAAAGTTTTGGGTTCTTTGAATGTGCTGGCTACTTTGTTGCAGACGAAGGGTAATGTTGCTGATTCATTGAACTTAATTCTGATCTTCTCATCTTTTTTATGCAAGCACTTACAAAATTACGTACTCTATCTCTTTTGTAGAACTAGATGAGTCAATGCTTGACGCTCTTGGAATTCTTCCCCAAAGAAAACAGCATAAGAAACTTCTGCTGGTAGGTGTTGGTTAATCTCGAGTTTATAGTAGTGTGTTCCTACTTGGCTACTTGAATTAAGAATATTGTCCTTTTGTCTCTGTACTTCTTTACTGGATTGATGCGAAGTTCTAATTTGTAAGGATCCAGTCTGCATAAATATGGATGTCAAAATTCCCAGAGTGACAATTCTTTTTACTTCACTATGTATTGTTTCTAATTTGATGCTAATATCTAGGATTCCAGTTTTTCTAAATATGGAATGGTTATCCCATGTTGTCTTACTGAAATATTTTGTGTATGAAGCAAGCTTTGGTGGGAGAGGGTCCAGATGAAGAGCAGCTTTTTTCACCAGAAGGTGGCGTTTCGGAAGATGGCGTCAATAGTCAAATTGATACATATCTTCAAACTATCAAGGTGTTTTACCAACTTATCATCAATTACTTTTATTGCATATATCAGAATGATGAGGTTGGCATCTGCTTAGATAAACTATTAGATCCTTCCGTAGTTAAAATATATTTGAATCTTGGGCATTATGATTAAGAGGTTGCTGTCCTACCCACCTTTTAAACCTTTTCAACTGGAAGATAGATCTCATATTTTGTGGCTTGTGTGAAATGATTCAACAAGGAGAATGTAGGGGGTGACTTGATTAAGTTAAAATGTTTTGGTAAATTTCAAGGAGGGAATGAATTATACGAGACGAATATAGAACAGACAAAGCAAGAGGGTTAAAGAGGGAATTGAATTTACCTTTTTACTCAAAACTAAGAAGTGTAGTGTTAGATACCGAGCTTTTGTGATGATTGAGGACAGTTGTCTGAAAAGTTATGCCTATGTTACAGTTTTGTGGGAATCGTTTATAAAAGAGGCAAAGCCACATATGAAGCAGTAAGCATTTCATGGTGAAGATGTGAAGTTTGAGCTTTTTAGATATCACTTCATATAGCTTTGTGAAAATCAGACCCATAAAGTATTAAGAATTGTTCTAATGCTTTTTAGTGATACGCCGAATGATTTTAGATTTTAATTGTGGGGGTAAGTTGCACAGAAATGCTGAATTCTTACTTTAGAAAATGAAATTTCAGGGTTATGAACATGTGAATCCCGATAAGTTGATAGAATACCAAAAACGACACTTGTTTTTTTGGCTCAGTCCGTTGAATGTTTTTCTCTCATTTTTGTACCCCTCCTGGTCAAAGTTCTTGTCTTGGCTTGGTACTTTACTATGATCTTATTTAGCTTCACTTGCTGACAAGTACTTTGCTTCGTGTCAGGTTTCATTTGGTTCAACCTCATTTTCTTCAAGTTCTGTTGAATCTTTATCGCTGGTATTTAATTGTCCCTATTTCGTGTTATTGTCCAGGATCAATATGGATGGTCATGTTCTTGCATTGATTTGGGCGTAAGCCCTCGAGTACATAGATTTCAGGTTTGTTGCTAAATCAAATTTCTTCTCAACTGCATAATGCTAATAATACAATGATCCGGAGTGACTTGAGGAGAATATTTGAAGTTTTTGTACAACAGATACCTTCTAGTTATCGTGTAATTTTCTATTATAGGTGGTTGATGCGCTGGTCAGTCTATTTTGCCGGTCCAATATTTCTGCAGAAACATTGTGGGATGGTGGCTGGCTTTTGCGCCAGCTGCTTCCGTATAGTGAAGCAGAATTTAGCAGCCATCATCGTAAATTGCTCAAAGTAAGTACCCTATCTGAGAAAAAACCATATACAAATAAGAGCTGTGCCAAGATCTTTATCATGTTTATAATGGATAGTTGGGATTTGTGTGTAGACACAGTTACATGTACTATATGTGAATTAAATCTAGAAAGTGAATAAAGAAGCTGGAAGCAGTACTTTATCTGAATTAAATCTAGAAAGTGAAAAAAGAAGCTGGAAGCAGGATGTAATCCTTTTATGTTTTTGTGATGGAGAAAATTTTATATTTGTAGTTCAACTGATTTTCTTTGAAATTATGTTTTTACTTTCTTCCTACTTGAACAGGATGCATACAAGAATTGCTCAGCTTGTCTTCTCCTGGAAGTTAGAGGGGTTTGGCCTGATTTACTCACAACAGTCCTAACCAATGAGTGGAGAAAGTGCAAAAAAGGTATGCACTTCCATTTCTGACATGTAGAATTTTGTATAGTTTTTATAGTCTAATTAGACATATCTAAACTTTTCCAATTTTTACATTTTAGCAATTGAAGCGTCTTCTCCCCAGAAAGAGCCTAAATGCGTACTCTTACCGCCACCAAAATTCTCTCTAGACGGTGTGATTGCTTACCACATAAACTTCTTGAATGTTGTAATTTTTTTATTGCATTAACTAATACACCTGAAACTCTTTTGTTTCAGTTGAATCATCTTTCTCCGCAGGTGAAAGAATGTATGAGATGGTGAAGGTTTGTGGCAGTTCACACACCTCTATGCCCACATGTTAATCTATGTTAAAATATATTTGTTAATAACATAATTTTTTTTCACCTCTTTCGTGGTGCAGGTATTTGTCCTGCGCCATCAACTTCAAATCTTTTCCTCTGGTGGGACTTTGCCCGACCAACCACCAATAAATTGTCCAACCGACCCTCCTGTAAACTCCCGATCAAAAGCTTCTGGGCTGGATCTTACAGATCCAAAACCTGGCACTGAGATAAGCATAGGTTGGCTTTACTAAATTTTAATTTCAATCCTTTTAAATTCTGAATTTATTACAATGGCTAGATGTAGTTCTTAGTGGGGATAAACAATCGACAATGGCTATCTATATGCAGCTGGTGCAGTGCCTTGTAGAATTGCATTCGAGAGAGGAAAAGAGCGTCATTTTTTCTTTTTGGCAGTCAGTAGAGGAGCATCTGGGTGGATTCTCCTCATTGAAGAACAACCCATTAGGAATAAACGTGGAGTTGTTCGTGTCGCCGCACCTTTGGCTGGATCTAATGTAAGTTCAGTTTTCAATCGCTAATTTATTTGTTTTTTCTAAATATACATGAGGCGTATGGCAAAAAGAAATCTGTGATTTGGTTTTTCCTGAAGTGTGTCACGCCAGATAACATTGATTTTAACTGAGTTGGTAGTTAGGACCTTGATAATGTGCAAACAAGGTGTATGAGCAAATGTCTTTCTTTTTCAGCCTAAAATAGATGATAAGCATATGAAATGGTTACACCTACGAATACGTCCGTCTAGCTTGCCCTTTTTGGACCCGTCGAAATTCGATGTATTTGGAAATCCAAAGCCAAAAGCTTTGATTGATGGGAGATGGACCCTCGCATTTAGGGACGAGGCTTCATGCCAATCTGCTTTCTCGATGATACTCGAGGAGATTGATTTGCAAACTAACGAAGTTGAAAGGAGATTGAAGCCATTATTTGATCTTAGTAGACCGATTGACGAGTTAGTACCTTCTCTTCATGTTACAGAAACTTCGCCAATAAGAACGAAAACGGAAGTTTCTTCGTAAGTCTCATCCTCGCCAGATGGTTTGTGAAATAATAGGTTGTTTTATGGGTGAAGTTTCCACCCTTTTGTAAATTCCTTGTCACAGAAAGTAGAGTAGTCCTTTTAACCATCAAATTCTATTTATGATTTGATGGCTATTCTTTGTACACTAGTTAGATCCTGATTGATCTTCTACTGTATGTGTGTAACAGTTTTCTTTTTTGTTTCGTTAATCATTCTTTAACAGTAGTTGTAGCCTTGTTCTTTTGCTTCCCTTTTCTTAGTTTGTAAGTCATGTAATAGTAAATCAAATGTATATTTGAGATGATCCTAAAATGAAGATGCAAGTTATTTTCTTTTCTTCTAGTGAGAATAATCTCCAGTTTTAGCACTTGCGTTTGTTACCCTTTGGACACGAAGGAAGACGATCTCAGTAGAATGAACTATTCTTGGAAGGTGTTTAGATATCTTTAAAAGTAGTTTTTGACTTATTTTGGGAATTGAATTTCAGAATGACCTCTAATAGCTAAAAGGTGGATCTGTTTGCTTCTGATTTATGAGGTTGATTTTTACTTCTGGAGATGCAGAAGCACTTTCACTTCTGGTTACCAACCAAGCTCTTATGCTTCTTCCATTCTTGATCCATACCGCAATGTTAGTAGTTTGAACTATGAAGCCCTTATGCTTCTTCCTCCAACAGTATATGCCTTCGAAATTTCGAAAAACCTGCTTTTGTTTCCGATCTTTTAATTCAGTCTTTATCTTTTTGTTGTTAGATCTTTCTTTTTTGTCATTCAAGAATATAGAAACTCCTTTTTTTAACTCTTTTATCATGTTTCTTTATCCTATCTTTAGATCCTTCCTACTAACCCTACAGTCTCCTTTGATCACTATTATTCTCCCTTTATTTTTCTTAATCTAAAGCAAGACGTATCTATGTTTAGCCACTCTTCGAAGCCATCTATATAAAGTTGCAAAATCATTTATTTATTCTTTCGATTTCTCTCATGTGTTTAAAATTTGCCGTTCAGAGATGATTCTTTTCTTTTGGGTGAATTATACCTTTTAATTCAACATTTTTTACATATATAATTCTTGTTATTATTCTGAGTACCCTCTTTTTTTCTTCTTCTTTTTTTTTTTTTTCTTATGTAGGTTTGGTGGAAAGTGTCAAGCCACCGATTTCTTACATTTTCTATTAAAAATTAATCAAGCATTAGTTGGTCTTGGCGGGTTTTCGCAAATTCAAACTTGCCCTATCTACTACAAAAGTTGGCCGTTGCTATCTTTTCTTCTTCCACTCACTAAAAGTTAACCTTATTGAGACTTAAAGCCTACAAGTTGGATCAAGCATGTCTACATGAGTGAGCCGTAAGAATTTGCATTTGGAGTATCCCGGCAAAGCTGGTTTTCTACACTTCCGGATAAAGCTTACCGCAATTGGTTATTCGCATATTTAAATCGTTTGCTGACCTATTGACTTATGCACGTGTCTCCCTTGCAGAAAAAATCATACTTAGGAAGATAAAAGATGATCAAGATATTTTTGTTTCTTGGGCTCAGTTTGTGGTGCTTTTTATAAAAGCCCTTTTGGCATTTTTGTGCGACGTAAAAAAAACAACAGTTGAACATTTGGTAAAATATAAATCAAAATTAAAGCTTAGAAAAACGCTCAAATAGTATTTGGTAAAATACCAGACTCAACTATTGGTGTTATAGCAAATGACAAAAAAAGAGATCTCTGAAAATAATTTTAATTATTCAATTTTATAGGGTTTTAAAAATGATTAAGTTTTTTACTATTAAATACAAATATATATATATATATATTCTAGTTTAATTGGGGGCCAAGGAATTTTGTTTGCCTCCCAAATTTTTCAGGGGTGTAAAAATCGGAAGATGAATATACTATTTTACCCTTGATTAATTTTTTTTTTTCAAGTAACGACCCTTCACCGACATTAACGACAGTTTAGGGTCGTCATATACATCATGATCAAAACAATAACGACTCTAAACTGTCATACACTGACGACTCTTTTTAGAGATTAACGAGAGTGTATAACGACATTTCTAAAACATTAACGACTGTTTAAGTCGTCAAATGCGTAACCAAAACAGTAACGACCCTTCCAAAGGGTCGTCAGGGAATTGATCATTTTTATGACGACCCAAAATTGTCGTACATTTCCGCCATTAATGAATCTTCGACAGTTTAGAGTCGTCACTTAAACAGTCTAAACATTAACGACTGTTGAGGGTCGTCAATGAAATTTTTTAATACCCTGACGATTTTTCATAACCTGGAAAAGTTGCACGTTTGAGTCGTCATTTTTGGTGTCAATACATTGACGACTTTCTAGAGTCGTTGGGGTATACATCCCTCGACATTGACGACTCTTTCTCTGTGTTGTGACATACATCCAATCCATGGGAGAATTTAAGATAATCTTACCATCAACACAATCATCTTTGTTGCTTGAACCTTCCCCAACATCATTTCCCCTACTTGAATTACTCACTTCTAAAAATCCTAAATTTTCCTCTAAAACCTCCTCTTCTTCTTCTCAACTCAAACAACAACAACAACAAAAAAAAAAAAAAATTGATTCTAAAATCTGAGTTTAATCTAACATAATCTAACCACACTAATTAACTTAACTTAATTAAATTTTAAATTTTAATACTAATCATTCAGGGATAGTTTGGCCATTTAAAAATATTTTGGTTAAGGGGTG
Organism: Papaver somniferum; assembly: GCF_003573695.1. Lineage (NCBI taxonomy): Eukaryota > Viridiplantae > Streptophyta > Magnoliopsida > Ranunculales > Papaveraceae > Papaver > Papaver somniferum. The sequence goes on along the minus strand of NC_039364.1, from coordinate 199,835,827 downwards.
ACTCAATTTGAGTTTTAATGACCTTTTTTATCCTCTAGTAGGAGGTCCCTAATTGTTTTTTGGGCCCCCAATTAAACTAATATATATATATATATATATATATATATATATATATATATATATATATATATATATAATTTTAAAGTTAATAATTATTATTATTGTAACTATATTATTGTTAAAAAAGATTATTTTATTTAACCAGTTTTTGTTATAAATATAATTTAAAAAAAAATTAAAATTAAAATAAAATACTCCAGTTGCTCTTGTTTTTATTATTGTTAAACTAAAACAAAAAATTGTTTGAAAGGAAAAAGTAATAGTCTTTAAAGAATAATTAAGGAATAGAAAATTGATTGTATTGAAACTTAAAGGTAATTTTTGCCACGTATAAAATAAAATAGGGATGGGAAAAATAAATCAAACATTTTAAATTAGGTAGAATCAAAGCTTATATTTTTCTAGCTTTTAAAAGCTACTCCACCGGCTTTTAAAAAATTGGGTTTCGGAAGAGCTTTGGTAAAAAAGTTTCAAAATGTATATATGATACTCCCGGCGAGATGCACTAGTCATTTTATTCATGAGCCTCATGACTGGCTCTTAGTACATCTCTATGAGACATATTAGTCACATTATCTCCATAAATGAACACACTCACGACTTCTAACACCCCCACCATATTCATTGGCTGATTCAAACGTTTTATAGTCCCATATGAACAAAGGACACAATCAGGCACATGTACATGCCACAGTTGACCACGACTTCTAGTAACATATCACAGTTGACCATGCATGAGAACTGAGCATTCATGAGCATGCCCCATCTGACTCCATTAGCCTTCATCCCAACAAATTCATCCCTATCTCGTGGAAAGACGAGATTCTTGCGTACTAAGCCTCAGACAAGCCATGTCCTTAACTACATGTCTCAAGTCTTCTCAGATTCATCATAAAAGACTTACCAGCAGAGTTCAGCTCCCCACATGCCATGCAAAGCTTAGGCTCAGGCTCAGCTTCTCACACACGATCTGCATACTAGCATGTGTGCAAACGGGTCTCGGTTAAACAAACAAACCGTTCATGGAAATCGCAGAAGAAAGAAAACACACATTTGAGCAATGATATTTATTTATGACAATAAATTCCACAGTGATATATTTATTTATGTTACTTTTAAGTTCTCTATCTTCGTCAGAGTTCTTGGTGAGTACCTGTTAATTTGCCCCTTTCCCGTGTCGATGTTTTATTCCTCACCGAGGACGAGTAGTGGCGAGTATCACGGTTTTGCTAGGCTAGTTTCAACGAAATATAGTCCCAAAGGAGTTAGTGATAAAACAACATATATTGGTAGATTATTCAATGTTGTAATAAACCCTGAAAAATCAATTGCGCTAGTAGTTTTTGGGGTTCTTTTTTCAGATGACATTGGTAATGTATATAGGTCATGTTACAAGCAATATATCCAATCAGAGTGATTTTAAGTCTCTAATGAGTCTAGTCGAGTTTCGGCGAATTCCTCGACCGAGCTTGTTGCTCCTCACTCCTAGATCCCAACCAAGAAGGATCAGAGAAGCGATTTCAACTACCTTGATAGTGATTACATGGTCGCTTACAAGGATAAAGAAATATCAGCTGAAAAGGAGAGGACACCAAATACACCACCAAATTTTTCGTTCGGAAACCTATATGGACAAAATCTAATACAATTGCAAGTAGATCTAAATTAAAGATCCTTGAACAATATGTATACAAAGTTTTTCTCTTGTCTCTTCCACAGTTTATATATCTAGGATGATAAGTTCGTCAACATTAGGATTTCATGTCTCGAGGTTTACAATTAGCAGTATTGTGTAGAAGATTTCTTGGACGATCTCACAAATCAATATCCAAAAACAATATAGTCGTATCCAAATCAAGAGGATCCGAATTTTAACAAGTATGAAATGTTCAATACGTCTTTCAAGATATGAATTCAACAAGAACAAGTCTCGTTATTGATCACAATTAATAAAGACTTAAACTACTTAGATTGAATACGTATTGCTTGTGTTATTCATATTATAAAGATAAAACAATATAATGCAAAAAAGGAAAAATACAAGACACCAGAAGTTTTGTTAACGAGGAAAACTGCACCCACGGAAAAACCCTAGGACCTTTTCCAGCTTTGACCACCAAACTGTATTAATCCGCTTTAGATACTATCCTACTATCAGACATTGGACTGGAATATAGTTAAAACCGAATTAATCCTCCAAGAACTTCAGTTACAGTGGTGCTCCTTACGTCTCTCAAACCTCGCAAAGCTCTATGCAATTGATGCCCTTAGCTGAAGTCCTTTATATGCTAAGAGCTATTTCAAACTAAGTGAATACTTTTGGTACGAATCCGCCTCTAACAGAGAATCATATTTTATTTCCCTTTTGATCTAGGTTTGGAAAAATATTTGCAATAGACGAAGTCCAGCAAACCTCACAAATGTGGAATACTTACAATCAGTTAGTTTAGAATCGTGAACTACTAACCTCCTCTCAAGGAAAATCCAAACAAATGAAAGAAGAGTTTAGATATTTACATTGAAGAATCACAAAATCTGAGACGAAGAGAAACTTTGTGGTTTTATCTATCTCGTTCCCGATCTGAGATATGAATAACCTCTACGATCAATAAGAACAAGATCAAGTGTACGAACTATCAGGTAAAGCTAGTCGGACCTGGCTTTACAAATCCCTAAGTGAAGTCTTTGAGTTGTAACCTAATTATGTTTCACATAGGAAACCTAGGTTTTTAGAGGACGACTCTAGCAAGAAACTAGGACACAAAAGTGCCATGGATTAAAAAATCATATTGCATGAGTCTCCGTATTTATAGATTTTTGAGGCTCTAGGTAGATTTGAATTCAAGATAAGATATCTTGAGATTCAAGCAAACACTTTCTCAGTTTAGATGAAATTATCATCAAGAATTCACGTAAGCATGTGAGAATTTCTCATTGAAATTACATAGAAGAATATAAACTATGGTCCAGGGTTCTGAAACCGTGTACAATGATAGTTCGTAGTGGCAAATATATCCTTTGAATTTTCAAGCATAAATCGTGTTCATTAACGCTTAAGACTTTAAACCATGATTTATAAACACAAAGTGGTTTAGTGAACAAAGTTGTCTTAGAAGTGTTTATGAGAGTTGAAGCAATGCCAAATGTATTTACGAAAAATGTTTATATGCATCTGCTTAGTTCGATACTGGGTAAGTACTTTTAGGGGTACGCATACCGATATACTAGTCCGTGAACTCAGGCTATTGGGTACGCATAACGGGTATGTGTACCTGTCATGGACTAGGCGTTACTCAATTTACTTTAGGCACCCATCCTCTTAACTGCCGGGTGGCCCCTGTCTTATTTTCTAGTTCCTCTAGTAGATACTCACATGTTGTACGTGATTTGTTGATATATGAGTTGTATTGATCTAACCTTGTCTCTCATGAATTATTAATGAATCTTATCTCCTTTCTCTGCACCTCTCGTTCTCTCTTTCCTCTCTATTTCTTTCTTCTTCATCATCCTATATTTTCTAATCTCTACTATTCTAACCTTAAATCTCTATTTCACTGGTTATCTGAATACATTTGTAGTAATATCACTACAAGTGGTATCAGAGCAACCGTTTCTGGACTGCAATTATGGTTACTTTATCAGATCTATCAAAACACTTTGAAGAGATTTCTAGGACTCAACAAGATATGTGTGATGAATATACCAGATGTATGGTAGAGATGTTAGAAAATCAAAGACTCGCACAAATAGCTCATGATGAGAAATCGAGACTATCTAATGAAGAAGTAAAACGATCCCAATTTGTTCAAGCTGATAGAGACATGGATGAGAGAAAACACTCGTAATACTCGTCAACATGAATCATCACCAGGATATTGGGAAACCATCTAGTCAACCACTTTAGCCAAGGATCTCAACAAAACTCTCAAGGTTCTTCAGGTGATATTCCAGTTAACCCTCCACGTTACTTTTTTGGGTCTCAGGATTCTAGTTTTCAAAATCCCAAACAGAAGATTGATTTTCCCAGGTTTGATGAAAATAATCCCAGATCCTGGATTCCTAAGTACACAAAATTATTTCCCCTCCATCAACTACCTCATCATGTTCGAGTAATATGGTAGTAAAGCTGATGTATGGTTTCATGACTATCAAGTTTTCAAGTTTAACATAACTTGGGATAATTTTTTGCATGATATCTGTGTTAGATTTCAAGAATTATGTCATGATGATATAATTGGTGGATTTAATAAATTAAGTCCCTTTGTAGTGTTCTAGATTACCAAGAGATTTTTGAGGAATTAAAAGCACTCGTGTTAGCAAAAAATCCTCACCTCACTGAAGCTTATTTCACACTTAGTTTTAGTGGTCTCATGGAAGAGTTGCTAACGCATGTATTAATGCACTCTCCAAAAACTTTACAATGAGCAATATTTCTTTCTCGAATGCAGGAAGCGAATCTAGAGAATGCAGTTAAAAATAAAAGTCCTCATAAAACCCCCACAGTCTATGTAACCAATTCATATTTTTATAAAACTCAATCATCACCAGCTATTAGCCCAAGACCCTTATACAAGACCACTAGCCCCACTATCGCTAGTCTTAATCATCAACTTCCTGTTATCAAAAGATTATCCCCAGCTGAGATGCAAGCTAGAAGATATAAAGACCTTTTTTATAACTGTGATGAGATCTATCATAAGGGACACAGATGTATCAAACAACAAATTTTCATGCTAGCTGTAGAGGAAGATGACCAACACTCTAATGAAGCTGAATCACCAGTTGACACTCCAGTAATTCAAGAAGTAGAAGAGGATTTTGAAATTTCTGTTCATGCACTCTCAGGTAATGTGTTTCATTCGACCATCAAGGTTCAATACTTTGTGAGGTAGACACCATTATCCATTCTTATAGACAGTGAAAGTACCCACAGCTTCTTAGATCCAAAGGCTGCTTGAAGGAGTAACATTTACATGGAACCCACAAATGCTTTGCTTGTAGCTGTAGGACATGGTAACAAGTTAGTCAGTGAAGCTAGATGTCCTGCATTTTCATGGAAAATGAAAGACCATGACTTCCAATTTGATGTACGATTGTTGTCTCTAGGGGGATGTGTACATGGTACTTGGAGTAGATTGGATGAAAGGTGTGATTCATGTAGTATTTGATTTTAATAAGATAATTGTATCCTTCGCCAGAGATAGTCAACACATTGAGCTGCATGGAAATTATGACACCAACAAGATATCAATGATATCTAGCACAACATTGCAAAAATATTTTAATAAGACCAAGACTGGTTTAGTGGGTCATCTTTTCTCTATCTCATCCACAAAAACACTCATTTCTTCACCCACTCCACCACCCATTTCCAACCTTCTTGAATCCTTTTCTGACATATTCAAAGAACCAACTCAAGTACCACCTTCCACAACTCAATACCATCAAATTACACTTAAACTCTTATCTACACCACCAAGTCAGGGGCCATATAAAATTATTTATGTACAAAAAGAGGTGGTTGAAAATTGGTGCAAGAAATATTCAACACAGGTGTGATTCAACCTAGTCGTAGTCCATTTTCATCACCTATTCTACTGGTAAAGAAAAAATATGGTAGCTAGAGATTTTGTATGCATTATAGAAGACTGAATGATTTTACTGTGAAAGACAAGTATCAAATTCCACTTATTGAGGAGTTGCTAGATGAGTTAAAAGGTTCTACAGTCTTCTCCAAGATTTATCAAAGAGCTGGATACCATCAAATCAGAGTTTATCCTGCTGACACTCACAAGACAACTTTCAAAACTCATCAAGGTCATTTTGAGTTGTTGGTCATGCCATTTGGCTTAAGTAACGCCGCTGCAACCTTTCAAGCCTTGATGAATGAAGTGTTCAAACCTTATCTAAGGAAATTTATTCTAGTATTTTTTGATGACATCTTCATTTATAGTCCAGACATGCAGTCACACTTGGAGCATCTTCAGATTGCCCTCTCTTTACTTAAATAATACTCCCTCCATCCAAGTTTACTTGCTTAATTTGGATTTTGCAAAAACTTGAAAGAAATTCAAATTACTTCCACATACACCATCGATCTTTCAAATTGTTTGTTCAATATACTAGTTTTCATATCCTAGTTTTTGTTTCTTTCTTGATAATTAGAAATTTTTAATAGGAAATATACCAATTTTTTGGTACAAATTTGTTAAAAAAAACACAATTTTGGCAAGTAAAGTTGGACGGAGGGAGTACTAATTATTTGCTAAGATTAGGGAATGTTCCTTTATCCAGACCCAAATTGAATACCTTGGTTATATTATTTTTGGTGATGGAATAGCTGCAAATTCTATGAAGATTGAATGCATGGTCGACTGGCCAGTTCCAACTTGTCTCAAAGAATTGAGAGGATTTTTGGGACTAACTAGATATTATAGGAACTTTTTCAGACATTATGGCCTCATTAGCAAGCCACTTACTAAATTATTCAATAAAAACAGTTATTCTTATAATTCTTTAGCTCAAACTGCTTTTGAACAACTTAAAATTGTTATTACAATTACTCAAGTTTTGGTATTTCCAGATTCTTCCAAGTCATTTGAAATTAAAACATATGATTGTGATTCAGGGGTTGGTGTTGTGTGCAAGATAGGAGACCAGTAGATTATTTTAGCAAAGGTACGGGCCCAAGATTTTTAGTTCATTATACTTATGAAAAAGAGTTTTTGTCTATTGTCATGGCAGTTAATAAGTGGAGACCATATTTATTGGGAAGTCATTTTAAAATCTTCACTGATCACTGAAGCATTAAGTTCTTCTTAGAGAAAAGATTGCACACTAGTCTTCAACAAAAATGGCTGGCTATGATTATGAACTTTGTTATAAGAAAGGAGCAGAAAATAGGGTTATAGATGCACTCTCTAGATTGGGACATACAATAAATCCTCAGTGTAGATAGATGAATTTATTAAAAGTTATACCTCAAGAACTACTTCCCAAGTTCATGCTTGCTTCTACAGGCATTGAAAATTATTTATATTCTCAAGGGGTGCTCAGGTTTAAAAACAGGATCTACATTAGTACATAAGGTGACTTAAGGCAACAAGTGTTGGTAGTTGTGCATTCATCTGCAGTGGGAGGACATTCAAACCAATAAATAGTTATCAGATAGCTAAGATTTTTCTATTTGGTTGGCATGAAAAAGGATTTAATCCAGTTTATTCAAGAATGTGATGTTTGTCAACACCACAAGAGCTCCAACACCTTATCTGTTGGTCTACTACAACCACTACTTATTCCTGATTAGGCTTTGCAATATATTAGTATGGACTGCATCACTGGATAACCAAAATCAGAGGGCATAGAGATCATTTTAGTGGTGGTGGAAAGATTCACAAAATACAACCATTTTATCCGAATTAGTCACCCATTTACATCCTCTTATGTTGCTAAGGTATTCTTAAACACTATCTATAAACTTCATCGACTTCATTCTTTTATAGTGTCAGACAGAGATAGCATTTTCTTAAGTAGTTTCTGGCAAAAACTCTTTTCCAAATTGGGCATTGCATTGCATATGAGTACATATTATCACCTACAGTCTGATGGGCAAACTGAGATAGTTAATCCTTGCTTAGAAACATATCTCAGATGCATGACTAGTTACATAGACCAACCAAGTGGGTGAGTTGGCTACCAATGGCTGAGTAGTGGTTCAATACCACTTATCACACTAGTCTCAAACTTACTTCATTCCGAGCTCTCTACGACGACACTCCTCCTCAGTATGGATTTTACTACTCTCCAGCCATTAATGCTTCTGAAGAAGACTATTTGCAGAAGATACATGTAGTTGGGACTATTCTGAAATCCACCTTAGAAGAGGCGTAACACAGAATCAAGCAGCAGGATGATAAAAAAAAGAGTTGAAAGAGAGTTTCAGATAGGTGATTGGGTTTATCTAAGGTTTCAACCATATCATCAAACATCTGTTCAACTTAGGAGGAATCTTAAGCTAGCTGCAAAATATTTTGGCCCTTATTAGGCACTTGAAAGAATTGGAAAGGATTCTTACAGATTTCAACTTCCTTCTTCTTCGAAAATGCACCCAGTTTTTCACGTCTCTCAACTCAAACTCAAGTTAGGGACTGGGTTACTTCCTCAAATGACACTACATGCACTGGATTCAAATGTCTGCATGAAGGTGATTCCATTACAGGTGTTAGACTCTCATCTGGTTTGGAAGAACAAGCATCCAGTGGTTCAAGTTTTCGTCCATTAGGCTCATTCAACACCAGCAGAAGCCACATGGGAGGACTCCTTGTTCATAAAAAAGAATTTTCCTAAGATAATTATTGAGGACAAGAATCATTTCGAGAGGGAGACAATTGTCATGGACTAATTGTTACTCTATTTACTATAGGCACCCATCCTCTTAACTGCCGGCTGGCCCCTATCTTATTTTGTAGTGGCTCTAGTAGATACTCACATGTTGTAAGTGAGTTGTTGATATATGAGTTGTATTGCTCTAACCTTGTCTCTCATGAATTATTGATGAATATTATCTCCTTTCTCTGCACCTCTCATTCTCTCTTTCCTCTCTAATTTTTTCTTCTTCATCATCTTATCTCTTCAAATCTCTACTATTCTAACCTTCAATTTCTCTTTCACTGGTTATCTGAATACATTTGTAGTATCATCACTATAGTACCCTTGTCCATTCAGGAACTCAACTTATAGGGGTACGTGTACTGGGTATATAGGCCTACCTCCTTCCATCATATTCACGAACTCAGAACTTTTGGGTACGTGTAATGGGTATGCGTACATACCCCATCCCGGAATTTAGATCACTAGGGTACACGTATTGGCTATGCGTACTTACCCTGTGTCCAGAATTTCAGTAAGTTCTGAAAAATATCTTTAAACAATTCGAAACATTCCCGATCACCATAATAGTAGATATTATTGCTTGGGAAATTTCCAAATGTCTAACTTGAAACAAAATAGTTTATGAATAATAAATTGTTCTTAACAATATTGTTAAGGATCCATAGACATCCATTACTTGAATCATATTTCGAGAGATTTATCAAGAGAAGCTTTTCTCGAAATTTGTTCTTTGTAATATTAAATCTATTAAAATCATACGACATTGTCTCAAAAGATAGAATGGTAAATCTCGTGAGAAAATAGGATGGTTCGGTTCCATATACCACTTGTTAGAGCATTGATCGGTCGAACTCGCAAGCGTTGATATCTCAAGCTTCTTTGTCAAGTTTAATTGACCAAAACTATAGTCTTGATTTCTAGTCTATCTATAGGAGTTTCAGACTATGATAGATTGTATAATTGAGCTTCAGACTTCACACCGCTTACAACTGAAGACGAAGATTTACTGAAGAACTCAGAGGAACTTCATTAACAAAGAGTATGTGGAGACTAAAAATTATCTATCCTCAGAAGTCTATTCTATTATTACTTATCTCCTATTGAGACAAATACGATATAGTCTTTCTTATCATACACATTTGATATTTTGAGCTGAGTATAACTCGAATATCTATTTCTCGAAATATGTGTTTGTGGCTTTCTGTCTTAGCTACATTCATCATTATTCTTGAATTTATGTCAAAAGATGATCATGTGGAAATTGTATTGAAACATCTTACATGATTTGTGTGAGACAGTCATTTGATGTCAACTTGGAAAGTTTCGTATTGATCATTCGATCACTTGAAAATTTCTTATTAGCTAATGGTGTGTGTGAGACATCCATTGTTGTTTTATAAGAATATTTCAATGATTGAAATGTGAGTTAAGAGCTAAAACACATGTCTACATACATTACGGTTTGTGTAGTTAGTGTACGAACTATTTTGATGGAATTCAGGACCGGAAGTTTGCATACCCGTTTGCAAACTTATTCAATTGTTGAAGTCAATGTACTTAAGTTTGCATACCCGATCGCAAACTGATTTAACTGTTGAAGTCTGGGAACCAAGTTTGCGTACCCGTTCGCAAACGGTTTCAACTGAGTTCGGTCCGGAGCTAAAGTTTGCATACCCGTTTGCAAACTGTTAGCTTGTGACCAATGTCCGGAACTTAAGTTTGCATACCCGTTGGCAAACTTAAGTGGTTCAAGTTCTTATATCAGTAAAATATGATATTATACTCATGAACAAATACATTTATATAATAAGGACTGAAATCTTTGCAACTGTGGATTAAATGTTCATGAATTGATTCTTCCGAATCAATCCGATTTTGCTTCGATTCATTCATGTATTTTACTATAAGATAATGAACAATTGAACAACTCTATGAAGAACACAATTAGATCCTTTGATTATCTTTGATCATCAAAGTTGATCTAGATGTGTTAGATGAATGTGGATTACACAAAAGTGTTCATATGGCTAACTTTGGTTGACTATTATTGAACCAACTAAGTATATACGTTTAGATACGGTTACCCATATCTAAATCAAGTATATTTCATTTGTGTGTGACAAGCTAAGTCCATCCATCGATGGAGAGATATTGGTTTCAAGAAAAACTTAGTTTTCATCTTAAATCAGGATTTCATTTAACGGTGAATGATGAATGCTTTGTTTCTAAGCTAACTAAGCAAACCCTGATTTGAAAGCTATATAAAGGAGACCTCTAGCAACTTGTAAACCTAATCTCCACACCTCATGTGTCGATACTAGTTGCGTACTAGAGTCGGTTCTCTATTAACCTGGGTTTTTCCTAAACCATTTAGGTTAACGACTTAAAGACTTCATTGGGATTCTGAAGCCAGATCCAACTATTTTCTACGTAGTTGTGTATTCTGGTCTTACTTGTTCTATCGTATTGAGTACTATCTTCTTTAAGATTGACTTGAGATTTATCTCCGATAGGTAAGATATAAAAAGTAATCACAAAGCTTTTTGTCACATTCTTTGTGATTCCACAATAACTTGTTCAACTACCATATAGTTAAGTTATTGTGAGGTGATTGATATTCCTAGGTTGTTATTCGGGAATATAAGACCTTATTATCAATTGGTTCATGTGCACCTTAATTTATCGTAAGACGGAACAAAACTTCATAGGTATTTTTGTGGAAGATAGATTTATCTATCAGAATAGACATTTCTGTGGGAGACACATTTATTTATAAGTCTTCGACTTTGGGTCGTAGCAACTCTTAGTTGTGGGTGAGATCCGCTAAGGGAATCAAGTGCGTAGAGTCCTGCTGGGACTCATAGGCGTAAGGAACGCGACTGTACCTTGATCAGTGTGAGATTAGTTAGGGCTCAACTACATTCCAGTCTGAAGTTAATATTGTAGTAGGCTAGTGTCTGTAGCGGCTTAATACAATGTGGTGTTCAATTTGGATTAGGTCCCGGGGTTTTTCTTCATTTGCGGTTTCCTCGTTAACAAAATATCTGGTGTCTGTGTTATTTCTTTTCCGCATTATATTTGTTTAAATGGTTGAATACCACAGGTAGTGCGTAGTTCAATCAATTGGTAAATCCAACATTTGGTTGTTAATTGAAATTGATTGACACTTGAACTTTGGTATTCGGTACTATTCAAGTTATTTCTCATATTGATCCGGCTTACAGATTTCTATCTGTTCGTTTGCAGATTGGTTTGAGAAACTGAGATATAACTCTTGGATACTTTTCTGTGATTGAGTCTGACTATCTCGTTGATTCTCTTGGAATTGTATTGGAGTTGTCCATACAGATTGCCGAACCAAATATTGGGTGTGGTTGTTAGACCCCCGCTATTTCACCACTTTTTCGATGAAGTTCTTCAAATGTCTTCGTTTCTTATTCAGTCTCCAATCTTCGAGGATTATTCAGTGATGTCTGGTACTCAGCTATCATACTCTATGCCTAATCAACATATAGATTTGTGCATCTAACATTGACAACAAGCTTGAGATGACAAAACTTGCGAGTTCGACCAAGCAGTACTCTAACAATCTTCACCTTTGTTAATTTTTTGTGAGAAAGCTATCCATACATATGGATTCAAAATAGATAAATCTTTCATCTAAAAATCCATCATGCTTGATATCTTTGAATCTTCAACGACGTCTGGAATTCTTCGTTCTTCAATTTTTTCTTCGGTTTTGCATATGATCGTTTCAGCACCTTTGTTATTTAAAATATATGGCGATAACAACTTATGAGAATACTTGTTTAGATCATTTCGAGAATGACAAAGTCACTCAACTCAATGGTTGTTGTATTGGTGCATAATTTTGTTACCTTTATTAAAGTCTAATTGTACCAAAACTTTAAAGCAATACTACATCGATATGTTCTCCTTCTTAGTCTTTACTTCCTTTTTTGCATAATAGCTAAAACTTATAGCTTATATTCCACTCCTCCTTACATAATGTTACAAAAAGGCATATGTTATAGTAGATTACTATTAAATAATTTCCCCCCTTTTTGCTAACAAAATTGGCAAAGGCGAAAAACAAGGGATAGTATTGAGCTACAAAAAAGAGTTATCAAGACTAGAGGTAACATATCAACTTTTTATTTAGACGATTTCACCAAGTAGACTCAGCGTCTTCATCAAGGAGAGATAAGGTACAATTATCTCCTACAATTCCACAGTCGTACTCGCCACACAGATATATCAATTAATCACAAGTTCAAATTGAACTCATCCCAATTTAATGTCATTCCCAAGAGAACAACATGAGCGATCTTCCTATAACTACATGAGAAGGATTTATTGGACATTAACAAATTTACTAGTAAATGATTATGCCAAATATTTTCCATTCTTCTCGCTTGTTACGAACAAAGAAGTTAAAACCAATGATCTTAATGTTAGAGGCACTAAGATACATTACTTGTGTGAGAAAATAATCAAGCAATATTCTCTAGGCCAATTGCGAACAAAGATTGTCATTTCAGAGATATGACTCAGCATGAGAATTATATCTTTTCTAGCCATGTACATACATAAAGATTAAAGTTATCGATCTTATTCCCTGCCAGTTATGGTTTTGGGGAGGAGGCGACAATTAAGAACATCTTTCGGATTCCATAAAATATATTCTCAAAGTGTAATCGTGGGAAAATCAATATTGGAATTCTCAAAATAGTTTACTCTTCTTTTAGCGATTTACACAAAGATTTAAGAGCTTAACCTATGAGGAGATATGAAATATTTGTTCTAATCACCAGAAATATGATAGCAAAGAACAAATCTCACAAAATAATAAATACACATAATAATCGATAAAGCTTAGGCTTTGCAATCATCTTCAAAATAAAATTTAATTAAATAAACTTTAATCATCGCAAAATGATAGTATTTGGAATAAATAATGTAAAACACGTAAATATGCTACTCCAAAAGCCAGTGTTCCTCCTTAAACAATAAGAAAAAAAATCCTACAAGGAGTTAACTAGAAAATACCCCTAAAGAACTCGACATCATTCCCGAACTCGTTGTCAACAACCGGCATTGAAACATAAGGTTTATGAATAAGAGAATTGACTTCTTCAAACCTATTAGGCCGTTGTTTGACAAGTACTTCTTGAACCTCGAGAGATTTCTGTACAATAGCTTTAAGTCCCTCCACTTCCATCTTAGTCTTCTTAAGTTCTTCAAAAAGAGTTGCAAATCTATAATGGCTGGAGAAGTTTTCTTCTGGCTTCTTCATATTTTTCTTCTTTAAATCTAGTCGTATCCACAACAGGATCCAAATTCTAACAAGTATGAAACTTGTGATCTGTCTTTGAAGATACGAATTTAATAAGAAAAAGTCTTGTTATTGCTCATAATTAATAAGTACTTAAACTATCTAGATTGGATAAGTACTACTTGTGCTACTCTTATCATAAAAATAAAATAATATAATGTAGAAAAGGAAAAACACAAAGCACCAGAAGTTTTGTTGAGGAGGAAACTTCACCTGCAGAAAAACCCTAGTACTTCGTCCAGCTTTGAATACCAAAGTGTATTAAGACGTTAGAGACACTAGGATACTATCAAACTTCAGACTGGAATATAGTTTAAACCGAATTAACCCTCCAAGATATTCAGCTATAGTCGTGCTTCTTACATGTCTTGAACCTTGCAAGGCTCTATGCAATTGATTCCATTAGCTGACGTCCTTCACATAAAGTGTTGCTTCAACCTAGTTGAAGACTTTTGATACAAATATGCCTCTAGCAGATAAGCTTAATTGATTTGCCTTTTGATCTAGGTTTGAAAATCTATTTGCAATAGACAAAGTCTCTTAAACTTCACGAATCCAAAACACTTACACTCAATTAGCTGAGAATCCTGGATTAACAACCACCTCTCAAGAAAAATCCAAACAAATCAAAGAAGAGTTTATATATCTATCTTGAGCAATCACAAAGTCTAAGACGAAGAAAACTTTGCGATTTTTATCTATCTCGTTCCTGATCTGAGATAACAAGAACCTCGCAGATCAATAACAACAAAATAAGGATACACGAACTATCAGGTGAAGATAGTCGGACCTGGATCCACAAATCCCAAGATGAAGTTTTTAAGTTTTAACCTAATTATGTTTCACATAGGAAACCTAGGTTTGTAGAGGAGGACTCTATCAAGCAACTAGGACACATAAGTGCCGAGATTAAAAGCTCTTGTCGCATGAGTCCTTTTATTTATAAACTTTCAAAGCTCTAGATATCTTTAAATTGAATCTAACATAACTTAAAATTCAAACAAACATCTCTTCAGTTTAGATGTAGCAATGCCAACGTATTTGTAAAAATATTTTATGAACATCAATTTAGTTCAAAACTGGATAGATATGTATAAAAGTACGCATACCGATGGACCAGTCCACGAACTCAGGTTGGAGTGGGGAGCTCCCGATATTTGGAACACATAGCGAAATTCGGGCTACTGAGATGATTTTGGGTCATTGCCTAGTTTATAAAGAACGTGCGATTAGAGGATACTAAAACTAATTGGGGGATAGAGGAAAAGGATAAAAACTGGATTTAAATATCAAATCAGGGTCACCCCTTGTCTAAGTATTTTACCTAATACCTAATCTATCCCTCACTAATCATGTTTAGTGCTTAGTTATAATTAGTAAATTTATAAGATTATTTGATAAATGATTAGTATGTATTTTTATTTGTATTTGGGTGAGTGAGGTGAGAGTAGAAGGAGGGAAAAAGTATTTGAGATGGAACTTTTTTTTGGTGAAAATGGAGGATGATTGTGAAGAGAGAATTGCTACTAAGAGGTTGAAAATTTGATTTTTTTTCTTTGAATCTACCATTTTTGCAGCTGAAAAAGCTCGGTGCCAGCATGGACGTGGTATGAATACAATGCCGGAAGCAGCCATACCGACATGGTATGCATACCACGTCCATGCCGACACCGAGCTTATCCCCCATTTTGAAATTCAAGGCGGCATAATATTCAACCAAAAAACTATGCCGGTACAAAAGTTGTTTTTTACCGCTCCAGGGGGGGGTGGGGGGGGGGGAGGGTCTTGGGGGGAGTAGCCCCTCCCGGCAGCGCCCCCTAGCAGAGTGCGAGACAACATCTCGTAGAAATTTTTTCTTCTTTTGAAATTCAAAACCTATTCTGTATTGAATTTTTTTCTGGTTTTCAGTCCACTGCCGGCGCAGTCAGTTAATTCTCGAGCATGCCAGTACTGCTACCATGCTTGAATTTCTTTGCCGGCACATGATGTAAAGTATCCCGAAAATTGATTTTTTTCCACTTGACTACCGGCATTGATAGATTTCTATCGAGCATGCCGACACTTAGTTACGGCATTGAATGTTAGTTACCAAGCATGTCGGCACCATTTTCCGGCATGGTCTTCATCAATTCCGGCATGGTCTTAATCACTTCCGGCGATGTAAAAAATTTTATTTCCGACATGGTCTTCATCACTACCGGCATGGTCTTCATCACTTCCGACATTTTGAAGAGAGAATTGCTACTAAGAGGTTGAAAATTATTTCCGATATGATTTTGTTTTTTGATTTTTATTTTGAGTGAAGGATATTTTAGTATTTTTGCCCCCAAAACATCCCTTAGCAGACACTATTGGTTGGGGAAAGTAATTTATATCCCAAATTAGTTCAAGTATCCCAATCCGGCGTTCTTTATAAACCGCTATTGTCACCTTCTTGCACATATGAAACACATTTTAGCAATATAGACCCACCTCTGCCGTTGGATTGATTTATTTATGATACTTTTGATAGGAATTAAAGACAAAGCAATCACTATATATCAACACTTAGTTCTAATTGTTGTTTAATGGTTTTCCCTTTAAGAAAGACAAAGTTTGATTGATTTGAAAAAGTATGATTACTCTCAAAGTATGATTACTCTCTACTAGGTGTGTTTTATGTGGAGAGACTTATGATTACTAAATGACTCACAATATCACATACTACTACTAATTTTGAATGAATGGTCTTCCGTTCTCGTTAGTCTTTCAAGTCAAAAAGGAGTAGATAGGTGGTGGAAAAAGATTACAAACATTTAATAAAATGCTTAGGAAAGTAAGTTTTTGGTTATAACTAAGTGAATTCCACGTCCCCCATTTAAAACACTATAAAGTTTTCCCTTCTTGTTTATCTTCTTTTAATCTTTGTTAGCTTACCGTTTAGTGAAGTTCTAGTGAAGTTCTAATTTGCTTTAAACAAGAAAATCTGTTATCTTAGGATTAAGCTATTCGGAAGTCAACTTATCAGGGTGCTCTATAATTTTAATTAAAAACCTGTATATTTGAATATCCATTGTTTGTGTGAATTTCGAATTCAGATCGTGTATATTAATGATATATGGCTTAGCATTCTATTAAAAACATCTAACATGTTTTTAAATCTAAACAAAAACTGCCAAAAATTCCTTCTATTTAATTGGATTAGGTTGAATGATTTGAATATAAAGTTTACGCATTTGAAAAGTATTAGAATGTTTGATTGGGTTATATTCAACTAATCAATGGAACTTAGATTCTAATTAAACCTTAATCAATAGTATCATGTCGGGGTTATGACTTGTGAATGATTAGAAACTTTTATCATAATGCCAAAGAAAATTTTGCTTTTGAAGGGATAATAGAATATGTTAAAACTGTTAAGATTAGATACCTATTAAAGTTCTTAATTAGTACCAATACACTAAACATCTTGGCACTTTAAACTTTGCTCAAAACATATCTATTTTGTGGTTGAGGAGGAGGGATAAATAAATAATAAATAAATGTAATGCTATATTACTAGAGACCTATTTCAAGTAAGAGGGACAGAAAACAAAATTGATGGATGCTCCACAATTGGGCTAGACTAGAGAAACAGTGGTGTTCATTCTTTTAACCTTTTAGGTACTTCAAGAATCCAGAATTGAATAAACATGGGGGCACCTTAAAACTTACCAAATCTAAGTGAAAGAACTGTTAAGATATGAAGGGAATTTTAATGAAAGGAATTTATTAACCAGTCCAGACACTAACAAACACAAAAGCGGGATGCTCTGTTTTTCTCAGATGAGCCAAGCCCACCTTTACTGTGTCTGCGCGGTTTTGGAGTGGTTTAAAATGCATAGCATGTCCAAGACCACTATTTATTCATTTATACAACTGCATCTGTTGTTGAGCTTTCGATGCTTTAATCTATGAGTGTTAAAACAGAACTAAAACATGTAGGAGTTTGAGCTCAAGGCTGCTACAAGGATACCAAATGATAAAAATCACCCATCAATTCTACGAAGGTAGGAAGGTTGGTAATTTTCCGTGAAATTAGATAATCGTTTGTAATAGTTCTATCTAAGCTAGTCAAGTAAAAATACCTAAACTAGTGGGAAAATTAAAGAGATTAAACAAAGGACACTTGGTCATTTCATTTCCTTTTTTACATGAACTTCTTCCATACATTTTCATTCAAACTTGAATGCTTGTAGGAAGATTTGAAACCATATACCCAAACTCCATTATATCATTCCCCCCCTTTTTTATACCCCCAAAAGTAAGCCTAACTGTATCCCAATCCCCGCCTTTTTTAACCGTTAGCAAACTTGTTTGAAAAATGTCTATTAGCCATTTGTCAAACAAGTCTGCAAGAAATGAACCGCAACTACAAACCATTTCATCTAAAACCTCTTGATCAACAGACCAACACCCTCTCTTTACATTCCCAAACACCTCTACAAACACCCCATTGATTTTAGACCTGAAATTCTCAGCCATCTCGTCCTGAAATGCTGAATTTCTATCCAAAACAAACCGGTTTTCGATGGACTCGAAAAACCCATAATGTGTTTTCTCATAAGCTAAATCTGTTTCTTGAGTCAGATCACTAGGAACTGGAGTGAACTCTGAGGTTTTTTGTTCGTCGCTGTCTTCCTCTTCCTCATCTCCTACTGCTAAGAGATTCAAATCAAGGGTGTTCGAGCTTGATTGCCTCGAAAATACCTTTGTGGCGTGTCCCGTCTTCTCGTCACCACTTCCACTTGTTTGTGGGCTTTGCCTCTTGTTAGGTAGTTCTGACTCGGCTTTGCGCTTATGACTTGAGTCAGTTGGTCTCAAACTAGGACATGTTTCAGCTTCAACTACTAATTTCATGGAGATGATGCCATCGTCTTCAAGTCCCGAAGAAGTACTTGTCATGGCAACAAATGTGGCTCCAGACAAACTGACTTCTCTCCTGCTGTGATCTTCGAGCCGTCCAGTTTGAAAGCCATCCGCAAGAAATTTAACAAAATGTGCATCCGCAAAATCAATTTCTTCAATCAGAACAATGCATCTTTCATGGGATTTCAATGCTTCCAAGAGAATTCTGCAACTTAGGCTGGCCTCTTTTTCTCTTCTCATGTTCATGTTGACAAGATGATACGAAGACCCAGAAAATGTCTCTGAAGTTGCTCGTGCCAATCGCCTTTTTGCAACCAAATCTGTTCCTTGAATGAATAACCAATTCCCATTCTTCTTGGTTGGTCCTGGGTTGATTAAAGCTTCTGCAATTGAACGAGCTGTCTCGGATTGCCACGGGATATTTTCTTGCAGCAGCTTACACAAGTCTTGTTCTTTTGCAGAATCCTTCTGATCGGAGAACAATGAGTTACCAAGAGCAAGTGTGATCTTCAAGTCCTTGCTTTCCATGCTTCTAAGAGAATCTAGCCTTGGTTCCGATGGAATTTGCTTTGGGCCTCCAGTAGTGCTAAAACCAAAGTCAATGGAACAAGGTTGGCGGGTTCCAAAATGAGCCACGGAATTTGAAGTTTGACTGAGTTTTGTCTCTGATTCACAGAAAGTGTTGTTCTGGTTCAAGTTTGATGCCGCCGCACTTGCCCACCAAGGAAATGATGAAGCACGGTTGTTGAACAACGAAGGAGAATTAGGATGAAGCTGATTAGACCTTGGATGGTGCAAACTATGACACAATCTGTTCCATTTTCTTCTCAGTTCCACCAAATCATCCTACAATTTTTCGAAAACGAATTCGTTAGCAAAATCGTCATTATAGTTAGACAAAGATAGACAGATAGACCCAGTATGTCTTTCAATCAACACATTCAAGTCCATTTGATTATTACCTTATGACGTGAATCGGCTCGACTAGACTGCAGCCAGTAAGGCAATTGCTTTGAACCCTTGTCCATTTCTTTAACACCAGAAGAACTTAAGAAAGAAGGCGACGACTTCTGTTGCCCTGATTTGAAAAACCCTGCATCCCTTTCAAAATTAGAGGTACATTCAGCACAACAAGTGAGCTTGTCTTGCTCATCCACTGCAGCAAATGGCTTAGTTTCTTGCATCTGAGATTGACTTTGCACAACACTCATCCTTGATTGAATTCCACTGCAAACAAACATGAAAAAACACAATCAAAATCAAAATATCCACATGAAAACAGTATCAATTAAATCAACTTATGGAGAACTGAAATTCACAAGTATAGGCACAAATTATTTCCACTAAAAACACTACTGTTCAAAGGCAGACACCAAAGAGATATAGATATTCCAAAGTTTGAAAATAGTAGTAGTACTAGTAAATGAAGACAAAATCAGCAAATATGTTTGACATAAATGCAGTTTGGTCCCCTAAGAACAAAAAAAAAACATAAAAATTTCAAAAGAACAAAACAACAAAAAGAATCCTATCAAAATCATAATTCTAATTCCCTGTCTCAAACTCTAAATTGCAAGAAACATATATGATGAGATACTACTACTACAAATCTTTAACACAAACCAGTAAAGAAAAGGACAGTGCTAGTGTAAAAAAACATATATATCTGCCATTACTAAGAAAAATAAGAACTGTTTTAAGTTATGATGAAGAAGAACTCACCTAGAACCATGTAAGGATAAACCAAGACCACCAGAAGGAACAGAAACAGCTTGAAGAAACCATTGTATCTCAAGAGAATAAGGCTGTTTAACTTGACATTTCATATAAGTTTGATAATCAGCAGTAGCCATTAACCAAACTTTTGATGAAGAACTAAAATCTGATATCAACCTTCCAATCTCTTCAACTAAGAACCCACTGTGATTCTCATTTTCATCAGCAACAACCCATTTCAAATCACCAATATAGATTATAACTCCACTTCCTAATGACACTAGAGAAGTCACTTTACTTCTCAAATCAGATATCTTCATCTCCACTTCATTTCTCTTCATGAACTTCAAAGATAACTGAAATTTAAGAACATGGGTTGATCTCAACTCATTAGGAATGTTAATACTTCTCTGAACTCTATTCATTAACTCTTCAACTAAACCTTCAGTTGTTGTTAAACAATCACCAACTATAACTGTGTTTCTTCGCTTACCACTAGTCGAAAAGACCTCGAAGACTAACCTTAAATCCCTCTCTCTTTCACTAACTGAATCATTAAAATCATGGGTGGTGGTGTTTTTCAAATGGTTCTTAGGATGAAACAGAAATGGGTTTTGTTCAGACATGAAATGGGTTTGCCAAAACCCATTATGATTGATGAAGTTATTGTTATGATCATGATGAGTAGGAGGAGAACACAGAAAAGTAGTACTAGAAGGAGCTGAATTGTACTGAAAAACAGAAGAAGGTGAAGAAGATATTGATAAGTCTTCAAGATTGTTTTTGACAGAAATACTAGAAAACCCAGCCTCCCTCATAACTCTACTAACACTAGGATCATCTAAGATGGATATTGTAAGTTGCTCTAGCTCAACCTTAATAGCTAAAAGAGGTTGTTGCTGTTGTTGTTGTGACTGAGATTGCTGATTCTCAATACAACCCCTTCTCTGATGAGCTTGTGCTCTTTTCAGAGCAGCTATCAAAGCATTAGAAAGACAAGGCTGATTACCACCACCACCACCAACACCACCATGATGAAGCAAATGACTACTAGGATGAGTTGTTGGTAATCTATTCAAAGCAACATTAAAACACAACTCAAGTGCTCTGCATTGAAGTGGATGAGAATTTGAATGTGGGTTTGATTTTAAACAAGCTCTTTTTAATAATCTTGTTCTTGAGTCACTCAACAATGTTGCAGCGACATGAAGTGGTGTTATCTGAGCATGCCCTCTCCTCTTTGCTAAACTTAATGAATGTTTCAAGATTGAAGCAGCCTCTGCTGTGAGGGTCTGCTGTAATGTAAAACCTCCTGCACGCATTACTTCCTAAATGAAAAACCCCCCACACCCCTCTTAATACACTTGACTCAACTGAATGAAGATGATCATGAAACACTCTACACACACAGTGTCTTTGAGTTTGTTTCTCCCTCCCCAAGGTTTGAGTTCTTATGATGGGTTTTTTTTGCTTTGAAGTTAGTTTGTTTCTACTGCTGCTGCTGCTTCTTAATAACTAGCTGCTGCTGCTGCTTTTTGTAGTTCTTTACTTTCATGGGTTTCTTTCTTTTCTTTTCTCACTCTCTGAACCATCCCTTTATTAAAAATCACAGTCACAATAGGGTACGGTTTATATAAAGTGTACTGTTTTAAAAAGAACATATTTTATTACTAATATTCAAAATTTACACTTTTGCTTTTTTTGTTAATTAAATCAGAATTTTCATGGAAATGGTAATAAAATGCATCTGCATTGTGAATGAGTGATGAAATTTCTTTTTTCTGCGATATGAGATAAAAACAGAGTAAATGTAAAAGCTGCAAAACAGATTTTTGATCTCTTGCGTTGCAACAGTTGCTGCTGCCTGCACTGTTTGTTTGTGATCAGTTTATGTCTTTCTTTACTAACAAACGTGAGAGCTTTTGGTTGTTCTAGTAATTACACATGCCTCCCCTAAAGTCAAAAATCAAGGGAGTGAACTCTAAATATGTAAAAAGTTTGGATAGGTTAGGGTGCTATTCTTAGTATCTGTACACAACTTTATGTATAGGGGGGATTAAGTGTGTATAAAAAAAAATACAGTTCAGGGTTCAGAGTCTTCAGACCTATTTATGCATAAGTAATTAAACAGGAAAGAGGTGTATTAATAGGGAAATGTTGTACTTGACCTTTATGTTTTGCTATTTCCATGAAAATACGTATTCATGAGAAAAGGTGGATGATGACCCATTAATTTAAAAAAACCACACTCACAGTGTACAGAGCTTCACTCCTCTTTTCTACATCAGTTCTTTGAATAGCCAGGCAAAGGCAAAGCCAGCAGTTATCTAGAAAAAAAAATGAATATTTTTTTTTGCCTCACACATTTTTATATTATTTGAAATATATTTTTCATGAATATTGAAAATTGTTTTTAGATTGAGGAATAAGGAAGAAAGAGAGGAGGAGGAAACAGAGCAATAAATCCGAGTGTAGAGACATGCAGCAGCATTTTATTCTTTCTTTTCAAGTACCCAAAAAGTAATCCTCTGTTGTCTACTATCCTAATTCCTACTCACATTATTGGTCGCTTTTCAGTCTTTTCTTTCTCTTCCCCTCTAGACAATGAAACCAAATGTTTTTGTTTTGGGAATTTGGTTTCTATTTCATTCGGTAATTAGTTTTCCACGAAGTGATTCTGTAATTAGTGTTTTTCCTCGGGGCACTTTGGTACGTAGGACACTGTTCCTATGTGGCGATTGGTTTGAATTTTTCCTTTTGGGCACTAGAGCCTAGTTAGTAATTCGGGATTCGGCAAACGTACGAGTATTATACGGTTTTGTAAAAATCAGATTCGGTCAAAAATTCGGTCAACGGGACGTGATTCGTCATTAATTCGGAACGGCATACGTACGTGTATAATTCGATTTATAAATGTGAGTTCGGCTCTGAAAATTCGGTATCTATATATAACAAATAATTTGTATTTATAAGGTCATAGACCAATTTTTATGCATATGTGTGAATTATTTAAGGAAAAAATAAACTCAATATGATGATATTAATAATATATACAACATTAGTTATCCAAGAGGACGTCGTATGGTGGTTTAGATGCTTGGTTAGTGAGTTTGAGATCTCTCTCACCTTCACCTTCAAATCTCTTCAGTCGTTTTTGTTTCATAAAAATTACAACACGTCTAATATTCGGTCGTGTATGCTCGGGAGACAGTAAAGCCCAAAAAGTGGAGTCTTTGAAAAGTAAAAGCTAAAGAATTTATGGCGAATTAAGCAGACGTATCATTCGGGATACGTAAAATTCGTGAACAATTCGCGAATAAACCGGGAATGCCACATAATACGTGACTTGGATTCGGAGTTGCAAACGTACGCGAATAAGACGGTAAAATTCGTGATACGGAAAAATTCGCGAATGATTCGCGAATCATTCGCGAACTTACTAACTAGGCACTAGAGTAGTGGTGGAGATAAAAAAGCATTTGGTCAAGCAATGAGAGGAGTAGGGCTGTCAATGGATGTTAACGTAACGGATATTGTCTCTTCCGCTGCCGCTGCCATTAAAAATTAGCGGATATCCATTATCCGTTAAGTTCCGACGGAAATAGGAAAATCAAAAACGTTGCCGTTACGTTGGATTTACCGGATAACGGATATTTATCCGTTACCATCCGGTACAAACAGAAAATAGGCTAAAAACACATATCAGCTATTAAATCCAACAAAACAGGTTCTAAATCCATGCCACACACACAAAAACAGACATACAAATATTCAGATGTTCTAGGCTTCTAGCAAAAGAAAAAATCATGTTTTTTGAAAAGAAAAAGACATTTCCATGACTCCATCTCCATTTTCGACGATACACAAACACAACAAAAGTGAAAAAAATTACACGTGCAATACGCACGTTAGCGGATAACGGAACTAAACCTAACGGAAATGTACGGTTCCACTACCGTTACGTTAAGAAGGGATTATCCGTTAACTTATCGGTATCGGATATCCGTTTACCGCTATGTCGGACGGTAGCGGTAACGGCTAACAGATTATCGGTATCGGCTAACGAAAAATCGGTATCCATTGACAGGCATAGAGAGGAGAATGGGTTTATAGTGTGATCCAGAGTCACAATGAGTGGCGAGGACTGATGAGTAACCAGGTAGTGATGAGTAAAGCTTTATGTAGACCAATTAGCTAGTTAGGGATACTAATTATGAAAAGAGTGAGTACTGTGGATGGGACTGGCTAGAGGGGGGCAGACAAAGAGAGTAATGAGGTCACCAGCAAAAAGGCAAAATCATCTAAACCTGTATTATGTACTTACTAATAAGTGTAGTACTTTTTAAGTAGAAGCCCTCTAAACAAGGGCTTTTGTTTACAAGCAGGCTTACTAAATATCTCTCAGCCTTATATCAGAAGCTAACTTTTTTCTCAAGAAGAAACTTAAAAGGTTGTGTAATATGCTTACATCATTTTACGGAGATAATCCAGAATTTAACTTTCTATATATAACAATGTTTTATGCATTATGCATATGGAAACATCAATTAATAAGCTTCTCATCCAGTCCAAGGCTTTATTATAACGCGTCCGGACACCAGAAACAGAAGTCACAAAAAGTTGACTTGTTTTCTTTTAGAAATTATTCTGAAATTATCCACACGAATTAATTTCTGATTCTTTTTGTTTTCGAAAATCAAAAAACAACTTCTGGATAGGTATCCAAACACTTTAAACATATCGGGTTTATTTTGCAAAAAAAGCATAATGGACGAGATCAATGTTTTTCTTTGTTGTTTTTTTTTTCCTAGTCGGTTGCCATTCCTGCCTTTGGTCTTAATTGAGCTTTAAAAAGAAAGCCAATACCAACAAGTTCCAAAGTATAATGGTCATTGCACCTTTAACAAAAGTAGAGATCCTAAAGTCTAAAGAGAAGAGATCAGCTGAATTTTTGGAACTAGTAATCAAGGGGAATTTAATTAGAATACGGCCTGCAAAAATATCATCTTTATACTGCAATTACTTAGTCTAATACTAATCAATGTCAGGAACAGGAGATCACAAAATCTTAAAGACTAAAGACCATTCATTGATTAGCATTAGTAGTTTCTGCAAGGAAAGAGTGACGGGATTAGAAATCGGTTAGGGTCATGC
This sequence comes from Papaver somniferum, assembly GCF_003573695.1. Lineage (NCBI taxonomy): Eukaryota > Viridiplantae > Streptophyta > Magnoliopsida > Ranunculales > Papaveraceae > Papaver > Papaver somniferum. Next base: position 199,810,284 of record NC_039364.1, on the reverse strand, counting down.
ATTCACAATAAATGCTATTGCTAATTCGAGACCTATTTCATTCAAAGCTTTTTGTCACTACAAAGCAAGAAATGTAAGTCGTTCAAAGAAAAAACAGAGTGTGACGATCAAGAGTGGCATCTGATTTTAAGGTCTCAAAGGTAAAAGATTGATTCATCTTCCTTTTCTTTTTCTTTTTACTAGTTTTTGGTGTTCTTTGATGATTAATATTTAAGTTCTTGGATGGAGTTTGAATGGAAAATGGTACCAAAAGAAATGTTGTAAAGTTACCAAAATTAAAATGATGAGAAAAAAGCTAGCTAGATAGAGGAGTGTTCGAGAGCCTTGGTAAAGCTAACCAAACACAGTCAAAATGCGTCAAAGTTCAAGGTGCATTGATATCACTTGGTTTTTTGAAACATAAAGTAAATCTTGAACGATTTGCTCGAAAGCTAGTACAAGACTACAAGTACAGAGCAAAACTGGTCTTCACAGACGAAAAATGGGTCATTTGGCCAAATATTTTTAAAACATGGTTCTAATGCACGAGTAAAAATTAGTATGGGTGAAAAAATAGCAAGAATGAAACTGGGATCATCCTGACTTAAACTTAAAAAAGAGCAAGAATGAAACTGGATGCATTCTGATATAAATTAAAAATAAAACAATATATTTGAAAATGTGTAGGATGAAACTGTTTACATCCTGCTTATTTTATATTTTCGTCTATTTAAACCGTATCAAAATCTAAATGTCTTTTTCACCCAAAAATTATCGTTATTGGGTTAATTGACCAATTTTATGCTTCACAAATAGGTTATCCTTCTACCCAAAATCTACTCTCACAAGGGGGTCTCCCAATGTGAATGTCGGTTCATTTTCTTGTTTTTCCCCCTATTTGTTCATCATTTCTGCTAAATTATACTATAAAATTTGGTAATCTCCGTGAAATCTGATAATCCCAACAAAATTTTGGAAAAGAATTCACAATACAACTTGACTTCTTAGGGTAATGAGCCACATTTTGTGTATAAACAACAGGATGCCATTCACCCTTGGAATTTCGATTAATTTATCGGCATCCAAACCACATATATCCTACATTGTCAAGTAGTATATCTTAAATGCCGGCAAATTTGAAGTGTGGATGGCATTTTCGCTATAGAAACACGTTACCGATTTTGGTGGTTCCAAAATTTGAACTCACAAGGGCACAACATCTACTGGCAACCAGAGAAAGAAGTTGTACTTTTACTTGAGTAATGATAAAGGAGATTTATTATCAAACGAAAGAAGATTGAGATGAGATATGCTAATCTCTTTATACATTTTCTTTTCTCTCTTTTTTGGTAGATTCTAGGCTTTTTTGTCTTTAACTACGGTTTACCGGATGTACGCAAGACAATATTTTTTATAACATGAAAACAAGAACTCAAGTGGTATCTATTTCCTTTTGGGTTAGTGTAATTGAAATCATTAGATGATCGAATAGTGAGAATTAAAAGAGAGCAGTGCCGCTTTTGAGGAGAAAACAAACAACTTGATAAGACAAAACAAGAAAAAGAATCTCCCGCTAGGATAATCTAATAATATACGAACAATGTTAACGATTTCGCTGGATATGCTCATGATTTATAAAGCATTCCTGTTAAAGGGGCGGCAATCTAATAAGACAAAAAGGTCATTACATGGTAATTTATGTCACCCTTTATAAAAAATATTAAAATGACCAATTAATCCTTATTATTAATAAACAAGATTAGTGTTGATAATCAAGGTTAGTGTTGATAATTAATTTTCATTTATAATAACTCTAAAATCGGATTTTTAGAGTTGAAAAAAAAAATTGTGAGGGGAAGAAAAAGAAACTTTTGTGATATTTGTAAAACCCTGGATTTTGATTCACTCAACCAAAATGAGTGATTCCAGTGACAAATTCGAGATGGGTGACTTTCTAAATTAGTTTCCATTAGCTTTTTGTCGCTCAAAATTATCTAAAGTACATAAAAAAAATCGAAACTTTTAAAATTTCAGAAGAACTTACTGTTGGAATTTAGCTCGTTACCAACCGTAACTGGTTCAATTTGGGGAAAACCCAATCGTAATACCAGTTACGGTTGGTAGAATGACAACACATAGCAACCGTAACAAATTACAGTTGGTAACTAATGAATCGAGATCAACCGTAACTTACCTACGGTTGGTAAGGTTATTTGAGTTACAAGTCATAACTCAAATACGGTTGATGACAGTGATGCAATTACAAACTGTGAAAAGAAATTGAAACATCCAGAACAACTTACGGTTCATAACTTAAGTAACGAGACCAACCGTAAGTAACTTACGGTTGCAAAAAAAATTCGTAACTGAACATTTTATCTCAAAATCAAGAACTTACGGTTGGTATTTGAGTTAAATGAACCGTAACATCAACCAAATCTACAGTTACGGTTCCAATTGGAGTTATTACCAACCGTAACTCACATGCAACACAGAAATTTCAATTTCAATTTTGATCCAAAACCCTAATTTTTGATACAAAACTAACTTAAATCAAACACAATAAACTAAATCCTAAGTGTGTCTTTTCGAAATATAGTTTTTAATCAACGATTATCAATTTTTTAAATTGCTGATTAATCGAGGACGATGAAAATTTCAATTTTAATAGAGGAGGAAAAGAGAAGAGAAGTTGAAAAAATAAAAAAAGTTGTTTTGATTTTTCTGATTCCATTAGGTTAAAAATAGAAGAGGGTAATCTAGTCAATTTACACCCCCTATAAGACACCCCCCTAATCAATAAGAGGGACATTGCTATCACACCTGTCGCCCCTCCAGTGGAACATGCCGCCCCTTTAACATGATTGTTATAAAGGGGATGCAATTTCATATAAGACAAAAAAAAATATTAAGCTATCCTGACGGTTGGATCAATGAAATGGTATGAGCTCCTAATAGGACCGGCATCCCCTTTATAAATCATAGATTTGCTATCCGGCTCCAACAAGAATTCATTTGACAAAAAGAGTATTGGCACCCCACTTGCCAAAAATGAAGTCAAGCATCAAATGGCTTGGCAAACCATGCAGCTAACAATGAAATATATTTATCCTTCAAAGAAAAAACACCTGTTTTGCCAAAGACGGAAAACGACCTAAAAACAGCTTAATGGTGTCACTTTTGTTGTGAATAAAGGTAATAAAATTAGGTTACTCTAGTAAGAAGAAAGGTATCCCTTTAATTTCTTTTTGGATTTGTGAATGAAATGTAACTTGTAGTCTTCTTTTGTAGGGTTTTCCAACAGATTTTCAACAAAGGGAGAAAAGGAACCCCAAACCTATTGATCGGGACATTCATGACACACCCCTTTTGATCTCATCATCCCGAAAGGGTTAACATTTATTTCAAAAGTTATACAAGCCAGCACTTGTCACACTAATTACATAGAGAAAAAGTTCATCATATGTTAGACTTGGAAGAAATTACCAAACAACTTACAAGGCAAACTAAGTACTACTAAAACACGGTGGATACAACATTTAGAACAAAATCATCTCCCCATTTCGTCTTGTCTAAAGTGAAGTTATAGCTTGAATCAATATAAAAATCTTTTGCTAATCAAGAAAAGAAAAAAAGAAAAATGAAGCTAGAGCTGGACATCTCAAGGGGAGATGATAGACATGGAGAATCCTGATTTTTATCCTGACTCTCATTGAGTTAAATCAAAAGATGATATAAATAACCTAGCGTTTTTAGGGGCCACTCAAAAAGAATTAGGGACCACTTTTTTATTCCCATCCATTGAAGGAGGTTAAGGGTTGTCTTAAAAATAAAAATTGTCTATATTGTCCTTCACCTTTATACTAAATCTAAACCTATATCCTTTATTTTCATAATCATATCATTCCACTTCTTCTTCTCTTTTCCACCCATTGAAATTTTTTTCCATCATTTTAATTTTGATTGAAAACAAAGATCATCGATCAAACAAATGTTATGATTGATTGTTTAAAATTAAAACCCAAAATTCATTAACCTTAAAGTTGAAACTTAGAACATCAAAAAAAAGGAGTTCAACAAACAAAACAAATAGATGATAGTAGTTGTGATTCAAAATTAGGATTTGATTACTTGAAATCAAAAATTTGATCCGAAAATTTTCTTGGATTTACAGTAGCAGAAACATAATCGGTAACCGATTATGGTTGATGTTCTTGGATTTACACTAGCAGAAACATAATCGGTAGATAATAATCTACTTTACCTACCGATTATGGTTGATGTTCTTCGTTTCATAAGAACATCAACCATAATCGGTAGGAAATTGATCGATATCTACCGATTATTCTTGATTCTAAAAATTAAATTTCTCTGTACAAAAAGTTACGCACAATCTATAGATAATGAACACCATTAACTACCGATTGTGAAAGTAGAAAATTTTGAAACTTTTGTTAAGTTTTGAAAATTTGAATTTGAGGCCATGTACACAATCGGCAGATAATAAGCATCACTTATTAACACAATTCACTTCCTATTATGGTAGTATTAAAATTCGAAAATTTAGTATATTCGGAGGTTAAAGTAACACACTTTACTACCGATTATGGTAGTACCAAAGTTCGAAAATTTTAGGATTTTGGCAAAATCATATTTTGGGGCCAATATACATTCGCAAGTCAAATTTACTACCGATTATGGTAGTACTAATATTCGAAAATTGAATATATTCGGAGGTTAAAGTAACACACTTTACTACCGATTATGGTAGTACCAAAATTCGCAAATTTTAAGATTTTGCAAAATCACATTTTGGGGCCAATATACATTCGGAAATCAAAATTACTACCGATTATGGTAGTACTAATATTCGAAAATTGAGTATATTCGGAGGTTAAAGTAACACACTTTACTACCGATTATGGTAGTACCAAAGTTCGAAAATTTTAGGATTTTGGCAAAATCTCATTTTGGGGCCAATATACGTTCGGAAGTTAAATTTACTACCGATTATGGTAGTGCTAAAATTCGAAAATTTAGTATATTCGGAGGTTAAAGTAACACACTTTACTACCGATTATGGTAGTACCAAAGTTCGAAAATGTTAGGATTTTGGCAAAATCTCATTTTGGGGACAATATACATTCGGAAGTCAAATTTACTACCGATTATGGTAGTACTAAGATTCAAAAAATGAATATATTCGGAGGTTAAAGTAACACAATTTACTATCGATTATGGTTGTACCAAAGTTCGAAAATTTAAGGATTTTGGCAAAATATCATTTTGGGGCAAATATACATTCGGAAGTTAAAGTAACATACTTTACTACCGATTATGGTTGTACCAAAGTCGAAAATTAAAGGATTTTGGAAAAATCTTATTTTGGGACCAATATACATTCGGAAGTTAAAGTAACACACTTTACTACCGATTATGGTTGTACCAGAGTTCGAAAAAGCCAAAAAAAAAAAATCCCTCAAATTTTTTTATCACCCAAATCCTGCTCAAACTACCGAATATCGAAGGGTAATTTTGTCATTACGAAATATGGGAAATAAGGGGTGAACACAATTTAGGATTGGGTGACCTTTTTTGTTTTATTGTTGGCCCCTAATTCCTTTTGAATGTCCCCTAAAAACGCTAGGATAAATAAACACCCATCCGAAAAGATGATATAAGGAGAAGTGGGGTGAAACTAAGTGATGGTCAAGGCAGGGATTTGTCACTTTTGACCCGAAAGTGAAACGAGGAGGGAAGGGTAAAAATAAAAGAAGAGAAAGCGTGCAACTTTATACAATAAATGTATCCCGACATCAAATGATATTTGATATGACCATACGCTTTTCTTTTTTTCTTTTCTGCCTTTGTGTTATGTTTCAGACATTCTTTCATTCGTTCTTCTTTCTTTCTCACTATGTATCCTCGACTTACGAGACAATAATGCGAACCCAGAAGCCCAGTGAAATGGAAAATTGAAAAGGAAACAACGGTTATCACGGGAGAAAATGCCAAACGAACCAAACAGTCCCTTATGAGAATTACTTTTTCCCAACAGAAAAAAAAGCTGTTTTTCACTTTTTTGTATTAGGTGACAAATCTAGGTCTTTTATTTTTCTTAACTTTCCTGCAGTTTCTGGCAGACAAGTTTAGAAGTAACTCTGTGATAAATTGATCACGCCATGGGTGACAGATGGATCCATTAGTTGTCCAACAGTGCCATGTAGTTCAGAGACTTCAGAGGATTGAAGAGACGTACCGTATGTTTAATTAATGGACAAAACCTGTGGGAACGTCCAATGTTTCTACTTGCAATCAATGCAATGCAGTAATGCACACCCATCAGGTTTTATGCTTTGCCTGCCATGATCAAAGCACCGATGCTGGCTAGCCCACACTCTCACCCAAATTCCTATAAACTTATAACAAATTTTACATTTTACCTATTAACCTTTTACCTTCAAAAAAGAAAAAAGGTTTTACAGTTTGGCTAACATTTTACTTTAACACTTTCAATATGCTCAAATTAACTAGCGGTAAGCCCATACAAGTCTTAGTGTTTTACCACCCTTATCAAATTAACTAGCGGTAAGCCCATACATTTTACTTTAACACTTTCAATATGCTCAAATTAACTAGCGGTAAGCCCATACAAGTCTTAGTGGTCTTTGATGTTAATGAAAGTTTTTCTAATGGTGTTGGCCATGGATATAGCCTGTAAAGGTGAACCACGTATATCTTATGTTGTGGTTATGTGCTTCTTTATCTTATGTATATTTCTTATTATTTCTCTCATGTTTGGTTCGAATTACCAATTGCCCTTTGTGATCTTGATTTCCGCTGCGCTAGGGTGCCAATTTTCCCAACAATTGTTATCAGAGCCATGGACGGGCAGGTGTGATTGAATCTGGAAATGAACGATGGTTTATTTTTCGGGTGGAGAAATATGTTTTGAAGATAATGTTTCAACCGGTGTTTACACAAAGATGGATTTGTGATGTGATTTACAAATCGGGGAGGTTCAACTTGGTAGAAGTATATGTTCTTCGTTTGTTTTATGATGTAGTATGGGATGCAAATTAAGACCGAATAAGATGGAATACATATATACCTCTTGAAGAGTGTTAGTAATCATACACTATAAAGAATGGGTTACAAAGTTTGAAGAAAGGATGGGGATACGAGGTCTCATGTAGAAGCAAGTCCAGCAACGCTTCGAAGTTATGCACGAGATGTTATAGATTTATGTTCTTAAGTCTATGTTAGAGTATTCTTGATGGCTTGCACCTAATACCAAGAATGTGCCCGATCTCGAAACCATGTACCACGGTAACATGGGCATTCACACGGTATATATTCTGAGCAAGTATGTCGGGTGTGATGGTGGTAAAAAGTATGTCATATTGGTGATGGCTTTGAGAATCTCTCAACGGATTAAGCCTGTTAATCACAGTGGAGATGTCTGATGGTTTGTTTCAGATACACGATAATCATGACATGTGCTGGAGTATGATATTGAATCAAATTCTTCCTTTCTGGATTAGTGTTCAATATGTTGTTAGCTTACTGGTTAGGTGGAGCTAATGGTGATTCTTCTGGATGATTCTCTTGTTAATCAATGGTGGAGTCTGTGCAAGGATTCGTTGATGGTGATTGAAGTTTTTCATAGTGTTTGTGAAACATGATCAATTTCACAAGTATTCTTCTGGTAGAAGATAGTTTGAAGACTTTTATCAACGTCATGGTGTTTTGATTGAAGAGATGGTTCTAAGAAGAAGGAAGTTCGGGTTTGAGTTTCAAATGTGATTCTACGGGTATATAGAGATGGTGAATAACTCTGGTGGAAGACGGAGGTGATTTCCTGTGATCGTCTCATGCTTGAAAGTATGATCCGAGGTGGAGATTGTTAGGAAAAGTGTGGTTTTCCTATTTAAGATCCGTTTCCATATAAAGGTGGATTTCCTAATCTAGGTTTGATAGAACTTAGGAAAGAGTTTAGTTTCCTAATAGGAGACTAATACTTGGCGGCCAAGTTTGTGTTCTCTTTATATAGGACTAGAATTGTAGGTTGTTAGATATCCAACCGAGAAGAGTGGTACAACCTTGTGCTTAGGTTTTTGGTCTCTTTGTTACGGAAGATCGTGTGCTACCGTGGAGGTCAATATCGGCGTGAGAGAAAAACTTGTAGAGAGAGGATTTTGGTGTTCTAGTGTTTAGGGTTTGGGGCTATGCCCTAAACCTAGTTTCTAATGTTTCCATGTTTCTCCTCTGTTAGTAGCAACTATGAAGACGTATGGTGTAGAAGAGAAGACACGAGGTTGGTTTGAGGATTGGTTAGAGAGTTGCTTTATATGGTTTCTTCGATGGTATTTTCGGGTATGTCTTGTTAACTCTGTGATTCTTATCATGGGTTGCGGAAAGAGCATGTAATGGTCTTTGATGTTAATGAAAGTTTTTCTGGTGGTGTTGGCCGTGGATGTAGCCTGTAAAGGTGAACCACGTATATCTTGTGTTGTGGTATTGTGCTTCTTTATCTTTTGTCTATTGCTTATTGTTTCTCTCATGTTTGGTTCGAATCACCAATTGCCCTTTGTGATCCTGATTTCCGCTGCGCTAGGGTGCCAATTTTCCAAACAGGTACGTCTCTCACCGAACTTACATAATTCCCTGTATTTGAAAGATAAAATGTTCGTAAATAGGAATTTCACATACAATTACAATTAGTTCGATTTTCCATAATAAAAATCGAGTCAAGTCAAGATCCACAATTTAAATACCTTGTGTGTTGTTTATTTATTTTGACACCTTTCTGTGAATGTTCATCGTTATGGTTTTTTTTTTTTTTTTGGATACGTTAAATCATAGCTTAACGGCTTAACCCCCACCCAATCTCTAACGGCTAATAATGTTCAACAATAACACAAGAAAAATTGGATAATAGAAAACCCAGAAAAGTATAGGATTATTAATTAAAGAAAGGAAGAAAGTGAAAAAGATAAAGAAATAGAAGCAGAAGCAGAAGAACAGATCGAGAATAGGAAAGCAAAAGAAAAAGTTTTATAATCGTAATATTTCACAGTGATCTGCTCACTTTCTTTAAGCACTAGAGAACTGCTTTCCATGCAACACAATGGCACACCACAATACAAAGTTGGCAATAGTATAGCTAGCTAGCAGTCACGAAGAATCGTCATGATTACTGCCACTACTATTTTAAGTTTTCTTCTTTAGCTCCGATCCCCATGTAAATCATCTTTCGATCATACCCATCATCTCTTTTCTTTTTTTCCTCTTTTTCTTTAATTATTCTCCCGTCTCTCTTTTCCTTTCTCGATCTCTACTTTCATGTCTCTGTGTGTGGGTGGGGTTCATGCACTGAACATTTGGTCTCATCATCTTGATGATTTTCTTGCATAATGCATGTTTATATCTGCTTGTACATTGAGTTTACCTTAATTCTGGAACACGTGGTGGGTTCACGTGGAAACTAGAATGATACAGGACGAGAATGATTGATTATTTACAAGGCTACAAGGAGCAGGAAGTGAACCCTACTTAACCCAATCTTCCAGTTTGCAATGATTTTGCATGGTAGTTATTATAAAACATGTTGACGTTGAACCGTATATAGCATTTGTATATCTCTGCATGATAATGTTATAAACTCTTTGACCAAGCTAGCTAGTTTCATTATATTCTAGGGATTAGTTAGGAGATGATCAACTTAATATCATTGATCTTTTCTATTGATCATTGATCTTTGTTCATGTACCACTAGTTACTAATTAGATCAAATGCTTTAGTTTATTTTTTACCATTTCCTGGAGCTTGTCTAATGTACGGCGGTAGGATATATGCTCTGTGATAGCGATGAATTACAAGACAAAAACGCATTTGTATTGATCCTTGTTGGAACATCTTTGGTTGGGCGGACCGAAGTTGTAATGATGGCATTCAACCTGCAATATATATTGCAGGGATATAGGTGCATGCTGGCACAAGGCTCTATACATAATAGTATCAAACCCAGAACCCCAGATCAGAATCAGAATCTACCGTATATTCAGATGAGATATATGCATGCAGTTTCTCACACATATATATGTAGCTAGCTAGACATGTATCTTTAGTCGACCATGGAGATGAATGATGAAATATATGGATATACGAGAAATGACTCCCCTTTTTAGTTTTTACTGCACTACTGCGTGAACAGTAAGCACATAACCCCTCTTAATATAATGATTCTGGAATTTGAAACTAGGGAAAAGTAGCTTTTTTATACTTTTAATCAATTATTTTAAGCAGCAACTAATTTGAATTCAAGTGTAGAGTTTTTGTTTTTTTTAGGTTTGATGAGTTATAGCTAATGGCTAGTCATTAATCGAATCGTCATTGATGGACTTTCTCAAGTTTTGATTATCTGATGAATGAGCGTTCCACTGGGCGTATCTTCTTTTGTTGTATGCATGCTGATCAAAATCAAATCTTCTATCACCATCATCAATATCATTATCACATGGTTCATAAAATCAAGATATACGATATGCTCGTACTTTCATAGGTACACTTACTAACGTATAAGTATAACTAGCTCTCGGAGAACCTTGTACGTGTAAATCTCATCTTTTTCTGCTTGTAAATTAGTGATTCTCCGGCATCATTTCAAAATCCTATTTCATCCATTCATTTTCGTTCCATTCTCGCAGTACGTAACTATAAAGCAAAACCCTAGCTGTGCGTAGCTTATAACTCCAAAGAGTCTGTCTTTATCTATCCCTCATGTTATATGATAAAGTGATGATAATATATAGATCCTGATATATATTGACCGATGAATAGCTCCTGATCTCAAATGTCTCATCAAAATTTAGCAGACAAAAAAACATAAACTAGAGTGCGTACGTAATAGATAATTGTAGAAATTACGTACCCACTTTTTCAAGGGTCACACTCGATCTCTATCTCTGTCGAACATCGAGAGAGAATTATATGCTTAGCATGTAGCAGGTAGAAAGTTTTAACGCAAGAAACAAAGAATCAAATACGAGTATAAACATCATAAGAACTAGACACGTTTGAAAGACCGATCAAACAGAAAAAGAATAATTTACATTTTATAAACATACAACAAATATATAGTTGATATGATCTGATATGATTTTATGATCATTTTTTTTTTTAATAAATATGTAAATATAGAGAGAGGTCCGTATATATAAAGTGGGTCTATCACTTCATCAGTTTTGGTCGTATTTCATTGGTTTGTAACTCAATAGATGTGCATGCTTATTATGCGCTATCTATGATCCTTTCATGCATGGAGCTTGATATACACTTATACACATGACCACTAAACTTGGCTTAAGTGAGCTCAAATTACTTAGGTCTTAGAAAGAATCCATAATTTGAATTGGTATGTACGCTGCAGTTCCAGTGAGTCTTGCTTTTTTGTAATGAAAAGCAAGCTACTCGTTGCAGTCATTGGCAATGAGCTAGTCCTGCTGCAATTGTCAAAAACTAGCCCATATGATACAAGTATTTTTTAATCAGTCGATCAGCAGTAATCTACCATGCTCTTGATACATCTTTTTCCAAAAGGAAATATTTGCAATATGATAAGCCGACTACAGTTTAGAACTGTCGGCCAAGCACGACTATTCAAATTACACTGGATCATGTTTCACCTTGGGGGAGACGAAAGACTTAGCCGCATATCATTGGGGAGACGAAAGACTTGGAAGATACTGACCTTAATATCATTGTATTTATCAAGACTTGAAAGTTTAGTCGGGGAGACGAAAGACTTAGCCGCATATGAAATAATATTCCGGTTGCAATTTGGTGGTGTATATGGAAAGAGCGAAATGCAAGAACCTTCGATAACAAAAAGAAAACTTTGGCAAGCTTCATTAGAGATATCAAATTACAAGCGTTCTTTTGGGACGAATCAAATACAAAAATGTTAGGGCTTACGGCAAATATTGTGATTTTTTCATGAGATTCACTATACCGGCCTCCGTAATTTTTGTGTTTTTTTTATTTGGGTAGCCGAATCCTCTTTCGGTTCCTCTTTTTTGTTCGGTTATAATCATTGGGTTAAGGCACCCCTGTTAAGTGTCTTTTTTCAATGAAATTTCTACTTGACCGATCAAAAAAAAAATGTTTCACTTTGTAACCGGCCTCAGAACAGTGGTTAAAAATGCTGCCTTCAGGTTAAGTAGCTTCTTGTTTGCTGTACATACTTAGTATTTCACAGATCCTTCTAACTCACACTGTTTAGTCTTTCAATAAGGCTCTTTTATCACATTTTAACTATTTGAGAGAAGATAAACCAACCAAAACCTAAGCCAATTACTAAAAAAAAGTTGAAACTTTTTCTTCTCAGTAACTTAAAGTTTTTGTACTGTTGAAAAAGTTACTTACACACTCTTTGCTTATTCAATCGATACTACCTTTTACATTCTTTGATGAATCTTTGTCTGGAATGGATTACATATACTATTAGTACTAATTGCTTAATTAATTCTAAATCATCTCATTGGTTAGAGCATCGGATCCCAAAAAGCTCATTTCATATCTTACTTGAGTGTCTTTGTATGTATATGTTTTATATGCCAAAGTATGTGTTGGGCTTTGTTCTCTACAGAGATACTGTGAAAAAGCCCTACACAAAATTCTTCCTCACTTTGTCTATTTTCACACACAAACCAAACAATTTAAGGGACTACTGCTCACTCCAAATAAAAAAACTGATCTTATTTAGTTTTTAACAGTAGGTATTTACTGCACTTCAGGTGATTACATTGTGTGAAAGATATTTAGAAAGCAAAATTTTACTTGTCATGAAGATCAATCTTTTCTGAACGACAGTTTATTAAACAAGATATTGCAAAAAGAGAGTATTATTGGACCTTTCGATTTCTAATTCTTTTAAAATTTATATGCATGATTCATGATTGTATATATCATTCAAAGGAAGTGCAAAACCCACCTAAGTTATTGCATCATTAGGTTTTTGCTGATACTCTTGAGTTTTTGACAAATCTTTTCGGATTTTAGGTTATTCAATTATTTGTTGATAATGGGCAGAGAAACAATGAAATGACAAAGATGAGATAGATCATCCCATTGAGACCCACTTCCCTAGCTAGACCCAAAAACATAAAAATAAGAGAGATAGAATAGAAGAGGAATGTTTTGTTATAAAACGCCAAAAGCAATACAACCAAAAACCCTAAAATTCCTAAAAATCTTTGAGATGAAGAGACATACGCATCACTCTTTGATTCACTTAAAAGTAACCAACTTACTATACGCATGCAACATCAAGCTGACACCAACACACATAAATACACACTTAAGAACAACAAATAAGACATGTTTGCATTATACTACACACATTCCTTTACTTCTCATCTTTCTTTCACTGATCATCACAAGCTCTTGTATATATGAAAATGGGCTCTCCTTTCCAAGCAACAAAAACATGGATTCTCTTTGGCAGTACGAAACCCATCACTTCCATCAAAAGATCAACAGAGAAAAGACTTGCTTTTCTTTTCATTCCATTTTCTTTTTCTCATCACTTTTGTCCTTCTATATTATCTAGGGGTCCAACTCGAAAAACTAGAGAGTGTGTGTTTTTTTTTCTAGAATTCATGTTTGATTTTTGCTGCAAGGGTGAACCAAATCATCATAATGTTTGATTTTCCAAATATTTACCCGGATAAAATAGCATTATTAGCGCAATATTCTTTTAAACGCTCCAGTTCACCTCTGGTGCACTTTCCATCTTAAAAATGATCTATCTCATCTCATCGCCTTTGCTCTTATGACATTGTTGTTTCACCATCACCATTACTACCATCGATCACCAAACTGGTAATGGGGTGGTGATTAAGCATACGTTAAGTTCGTCAACTAAAAGTTCTTATTTTAAGCATGTGAAAAAAGTTTGTAGTATTAATAAGGCTGTTTTGATCCAATTCAAACAAACATTTAAATCTCGTACTAATCAGCTGAGTCTACTTCCAAGAAGGAAAAAAAAATCTCTATAAACAAGACAAGCCCACTTATTTAGTTTTCTTTCAAAACCTAATCGATATCATCATTAGAGTTCATGAAAAATGAATACATAGTGGATATGTAACTTTTCTTTTCTTTGTTTTACCTTTTTGGGTAGGGTTTGAAGGAGTGTTTTCTTTTTCTTCAAACTTAATTGCTGGATCTCTTTCTCTTTTAAGACTTCATATATTCAAAGACAATGGAAAAGATAGTAATCAGTGGCAAGTTACATTATTTGGTCTTTGTTTGCTAAACGATAAATGCTAAAGATTTATGCACTTTTGGGGTGTAAAACAAAGGAAAAAGGTGGAAATTACTATTTGATTTACTGTTGATTGGAAAGGTTAGGTAAATTGATTATCAAGCATTAACAGTGGACTGCCACAGTTTTTTTTTTTTTTGGTTTGACACGGGACTGCCACATTTATACAGTCAGATAACAGCATTTGTTATCCAGAATGAATTTATCTTTATCTTTTGTGAAATGAAAATGAAAAAAATAAGCCACTCTGCCTATGTGCTTTCCTTTTAGGTGATGCTGGAGTGCACCAGCCCAGCCCAGCCCATCACTGCGGTAACCCTGATATTTTAGATAATAGCCGAACTAGAGACATTGGTAGTGGGATGGGCTTTAGCCTTTTCTAAGCCCTAGCTTAAGCCTAAAATTGGACAAATGGTTTGCGCAATAAAAATTCATGTAGCGGAAATCCACAAAGCAACAAAATAGGGATGTCACACTAATCCTGGAATTAGAGATCGCTTATCAAGCTATATTCTATTATCCTATTACACCTTTTTGTTATTGGGCCGACCGAGCGAAGCGAGTGAGGACCTTATATGGCCACTTTTTTGTAACATAGTCATCGATTGACACAAAAACATTGAAAATGGTTATGCCTGAAAAACTAAAAATGACCCTCTAAATCATATTTTTCTTTTTTTCCTTTAGACATTTTTGTAAACTAGTACAACCGTTGTCACCGTGGGAGGGCCGACCGAAGAAGAATCTGAAGATGGGGTTTGTCTGCGACTAATTTCATCCCATTTCAGAAAGAGTGATACTTTCGCCTTGTTTCAAAAAGTTTTTTTTGATACTTTCGTTCCTTTTCAGAAAAAGTGATACTTTCGCTCTGTTTCTGAAACATATTGGCTTCCAACATGATCAATCAAGATGTGTGTTTAAGAGGTGAGTTTGTAAGAACGCAAGACTATACTAGTATTATGACCAAGGCCTGTTTGAAAAACAAGATCAACCAATTTTAAAAATCCTTACGATATGCGGTGACTATTTATATCCGAAATCATCAAAACCAAATATAGTCGAACCACTAAACCAATATCTCCCATAGATGACAACTAAGATTAGCTAGCACACATCTATGTACTATGCTAGTATAAGAACTAAAAATATGAAAATATTTATGATTTGAGAATCATATAATTCGATACCCAAATAGGTATTGAAAATTCGGTTCCAGGATCCTTCCTTGAGTATCAAGGGGATATACTTGAAAAATAAGATATTAGAGTTTAGCACATGTTCAAGTCAATACATCGACATTTATAAATATTCCTAGTTTAACCCATGTATACCTCGATGTCTGTAAAAACCCAAAGATAACAAACATATAAAAAGTGTAGAAACAAGTCATACTTTGTCAGGATCGGTCCTGTGTTCGATCCTTGCCATAAGGGGTTGGTTTTCTCCAGGATCGGTCATATACTTAGGATCGATCTTGAATCCAGTTTTTACTATGAAATAAGTTTCACAAGTCTACTTCCTTAAACTATTATTATGAAGTTGCTTTCAAATATAATTCCAAAGTTTGGATTCATCCATAAGGTGATATCACTAAATAATAACAAGTTACCAATTAGTGCAGTTTTGAGAACACAAAGTCCATAGATAAACTATACTATGTAACTCCATATACTTAAATTATAGAAATAACTAGTATATCATTCCTTAATAATTTTTTGAACATAGTATAATGACCAAGTCACCTTTACTAAATTCATTCTAAACAAGCTTAACTTCGCATGTTATGTTTTTAATAAATATAAAATTGAAAGTATTGCTTCTATTGTGTTTGTATCTTATTTATCTCTCATTCTACGCTAATACAAATTTCTTATGGTCCAATTCAAATCAATTTTCTCAGCAAGTGGTACTGTGAGCATGGAGAGTATCGAAATCATAAATGGGGATGTTTAGTTTTACGCTAATACAAATTTCTTATGGTCCAATTCAAATCAATTTTCTCAGCAAGTGGTACTGTGAGCATGGAGAGTATCGAAATCATAAATGGGGATGTTTAGTTTTCTGCAGGTAAGGAAAAAAATAATTCTTTTTAATGATTTGATATTTTCAAGTATTCAGGTACGATGGATTTGAAGTTATCAACTATTCGAAGATGCATAAATTGATATTGTCAAGCATTCGAGTTTGAAAGATTTGATATATTCAATTTTGGTATGAAGCAAGTTAAAGTGTTTGAAAGAATGAGATTATTTTGAAGTAGTAAGCATTCGTTTTTTAGCGGTACTCCACATTTGAAGAATTTTATGGTATACTTTGTAAAGCATATATAACCCTATGCATTCCGCATATCTCTAAGTAAGTATTCGTGTAACCATAATTCGATTAGTTGATTGTGCCCTTTACTTCGTTTCGAATGATGCTCTTATATACAATTTTGGAAAACCAAGTTGGTTTTTTCGTTTAGGGTGTGTTGTTATGCGAGCCACATTTTGAGTATTGTGGTTGAGGTACAAGCTTTGGTTTGTATGTCGGCTGAAGTAAAGATGAAAATATTAGTATGTCAAATTGTTATAATTGTACCAATGTCTTTAATCCAATGACATTCAAGCATATGAGTATAGAAATAATGCGTTTAAAATTAAATAACCTTAATGTGGACTTATTAACAACAAAACAAAAAATAAAAATAAAGCGATAATTCTTTTTCATGCGTTTCTTTTAGAGTCGAATAAAAGGTGGAGCACCAACTTATTTTTTTTCTTCACAAGAAACATGATATAAACCTGGATAACAATAGATAAAACTTAGTTTGTCATTATATCATCACATCATGCCAAGTCAATGAAGACAAAAAGTTAAATTTTGAAAAAAATAAATCTTGTTTATCAATTTAACTTCACCGATTAGAAAAATGAAATTGAAAGAATAAAGAGGAACATTATAATGATAACAATTACTAGATTATAATAATTAACTTCAAATGTAATCTTATTAATAACGAAACAACAAAGAAAAAAATAAATAGTTTTTTTTTCTTTTTCATTGTTTTTTCCGAGTCAAATAAAAAGAGCAACAACTTATAGATTCTTTTTCACCACCGCAGTTCTTTCAACACACTAACTCAATTAAATCTCTTCCCATATTTCTTCACCAACAATTATTCTTTCTCTCCAAATTCATATCATCTTAGAAAAATCTTAATATGGAAGCAGATGGTGGAATCATAGAACAAGCCCAACATATAATTAACATTGAGAATGTGACTGCTTTACAATTATTTCCAAAACCTGATAACAACAATGAAACCATCGAATCTCAATCTAAATTTCATTGCTTTATCAGTAAAGTTCATGAAATCCTTTACACAATTCACCCAAAAATAGACGATCCTTGTACGTTTCATTCGGTCCATATCATCATGATAAGTTAAAAAAAATGAAAGAGTATCATGCAAAAATAATTCTTGAAATAACAACAGTTAATGAAGGGATATCACAAAGGTGTTTCAAAAATGTGTTAACTTTGTTAAAGCCGTTGAGAGGAGATCAAATTGTTATGCGGATTCGGATGAGTTCCAGTACTCAGAAAAGTATTTCACTGGAATCATGGTTATGAATGGTTTGTTCTTAATAGAAATATTACATCCATTTTCATTTGGATCCATAGATGATCCTTTGTCTCATGAGAACTGGGTTAAGAAAAAGTGTGTTGGAGATATGATTATAATGGAAAACCAAATACGGTTATTCGTTTTTCAAGGTTTGTTGAATTTAACAACAAGAGTCGAAGCAACACGAGTAGAAGCCGAAGAGGATAAAACCTTAACTACTGTCTCCCTTAATGTTTTGGATCGTTTTGAATTTCAAAGGGATGCAACCACAGTTAATCAACTGAAAGAAAATGCCTCCCCATGGAAAAATATTTTACGGAAGAATTTATTCGGATTTTTGTCACAGTTTCTGAGGCCCAGTATCCCCAATATCCGAAGCGGTATATCTTCAACATCAACCAATGCAACCACAAACACGATAACTACAATGGAAAACTAAGCATATCGACATTCCCGATTATGATGTCAAGTTGTGTTACAACACATGATGGGATTTTTTTAACCCACTACAGGCTTGTATTTTTATGGCTTAATATTTTTGAGTAGTTCTTAGTGTAAAAAATACGGATGGAAACATATACGGAAACTACAAAGTTAACTTCTTCTATAAGTTTTCCTAAAAAAAAGGATAGATCAAGTTATCGATCAACATCGTAGGATCTCAAACTGCAATTGAAGCAAGCGAGGGCGGGAGATGAAAAAATCACTAAATGTCCAAGCATAACATTTGTTTCCATTCAGTGTATCCGTACGGTAGTCTCAATAATATTAGTTTTTTTTGCATTTTGTTTTCATAAGTGATAAGTTATTAACATAACTCCTTAAATAGAGTTTGTGCATAATTTTATCAGTACTTATAAATACTTGTTTGTATCTATATGTCAATATGTTTCATAATCATAATTGATATCTGATACTGAATTACTGATGGTAGACAATTGATATTTGATATTTTGATTATCAATTTATCACAACCACCTTAGTAATAGTTTCCTATTGAAATTAATGAATCAATCCTTATTAGTTGTGATTTGTGAACTGATTACAAGTGATTACGACATCTTTTTATAGGTGACGTTGGCGGACTTCGGATTTTCTTTTTTTTTTTTTCCAAAAAGCTACCAATTTTTCGTTATAATAAACTTTAGCATCTTCATGAAACATATTTTAGGATTTTTTTGTTTTTTTTTGTTTGAGTTTTCTTGTCTTAATATTTTTCTTGATTTAATGCAGGTATGTACAGAACCACCTAGAGCGAGAAAAGAAACATCATGCGTTCTAAAGTGAAGACTAATTTGTTGGTGGCTCAGTTTCAATATATTTCCAGACATAGCTTACTTCTTAGATTTTCTTCCATAAAACAGTTGTAAAAATATTTTTGCATTCTTTTCTCATAAAAATCCTTCCAACTTCTCAATATTCTTTGCCATATATCAAAAAGGAATTTCATTTAGTTTGACCATGTAATAAAATCGTGGTTTATAAACTGCTTCAATTCAGTGTTATAAAGTAAATTTCATTAAGAAAACGCACAATTTATGTGTGCGATTTTTGTTATTTTTTAGCATTAAAAAGCGTTCCGAATTTTTTTTAGCACAAGGTCATCTAAATGTCAGAAACCACTCTGTATGTCAAATAATCACGACAAGTAGAGATGAAGCTAAAGTGAGGATAAGGGTGGATCCCGCCTCCACTAAATTTCTTATAATATATTTAGAACCCTTAAAAATTCTACTATTTGTAGAAAAATATTTATTAATAGCCCCCCTTGAATTATTTTTCTTAGTTTAGCCTCCCATATACATAACTCCGTTCCTGACGACAAGCCCAAGAGAACCAAAATTTTCGATATACATAGCTCCGTTCCTGACAACAAACCCAAGAGAACCAAAATTTTTGATGAACCATTTTTGTCATGTCTTGCTCATCTATGGTTCCGTCTTGGTCATCCAAAGCAGAACTACCATCACCAACATTGTTAATATGTTGAATTAAAAGTTTGTTACCACTAGAGACAAGACCAACTCCTCCAGGTATTAGATTTCGACCTTCGAGAATAGTATCAGTAGGAGGATATTCGAAACTTTTCCAAAAAAAATCATATTTCAAGCCATACAATGTAAAGTTGTCATTATCATGCGTCATTGCGTACGACAATGATTTTTGTATGTCGCGGATCAAGGGTATTTCTTTATTACCAGGCGTGCAGAATCAAGGGTGGGATTGTTAGAGCACTGCTCGGTCGAACTCGCATGTATTGCTATCTCAAGCATGTTTGTCAATGTTAGTGATCAAAACTATAAGTCTTGATTTCTAGTCTACTTATAGCTAAGTCTCGGACTAGGATAGAAAGTGTAGTTGAGCTCAAGACTCCATGGCGATCATCATGCAAAGACGAAAAACTACTCAAGGAACTTGTGCAACTTCATCGACTGAAAGGTATGTAGAG
The DNA here is from genome assembly GCF_003573695.1 of Papaver somniferum. NCBI lineage: Eukaryota > Viridiplantae > Streptophyta > Magnoliopsida > Ranunculales > Papaveraceae > Papaver > Papaver somniferum. The sequence goes on along the minus strand of NC_039364.1, from coordinate 199,789,917 downwards.
ACTTGAATTTATCTATCACTCAAAATTCTATCTACTCTATTTCCTATCGTGAGACAAAAGTCGTATTGCTATATAAACTTTGATTATACACATTTGCTATTTCGAGCCGAGTTTATCTCGCGTATCTATTTCTCGAAATATGTGTTGGTAAGCTTTCGCCTTTTCCAAGTTCATCTTTACTAATGACAAAATTCATATTAAGTTTCAATTACTTAAAAATGGCTTTGACGAAAAATGGTTTGTGAATAACAATCATATAACGTCCTCTAAGAATGTTTCAATGATTGAAATGAGAGTTTAGAATATATAACCTTGGAAGGATATAAACATTGCGTGGTAACACATATGTGTATAAGTCCTTATTCCTTGAACCAAAGTATGTGTACTTTGCTGCTCAGCAAAACCGGAACTAAAGTCTGCGTACCAGTATGCGCACCATCGGAAGTTCACGTCCTGTGAAAATCTGCTGGAGTTTGTGAACTGAAAACAAACTCATTCCGGGTACTTAAGTCCGCGTACCAGTTCGCGTACTTAGGTTGATTATTTTCTAAAAATGATTATTCGTGAACTTAAACTTATATAAACTAAGGAATGCATAATTGCAAACCGTGGCTATAAAGTTCAAGAATTGATTCGAGTGAATCAAATCGTTTTTGGTTCGATTGTGTCTTGTATACTTCTATAAGATCTAAGCAATTGAACAACTCTCTAACTAGTTCATTTGAGTCATTTGAACTAGTTGTGGTAAAGAAGAATATGGTTGATATGGAAGTGCTCATATGGCTAACCATTTGGTTAACTACTGTTGAACTAACTAAGTGTACATGTTTGGGTACGATTACACAAACCTAAATAAACGTGCATTTCATTTGTGTGTAACAAGATAAGTTCGATCTAACGGTTGGAATATATTAGCTTGAATCTAATCAGGTTTTCATCTAAAGGTGAATATTGAATGCTTTGTTACCAAGGTAACTTAGATTGCAAACCCTGATTTGAAAGTCTATATAAAGGAGAACTCTAGCAACTGGGAAACCTAATCTCCACACCTTCTGTGTGATACTAGTTGTATTGGCTAGAGTCGACTTTCCTTTAACCTTAGGTTTCTTCTCGAGACCCTGTAGGCTAACGACTTGAAGACTTTATTGGGATTGTGAAGCCAGACCCAACTATTTTGTTTGTAGTTGCGTGATCTGATCTTGTTGTTTCTATCGTATTTGAGTACAATCGTAAGATTGGCTTGAGATTGATTTCTCCGATAGGCAAGATATAAAAGAAGTCACCAACACCTTCGTCTCATCGTTTGTGATTCGGAAATATCTTCTTTCGCTAGTCGATTAAGATTATTGTGAGGTGATTAATAATTCTAGGATGTTCTTCGGGAATATAGGTCTGGTTTATCAATTGGTTCCTGTTCACCTTGATTTATCAAAAGACGGAACAAAAACTCGTAGGTATTTCTGTGGGAGACAGATTTATCTATTACCGTATACTTTTCTGTGTGATACAGATTTGTTTATTAAAGTCTTCGACTTTGGGTCGTAGCAACTCTTAGTTGTCGGTGAGATCAGCTAAGGGAATCAAGTATGTAGTATCCTGATGGGATTAGAGACGTAAGGACCGCAACTGTACCTTGGATCAGTGTGAGATTGATTGGGGTTCAACTACAGTCCAGACCGAAGTTAGTTTGTAGTAGGCTAGTGTCTGTAGTGGCTTAATACAGTGTGTTCAATATGGTAGGTCCCGGGGTTTTTCTGTATTTGCGCTTTCCACAAAAATTTTGGTGTCTGTGTTATTTCTTTTCCGCATTATATTTTGTTATATAATTGAAATATCACAGGTTGTACGTTGAATCGATCAATTGGGAAATCCTACCTTTGGTTGTTGATTGAAATTTATTGATCCTTGAACATTGGTCTTTGGTACCGTTCAAGTATTTTCTCTTGTATTCAATTAGACTCGCAGATTTATATTTGCTTGAGTAAGTATTGAATCAATAAAGTGAGATATAACTCTTTGATATACTTTTGTTAAGATTGAGTCTGACTGTCTAGTTGATTCTCTTAAAATTATATTGGAGTTTGTCCATACAGATTGTTAAGCGAAATATTGGGTGTGGTTGTTAGACCCCCCGTTTTTTCAATTGGTATCAGAGCAGGAAAACACGTTTAAAGACCTTATAAGTCTGTGTTTGTAGTGATCTGACTCTATGGACAAGAGTACTATCTCTGATAAACACATCACCAGAAATAAAAGTTATGTCTCGGCTGTATCTACTAAAGAGGAAGTTTCGTCAACCTCAAATATAGACGAACCTAGTGTTTTGACGAGACAGACAGACATTGACGTGTGTTATTCCGATTACCCTTCAAAAGAGTCTATCTATACTGATAAAAGGGAAACATCTGAAGAGAGTGAACTGATTCTAAATCTGGTTAGAATCCAAGATGATATATTTAATCGGTTAAAAAAACATGTCGATGTTCTTCTTGGTATTGTAGGAGACTGTAAATTCAAGGAAAATACTGAAGACCATTCTTCACGTATGTTACTCGAGGCAAGCCTCAAAAAGGATGCTTTGGAAATTGAACATTGCTTGAGCAAGCTCTCTTTTCAAGGATGCTCTAAGAAGTCTAACATACCATGTACTTCTACTGCAACTAAAGAAGTTCCAGTTCCAGAAGTAAAATCAAAATCCCTTCCTATTAAAAAGAATGTGCCTGCAAACTCCATTAATCAAGGATGTTGCACATCACATGGGAGGATGAAATCTTCAAATGATGATGTTAAGAAAAAACTTTCTAATTTCAAAAGATCCTGTGATGCAAAAGAGAAACTCTAAGTTGAATAACAATTTCTTTGTTCAATTTCAACACACCTTAGACTTGATTCTCAAAGGTGTATCTGACATTCGCATGTCTAAACCAATTGGTTTCAGTACTCACCCTGTGTATCCTACCAGGAAATTAAGTTCGATGAGTTCCTCAAATGCTCAAATGCATAACAGACGTCTTATCAAAATTCGTCTAAGAAAATAGCAGAAATTTCCCTTCTTCAAAAAGGGAGATAATGATAATGTTTATGGGTAAAAACTGTTTCTGCTGGTTTTGGTAAATGTGGGTGTGTGGATGAGAAACAAATCTAAACTTAAACAAATGCACTGCACGGGAGTACTTTAGATTCGAGAGATCAATCTGTACAATCCTGGCCTAAACCAAGAAATGACCGTTCCAGTCTTGCTTCGATCGCAAAGTGAAGGAGAAGGGTTGGTCTTAGGGAGGGAAGCAAAGAAGGTGTTGAGATCAGAATGGTTAACTCTGAAGGTGTGGCTATTTTATGACTTGTATCAGAATTTGGAATTGGCTTGCGGAATGTAAGCTATCAGTTCTTTGGTGTTTTCTGGATATTGTGTTGTTGTTAACCAAAATTGTTGTCGTTTGGTTGAAATAGGTAGAACCTATTTATACAAGTCATACTGAAAGCACCCTGATCTCGTAGAAAGTGGGAATCATTGAATGATGGAGAAGTGGGGTCGTGTGTAAATGCCACAAAACCATGTTCCACTATGAAGGAGACGGGTTAGTTTACACCCACTACTTCTTGCCGCCACTAACTGCCCTGCTTTCTGACACTTTCTTATAATGGGCATGTTGCACGCCGCACGCTGTAAACCGCCAGACCAATACCCTGATGAGTATCCCCCAGTTTGTGACATGTTTGATGTCTCAAGTGTTTTCGTGGAAAACATGTAGTAGATTACTATGTGTGGCAAGTCAAAGTCAAGAAACTTGCCGCGGGAAAATAACATGTGGCGCTATTAGGCTTGTCTTGGCTAGTCACCTAAGACTTTCCATAGGCCTGTCAATTCTGTGGCGAATTTGGACGGATGAGATTGTAACTCATGAGAAAGGGTGGCCATTGATTATGGCCACATTCTGTTGGCGCCCAATAATAGCGCAATGGGGTCATTGGTACATGCCAATGGCGTAGTGGCATATTTAGCGCATGCCAGTGGCACAGTGGTGCAAGCAAAGCCTGACATAACCATGGGCGCTAGATTTTGGCATATTGGTGTTAGACCCAAATATGGCTTGGCGACATTAGTTATAGTTGCCACATCAATCCCAATGCTCTGGGTAGCATGATTTGGCTTGGTTGGTACAACAACTTCGCCTAAATTAGGGTTTGGCATGCCGAAACCCTAATTAGTGCGTGTGGCATGTGGCCGCGGCATGGTGGCGCTTTTTGTGCAAACGACGCCATAGTCATGCCAAAGGAACTAACTATAGTAAGGCCATAATATAGAAATAGCCACAGGAGCAAGAGTTGTTATGAGTGGCTATGATATGGCGCCATTCCTGGGGTTTCTTGGGTCCCGCATGGCTCGTGGCATGTTGTGGGCCTCAAAGTGCAGTGATTTGAGCCACAACTGGAAATTAGGGTTTCGGTTAATGCACCTAAAGCAGAGTCGTGATTCTAACTAGAGAACCCTAATTTAAGCACATCATGGCGTTGTCCACGAACAAGAGGTAGGTTAGCACGTAGGGCGCTATTTACGGCACGTTGGCATGTTTTGGGATGCTGTCACAAAGTGGCATGTTTGGCGTGGAGGAGTGGCATGTTAGCATGCCGCTCAACTTATTGGCGTAACATGGCGCGTTTGGCACTGTGGCAAGTTTAAAGCAACCTGATTGGTTAATATAAGAGGGGACGTCCAAGCATGGGCGTGGCCACACTTCTAGTGTGCGTGTGGCGGATTTAAAGCGACCTGATTGGTCGATGAGACACAGGGTCGGCAAGTATGAGCCCATCCAATGTCTGGCGGGTTAAAGGCGACCTGATTGGTCGACGGGAAAATAAGGTCGGTCGGGCAACATGGGGCGGGGCCAATTTGCAAATGGTGCCGGCTGGCCTAAGTCATGGCCACACCTCCCTTTGTTGCTGCTCCTATTACGCGGCTCTTTTTGTTCCTTGTTTTATGATTTTGGGTTGGATTTTCCACCTACTAATCCATGGCGGATTAATTGCTTAGTTCGCCGAAGCTTAATTTTGACCAACGGGGTCTAATATATTGCGTAAGGAGCAAAATCCTAATTTCTGCAAATTAATCAGGGTAATATTTGAATCTTGTGAATTATCACAAAATTGATTGAATTCTATGTGTTGACATAGAGTTCTTAAGTTTATTGCCAGAGAGCCGTATGCTTTCTGATTGAGTAATTTTATGCAAGGACCTTAACCTTGATACTTGGAAATCCGCGCTACTCTGCTGCGAGTGAACACAAATTGTCATGCCATATCAATATTAAGGGTTCGGCCGGGGAACATAGCACAGAAAGTATTCAAAGAAACTTATAATACAGGCAAGGCAAGGTGTCGAAATTTACAGAATATCTGGGATTGTTGCTACATGCACCATTCTGGGTAAATTTCATAAGAAAATATTGAGTTGCTCAATAAATGCGCCAGTGAAGAGGTTGAACACTTTACATGGCTCTGTTTCTTTGCAGAGTGACGACATACTAACACAAGGTTTACAATTTTAATCCAGAACTAAAAACCACCATCAACATTAAGCCCCCTGCTTAGATCGTAACAGTGGCATTGTTGCGGGGTAAGCATGAGATGGTGACAAACAAGAGTGAAACAAAAAAGGCAAAACATGCGGAGATTTCCAGAGAGAATTCGACTGACCTTGGCAAGAGGCACGAGTGGTCTATGGTCCTTGCGCCGGCAGCTTGGGACATTGGCGTACTTCCGTCTCGGCTATAGGGTGCTAGTGTTTGGCGTTGCAACTTTGACCACAGAGTATTGGCGATGGTTTGGTCACGGAGCTTTGTGTCATGTTGGCGCTGATTTGGGCGTGTCTGAATCCAAAACGGATTCTTTTTCCTACCCAAACTCTCAAGGTTCCGTGCATTCAAAAGGGATTACCCTCTCTTCTACTTTTGTTCCGTTGGCTTTGCTTCTGTAGCAGGGAGCTTCCTTCCGTCAGCAACCCAGGTGATCCAATTATCCCAGATAGATAAGTATCTAATCCAGTTGTTATCCCATATCATGAGCCTTCATATACGGCAGGCGAAAGAGTTTCTCTTTTTCAGGTTTCTCTTTTATATCTGCATAATATAAAAGACCATTCTGGGCCTTTCTTTTCATATCGATCATCACAGAATTGCGTTCATCTTCTTTTCAGGTATTGCTTCATATCTTCTTGCAGCTTTTCTTTTGTATTATTTCATCATGTAGGTTGTTGATGCAGACATAATGCCTTTCTGCAGTATATGATGGGAACTTCTGGCGATGATCACTCTTCCAGTTCCTCGGAGAAAATCTTTGAAGTTGACAAACCCAGGTTTTTCTACGTCTGAGGAGGTATTAAACAAATCGATCCTCTGTTCCGTGAAGATGGCCGGGTCATACAAGGTATGCCTCTCACTCATCTGCGCATTGTTCGAGGGCGTGCTCAAGCTTTCATGGCTTCGATTGACATGGAGGAGAAATTGAGACATGATGAAGCGTCCCAGTGTGATAAGGCGTCTTAGAAACCAAGTTCCAGAGCTGAAAGGTTCGCTGCTCGACTGAAACGACGAAGGGTTGAGCATAAGAAGCCCCCGGGAGAGAATAAGTTTGATTATCCTGTTCATAACGGTATCGTAATCCTTGACTCTGATGTAGACGAACCAGTGTATCCTGAAGGGGTTGTTGGAGCAGTTTCTGAGAAAGATGTCGGTGCATCCCGCAAGAAGGAAACTGGAACAACTTCGCCAAAGCTGCTGCTGAAACGACTCTTGAAGAGGATACTGAAGATGCTGCTGAAACGGCTTCTGGAGTGGATGTCAGCTGTTGGAGAGGGTGCTGGAGCAAGTGCTTGAGAGAACTCTAGTGGAGGCGCTGCTGACCTTAATATTGGCATTGACAACTAGTTTTCCCAATTCATCATTTCTTTCCGTAGAAGAACAATCTTTTTCGTAACTTGTAGATGTTTTTGATACTTCAGTTTTTTTTTTCATATGACTGGAGCCATGCTTCACCGAGTAATATTCTTTCATTCATGCTGCTTTGATAATTTCATATCTTTAATTGGATGAATGAATAAAATCTCCGAAAGAATTCCAAAACCCCTTTTTGCGAAAAACAAGTTCTTCCATTATTCCAAAGCGATTCAGCGAATGGAAAATCAAAACGCATAAATAGCGCAACAATAATGCTAGCTGGCGTGTCGCATCACGTTTGGCTACTTCCACAATAACGCCTCCACATGCCGTTGGCAACCGTAACTCAAAGCAGGGGAAACAGTAGCAATAGTTAAGGGTTTGACCAACCTTTTATCGAACTTTCCCTTGTAATTACACAGGATGCCTGTGGCATGCCGCCTGGGTATGTAGAAGTCTGAGCTGCCACAAGCTGGGAAACCCGTCGTGAGAAGTAGAGAAAACTCATCAGACGAAAGTTGAAGCCAGATGTTCTTATATCGCCACTTGATGATCTTCTTCCTTGCATATTTCCTTCTTCAGTACCTTTGAATAATATTTTTTTTGCAGGGTTTGATTTTTTCCGGTTTCGAATTGATGGGTAACGACTTTGTGAGGGTTTGGCTTTACTTGGTGCTTCTCCCTTTGAGATTCAGGAAAACTTATTTTTTGAAAGAAAAATACTTTTAATTAAAGTCGAAAGCCTAATTATGAATGCAAGCAGTGCAATCATTTTGCATGAAAGGAAAATTGTGAAGGAAATACTAAGAAGAATTTTGAGGCAAGAGGTGGCGTGACTTTTTATACTTTTAAGGGTTTGAGCCACCGGGCATGTATTACTATGCCTTCTAACTTTTCCGTGTTGATGAGCTTGCAGTAGCCTCCCAAAATAACTTATGCTACTAGGCATGGTTCGTCTGTGGAGTCGGATGAAGGAGGCTGAGCGGAAACTTTCACTACCATGTCTCCAACATGGAATGGGTTTTGATGTTGCGACGCTATTTGATTCTTGGATCCATTATTGTTGACTAAGACATCTTCCAAACTTTTGAGGAAACACTTAAAGGGGCCGTCATTCCATTCACACCTTCCAATGACGCCCGGGTTGATAATTGGATCTAGTCCCCAGGCTTGGGAGGGAGGAGAAGTGACTGGTTTCAGAAAAGGTTGTTCAATGAGACTTACTTGTGTCCAAAATCTGCATATGTACGTTGATGGGATTTCTCCAGGCAGCTGGGTTACATTGGCAAGTTGTAGATACGGCAACATGTAGTCCTCAGGGTCGGACGGCTTGTTGGAAATTCTTTCAGGTACGGACACCGGCAGAGGACATACTCATAATTTTTCTTTATTGTTATGCACCCACGAGCGCCCCAGAATCATGTCATGATTTGGGCATTCTTTGACAATGTGGAATTTGCCATGTGTTAAAGCATCTCCCACCTTGATTTCGAGATTGATGTAGACGTAAGCATTCATTGCTTCTCCTTCTGGGTTTTTGACCACAATTGGGGAGTGAGTAGCGTCTTGCTTTGAAACCCCTGCAGATCTCAAAGTTTTGACAGTAACAATGTTGAAGTCGGAGGCCGCGTCGATTAGATGCTATCGAACTCGACATCCTTCAGGTGAGCAGTAATCGGGATTTAGGAATGGCTTCTTCGACAGAGAAAAGTCGTTTGCCCGACACAACGCAATTGAGGGATGCAAATATGTCTTGAAGCTGCACCTTGGAGAAATAGAGGATTTCGCATACAAGTTGCATCATGGACTGCACAGTTTTGTGAACGGAGTCCCCAGAAAGCATACAACTCCTGATTAGAAGAGGATCTCTGTGAACTCCCTCATTGCCCAGTTGAAGTTCCCCCGCTTCTACTGTCCCCATCTTGATGGCATCATCCTGAATCCATGCTTCCAAAAGTTCAATTACCTCCTCGATTGGGAATGGGAAATCCAGGGAAGCTTCTCCGGCTTCTTGGTGTTGCACAGGGGCTTTAGGCACGGCCTTTCGAGGTGAAGCCGCCTGATGTGCTGGTGCTGCACGCTTGGATGGTTGTTCTGATGCTGGAGCTTTCTTTTTTCCTCCTTCACCCACCACGCTTACAGAGGGGCCAGTGCTATATTGCTTGTTGATGAGGCGTCTGTTTCGTCGAGTTTCGCGTGCGTCTTCACTCTTGGCCGGCCTGGTTCTTTCTAACAATGCTGGTGCTGTTGTGGCCGACCACTTAGCGGCTTAATGAAGTTCAGAGAATGTCTCCCAATAAGGCGCGGTAAATGGGAATCATTCCATTGATGCAGGACTCCACCAATTGTTGCTCAGTTACGTTTGGGTCGTGACAATCCAGTGCCTGAATTCTGAATCTTTTGACGTAATCATCTGGATGTTCATTGTTTCGTTGGAACATCCTTCCTAAGTCTGAAAAGGTGATTTGCTCAGACACAAAGAAATACTTCTTGTAGAAAACTGCAACCATCTCACACCAGTTGGATATGTTGTTTGGTGCAATGTTGTTGTACCAGGTGTACGCTCTTCCAGTAAGTGACTTTGAAATTTTTTTCAAGCGGAGGACATGATTGTATTCGTGCTCATCCAAGGATTCTAAAAATCGAGAGATATGTTCACGCGCATTACCAGTGCTGGCATAAAATGAGAATTGAGGAGAAGAATATCCCCTCGGAAGAGGAACTCTTTGCACATCAGGAGGATACGGAGGTTGATGCTGGTGCATGTCCACCGGGTTTTCTCTGTCTCGATTTCGGAGAAGTCGTTCCAAATCTTCACGTGTGACAAAATTGGATGGCTGATTTCTCTCCAATGGGAGGGCCTCTTCATCTACAAGGGTGCGCCCTGCTGAGGTACTGGCACCAGGGGTATTAAAAGTGCTCCTCATTGGCTCTGGTCGGCGTGGTTCCTGCGGTAACCGCTCCATTAGTGTTTTGAGAAAAGTAAGCACCTCCTTCTGAGTTGAAGCCATGTCTGTCCGAGCCTTAGCCAGAACTTCCTGTCTTTCCATCAAATCAGCAATGGTGATATGGGGTTGGCCTCCTCTGGTTCCTCCAGTCTCTCGTCCTGATGATGGAGTGGCGGCGGCTCTGGTGACAACTGGGGGCGTCACGCTAGAAGAAATATTGGGGGTGGCGGCAGCGGCTCTGGCTCTGATGATCGGAGGTGTAACGCCTGAGGGAACGTTTCTTGCTACGCTGGTGTTGATCATGATGAAAGGTGGTAAATTGATGTCACCGGAAGGAATGTTGATACCAAGGATGTTTTCAGCGTCAGTGGCCTCAGGGTTTGTTGCTGATCCGGACCTGAGCTCTACCATCTTGAAATTGGGATTGGAAAAATTAAAATTTGGAATTGATATCGCAACCGAGAGATTAATCTCCCACTGTGGTCGCCAGTTGTTTATGGGTAAAAACTGTTTCTGCTGGTTTTGGTAAATGTGGGTGTGTGGATGAGAAACAAATCTAAACCTTAAACAAATGCACTGCACGGGAGTACTTTAGATTTGAGAGATCAATCTGTACAATCCTGGCATAAACCAAGAAATGGTCGTTCTAGTCTTGCTTCGGTCGTAAAGTGAAGGATAAGGGTTGGTCTTAGGGAGGGAAGCAAAGAAGGTGTTGAAATCAGAATGGTTAACTCAGAATGGTTAAGTTGCAGAATGTAAGTTATCAGTTCTTTGGTGTTTTCTGGATACTGTGTTATTGTTAACCAAAAATGTTGTCGTTTGGTTGAAATAGGTAGAACCTATTTATACAAGTCATATTGAACGCACCTTGATCTCGTAGAAAGTGGAAATCATTGAGTGATGGAGAAGTGGGGTCGTGTGTAAATTTCATAAAACCACGTTCCCACTATGAAGAAGACGGGTTAGTTTACACCCACTACTTCTTGCCGCCACTAACTTCCCTGCTTTCTGACACTTTCTTATAATGGGTGTGTTGCACGTCGCAAGCTGTAAACCATCAGACCAATACCCTGATGAGTATCCCCCAGTTTGTGACATGTTTGATGTCTCGAGTGTTTTCGTGGAAAACATGTAGCAGATTGTTATGTGTGGCAAGTCAAAGTCAAGAGACTTGCCGCAGGAAAATAACATGTGGCGCTATTAGGCTTGTCTTGGCTAGTCACCTAAGACTTGCCACAGGCCTGTCAATTCTATGGCGAATTTGGACGGATGAGATTGTAACTCATGAGAAAGGGTGGCCATTGATTATGGACACATTCTGTTGGCACCCAATAATAGCGCAATGGCGTCATTGGTACATATCAATGGCGTAGTGGCATATTTAGCGCATGCCAATGGCACAGTGGTGCAAGAAGCGCCTGGCGTAGCTATGGCCGCTAGATTTTGGCATATTGGTGTTAGACCCAAATATGGCTTGGCGACATTAGTTATAGTTGCCACATCAATCCCAATGCTCTGGGTAGCATGATTTGTCTTGGTTGGTAGAACAACTTCTCCTAAATTAGGGTTTGGCATGCCGAAACCCTAATTAGTGCGTGTGGCATGTGGCCGCGGCATGGTGGCGCTTTTTGTGCAAACGACGCCATAGTCATGCCAAAGGAACTAACTATAGTAAGGCCATAATGTAGAAATATCCACAGGAGCAAGAGTTGCTATGAGTGTCTATGATATGGCGCCATTCCTGGGGTTTCTTGGGTCTCGCATGGCTCGTGGCAGGTTTTTATGGGGCCCAAAGTGGTATGATTTGAGTCACAACTGGAAATTAGGGTTTTGGTTAATGCGCCTAAAGAAGAGTCGTGCTTCTGACTAGAAAACCCTAATTTAAGCACATCATGGCGTTGGCCAGAGGTAGGTTAGCACGTAGGGCGCTATTTACGGCACGTTGGCATGTTTTGGGATGCTGCCACAAAGTGGCATGTTTGGCGTGGCGGAGTGGCATGTTGGCATGCCGCTCAACTTATTGGTGCACCATGGCACGTTTGGCATGTTGGTGCGGTTTTTGGAAAGCCAATTGGCTTTATGACCATCTGGCGCAGTTTCCCCCTTTTTTTAACCCTGCGGCAAGTTTAGAGCAACCTGATTGGTTAATATAAGAGGGGACGGCCAAGCATGGGCTTGGCCACACTTTTAGTGTGCTTGTAGCGGATTTAAAGTGACCTGATTGGTCGATGAGAAACAGGGCCGGAAAGTATGGGCCCAGCCAACATGTGGCGGGTTTAAGACGACCTGATTGGTCGACGGGAAAATAAGGTCGGTCGGGAAACATGGGGCATGGAAAATTTGCAAATGGCGTCGGCTGGCTTAATGCATGGCCACACCTCCCTTTGCTGCTGCTCCTATTCCGCGGCTCTTTTTATTTTGGGTAGGATTTTGCACCTACTAATCCATGGCGGATTAATTGCTTAGTTCTCCTAAGCTTAATTTTGACCAACGGGGTCTAATATATCGCGCAAGGCGCAAAACCCTAATTTCTGTAAATTAATCAGGGTAATATTTGAATCTTGTGAATTATCACAAAATTGATTGAATTCTATGTGTTGACACAAAGTTCTTTAAGTTTATTGCCAGAGAGTCGTATGCTTTCTGATTGAGTACTTTTATGCAAGGACCTTAACCTTGATACTTGGAAATCCGTGCTACTCTGCTGCGAGTGAACACAAATTGTCATGCCATATCAATATTAAGGGTTCATACGGGGAACATAGCACAGAAAGTATTCAAAGAAACTTATAATACAGGCAAGGCAAGGTGCCGAAATTTACAGAATATCTGTGATTGTTGCTACATGCACCATTCTGGGTAAATTTCATAAGAAAATATTGAGTTGCTCAATAAATTCGCCAGTGAAGAGGTTGAACACTCATCACTTTTACATGGCTTCGTTTCTTTGCAGAGTGACGGCATACTAAACGCAAGGTTTACAATTTTAACCCTGAACTAAAAACCACCATCAACAGATACAGTTGATGTATCAGGAGAAAAGACCAAAGATAATGATATAAGAAATAACCTAAAGGAGTTAATTAAAGGTTATAAAGAAATCGTCAACAGGTTGTCAACTTCCTCTAGCCGAAATTCTTCAGGTAAGAATCGATACTATGAGTCATATTTTGCTAACAATAAAAATTATGACAACTTTTCACATCATAATGGTTTTTCTCCAAAGACTAAAGAAAGAAGGATGACCGAAAACAATATTCATTTAATGAGCTAAAGACTCACACTTGTGTTAATTAATCACAAGGTTGAATTCTCACTGAAAAAAATCCTGGTTGAGTGAGAATTGATTAGGTATATTTATCGGCAAAGTGTCACTGATTGTATAGCTAATTTCCTATCGTTCTTAGATGGATTATCAGTTACAAACACTTTTACATGAGTATTTTTCTGTTTATTCTTTCTTTGCTATTTTTTTTTTCTATTTTTTCTTCTTTGCTTTCGATCTTAGTTTTTTTGAAGAGCTAAGATGTATGGAATTTTTCTTGCAACAAGATGTTGTGCAATCCATCTTCACAAATGACCTTTTTGATTGGGGGTTTTGTGGACTCTCTTCTTACGGGCACACGTACGGTTTCTGGGTTCATTCACAAACCGATCTTGCAAACCCTAAGTCTTCCCGAAATCGTTTATATACCCTTCCTATTGAGTTGAATTATCTCACTCTAGGCTTTCGATTATCAATGGATTCTTCCTGATGCTCTTGGTATTTACATGAAGACTTCGTTGATCATGTGGTATATTTCGAATTTGATGAAAAGAATGGAACCTTTGTTGAAGTTGAAGGATCGTTTCCTCAATCTCCTGATTCCTACTCAGATATTGAGGATGTTGAAGAGATTTCGACTGAAGTGGTTCTTGACTTTCTCAAAAACTTTGAGGATGAAAAACAACAACTTGTTGATACAATGAAGTGTCTTGATGTGGTAAGAACTGAGTTGAAAAAGGTTAATTCTGACCTTTTTCTCATGAAGTCACATGTTAAAGACTTCTCAATAAGGATATCCACTCTGAAGACCCATAGGATGCTGCCAATCACAAGCTAAAAGATCTCAAGACTCATGAGGATATTGAACCTTCTGTTTAAATTCAGTTCATGATCGATATCTTAGGAGACTATTTTTGTTTATTAGCTTGTTGGTTTTATTTGTCTAGTAAATCTTCTTGTGAGAATTTTATTTATTGTGTTTTAGGAAGAATAACTAGTTTTGGAATAGCCATTATTGTGATTACACATAGCTATGTCCAATGTTTTCATCTTCATTATTTTAGGTTTATTTGTTTAAATTCTAAAATTGTTTGGAAGATGATTTTTGCAGTATTAATCTTTATGGTTTTATATATTTCAATATGTTATGGGATATGTGTGTTTGCGTCCGTGAACTATGATTGTCCCATACTTTGTCAAAACTTAAGTCTTTCATATGTCGATATGCATGTATTGATAAAAGAATGAATGAACTTTTGACATTACAAAAGTTAAAAGCCTTTTATGTCATATTTTGATGGAAGAAAGGATAAAACTTTTGTTTACGAGGATTTTGTATATTGTATGTCATAGTGCAAATAGTGATGAAAATTGGACGAATCCTTGCCTATTCCGCAGTATTGATCTTCCCTGATCCATATTTTTTATGTATATACTGTGCGGCTCCTTAAGTTCTCTTATGTTGAGCATTTCCGATTAAATTAATCATGGTTTTTCTTGTGGTTAATTTAATTGAGTATTTTTTGGATTCAAATTCGTATTCGTATGTGATTTGTTATGTCCAAAGAAATACTTCTTTTCTTGTGAAAGTAAGGTCGCTCTTGTTGTTCTTTCGGGAATGACATTTTATGGGGGAGAGTTCTTAATTGAACTTGTGCTTAATTGCCAAATCTTTGTGGGAAGTGCGACTGTGGAATATTATAGGGGTTATCTTGTATCTTTATAAACTCCTTGATGAAAGCATTTAGCTTCGGCTATATGATTGCATCTAAAAACTTGATATGTGCTTCCTTTTGGTCATGAAATGTCTCTATGGAAATTTCATTAGGATCCCACTAGTTTTCGTACCTTTGCCAATTTTATTGACAAAAAAAGGGAGAATTAATGTGTAGTTCACACTACAAATACATATGGTTTTTGGATCATTATGTAAGGGGGAGTGGTTTCCATGTGAGATGGAGTATTGACTAAGGAGGAGTGATACATATCACCATAGTATTGTTGTCGAAGTTGTAATAAAATTGAACTTTGATGTTGTATAATAATACTATGACACTGTTAACAATGATTAAGAATTCTTGTTTTCTCATTGTTATAGCTACAAATTTTCAACAACGATGATACTAATCATACAACCTTTGGAATCATTGGAGTACTTGGAATTGACGAAGATTTCGAGTAATGTTGAAGAACCAAGGAGATCAGACATGTGGAAGAGAAGCTACAAAGTTTATTTATGTATTTTGTATTCCATATGTATTGATAGTTTTGTCACTAAAATTGACAAAGGGGGAGATTTTTAGAGCACTGATCGGTCGAACTAGCATGCGTTGTTATCTCAAGCATGTTTGTCAATGTTAGTGATCAAAACTATAAGTCTTGATTTCTAGTCTACTTATAGCTAAGTCTCGGACTAGGATAGAAAGTGTAGTTGAGCTCAAGACTTCATGGCGATCATCATACAAAGACGAAGAACTACTCAAGGAACTTGTGGAACTTCATCGACTAAAAGGTATATGGAGACTTGAACTTATCTGCCACTCAAAAGTCTATATACTCTATCTCCTATCTTGAGAAAAAAGTCGTATTGCTATATAGACTTTGATTATACACATTTGTTAGAGCACTGTTCGGTCAAACTCGCATGTGTTTCTATCTCAAGCATGTTTGTCAATGTTAGTGATCAAAACTATAAGTCTTGATTTCTAATCTCTTATAGATAAGTCTTGGACTAGGATAGTAAGTGTAGTTGAGCTCAAAGACTTCATGGCGATTCATCATACAAGTAGAAGATCTACTCAAGGAACCGGTGGAACTTCTCGACAAAAAGGTATGTGGAGACTTGAACTTATCTGTCACTCAAAAGTCTATCTATTCTATCTCCTACTCTTTGAGACAAAAGTTGTATGCTATATATGTAGACTAGATCATACGCATTTGGTATTTCGAGCCGAATATACCTCGCCTATCTATATATCGAAATATGTGTTGGTAAGCTTTTCGACCAAGTTTATCTTTACCTAGTGACGAAAGTCATGAATATTTCAATCACTTTGAAAATTGCTTTGACGAGAAATAGTGTAACAACTATATAACGTCCTCTAAGAATGTTTCAATGATTGGAATGAGAGTTTAGATTACATAACCAATGGATTCCTTGAATCGAAGTTTTCGAACTTTGTTGATCAAGAGAACCGGAAGTATGGCAAGTGCCAAGTCCGCGAACTCAGTCCGCGAACTGCCGAAGTTCTCAAACCCGAGAATTTCTGCTGGAGTTGACAAACTACTTGCGTGAGCCAAGTCCGCGAACCTAGTCCGCGAACCCAGTAGTTCTCGAACCCGAGAATTTCTGCTGGAGTTTGTAAACTCTATCCGTGTCTTAAGTCTGCGAACCTAGTCTGCGAACTTGAGAAGGATATATATCTAAAGATGATTTCTGAACTTAATCTTAAAAGACTAAGGAATGCATTTGCAAACCGTGGCTATTAAAGTTCATGAACCGATTCGAGTGAATCAAATCATCTTTGCTTCAATTGTGTCTTGTATAGTTACATAAGATTTCCCTGCAGTTGAACAACTCTCTTAACTAGTTCATTTGAGTCAATTGAACTAGTTATGGTGAAGAAGAATATGGTTGGTATGAAACGCTCATATGGTTAACCTCTTTGGGTAGACTATTTTTGAACCAACAATGTACACGTTTAGGTGCGGTTAACAAACCTAGAAGCGTACAGTCATTTGTCTATGACAAGCTAAGTTTTCGATCTAACGGTTGAGAAATATAAGCTTGAATCTAAATCAGGTTTTCTTCTAACGATGAATATTGATTGCTTTGTAACTAAGGAAAAACCCTGATTTGAAAGGCTATATAAAGGAGACATCTAGTGTTGTGCGAAACTAATCCCCACACCTTACGTGTGATACTAGTTTGCGTGCTAGAGTCGTTTCTCCTTTAACCTTTGGTTTTCTTCTTCTAAAACCAGGTTAACGACTTAAAGACTTCATTTGGATTGTGAAGCCAGACCGATACTACTTTTATCGTAGTTGTGTGATCTGATCTTGCATCTTCTATCGTAACAGTACAATCATATTGATTGGCTTGAGATCGTGAGAGTTCTCCAATAGGCAAGATATAAAAAATAATCACAAACACCTTCGTCTCATCGTTTGTGATTCCACTACATCTTGTTTCGCTACCATACGATTAAGATTGTTGTGAGGTCATTGATTAATCTAGGATGTTCTTCGGGAATATAAGATCGTATTATCAATTGGTTCATGTTCACCTTGATTATTATCAAAATACGGAACAAAAACTTTTAGGGTTTTTCTGTGGGAGACAGATTAATCCTTTGATAGACTTATCTGTGTGAGACAGATTTATTTATTGTTAAAGCCTGCGATTTTGGGTCGTAGCAACTCTTAGTTGTGGGTGAGATCAACTAAGGGACCAAGTGCGCAGTATCCTGCTGTGATCAGAGGCGTAGGGAGTACAACTGTACCTTGGATCAGTGAGAGACTGATTGGGGTTCAACTATAGTCCAGTCCGAAGTTATCTTGGAGTAGGCTAGTGTCTGTAGCGGCTTAATACAGTGTGTATTAAATCTGGACTAGGTCCTGGGGTTTTTCTACATTTGCGATTTCCCCGTTAACAAAATTATGGTGTCTGTGTTATTTATATTTCCGCATTATATTTGTTTATATAATTGAAATAATACAGATTGTGCGTATAAATCAATCAATTGGAAATCCGACCTTTGGTTGTTGATTAATATTGATTGATCCCTGGAAATTGGTCCTTGGTACCGTCCAAGTTATTCCTTGTGTTTGATTATAGACTCGCTGATTTCTATTAGCTTGAGTGAATCAAAACAAGAGAGAGATATTAACTCCTTGAGATACTTTTATCTAGATTGAGTCTGACTGTCTAGTTGATTCTCTAGTAAGTGTTTCGGAGTTAGTCCATATCGAAATATTGGGTGGTGTTGTTAGACCCCCGCTTTTTGAATTGGTATCAGAGCAGGCAAACACGTTCAAAACCTTACAAGTCTGTGTTTGTAGCGATCTGACTCTATGGACAGCTGTGCTATCTTAGTAAACGTACCACCAGTCTTTGATGGCTCAAAATACTCAGGGTGGAAAGTTTCTATGTGTGCTTATCTTCAAGCTTGTGATTTTCAAACCTGGGTACGTATGTTAAAGGCTATGATCCTCCGGTTAATACAAAATGAGATGTATCTATACCTAAGGATGTTGGTAGTTATAGTCCTGAAGAATCTCTTACTGCAATGCAAAACTCTAACGGATAAAATGCTATCAGAAAGGCTGTTACCCCAGACCTTCAGCACTATGTGTCTACATGCACTAAGTCTAAAGATGCCTGAGATATCTTAGAAATTGTATTTGAAGACAAGAAATACGTTTCTAAGAAGCATGCCATCAATGGAGGAAATAACCTCAACACCCTCTCCATGAATACCTCTCTTGGACAGGTGACAATTCATGATCCAAATTTTGTTCAGACCTTTGCATTCAATGTTGTTTCCGAGACAAGTAAATCCTCTAATGTGTCTTGGGTCGATGAGTGTTTTTCTAATGATAATAGGTTTGATAAACCATTGTTCACAGAAAGGATCAAGGAATTTGTATGGTTTTCGGATCATTATGTAAGGGGGAGTGGTTTTCATGTGAGATGGAGTATTAACTAAGGGGGAGTGATACATATCACCATAGTATTATTGTTGAAGTTGTGATACAATTGGACTTTGACACTGTGTAATAATACTATGACATTGTATAACAATGATCGAGACCGATGCTTTCTCATTGTTCTAGCTACGGATCTTCAACAACGGTGATGTTAAACTTACAACCTATGGGATCATTGGAGTACTTGAAAGTGAGGAATATTTCGAGGAATGTTGAAGATTAGACATGTGGAATAGGAGCTACTAAAGTTTCATTATCTTTTTTTGCATTCCAGATAGTTTTGTCACTAAAATTGACAAAGGGGGAGATTGTTAGAGCACTGCTCGGTCAAAGTCGCGTGCGTTGCTATCTCAAGCATGTTTGTCAATGTTAGTGATCAAAAGTATAAGTCTTGATTTCAAGTCTCTTATATCTAAGTATCAGACTAGGAAAGTAAGTGTAGTTGAGCTCAAGGACTTCATGGCGATTCACCATACAAGTAGAAGATCTACTCAAGGAACCGGTGGAACTTCTCGACAAAAAGGTATGTGGAGACTTGAACTTATCTGTCACTCAAAAGTCTATCTATTCTATCTCCTACTCTTTGAGACAAAGGTCGTATGCTATATATATAGACTAGATCGTACACATTTGGTATATCGATCCGAGTATACCTCGCCTATCTATATATCGAAATATGTGTTGGTAAGCTTTTCGCTTCGACCAAGTTTATCTTTACCTAGTGACGAAAATCATGAATATTTGAATCACTTTGAAAATTGCTTTGACGAGAAATAGTGTAACAACTGTATAACGTCCTCTAAGAATGTTTCAATCATTGGATTGAGAGTTTAGATTACATAACCAATGGATTCCTTGAACCGAAGTTTTCGAACTTTGTTGATCAAGAGAACCGAAAGTATGGAAAGTGCCAAGTCCGCGAACTTAGTTCGCGAATTGCCGAAGTTCTCAAACCCGAGAATTTCTGTTGGAGTTGACAAACTACTTGCGTGAGCCAAGTCCGCGAACCGGCGTAGTTCTCAAACCCGAGAATTTCTGCTAGAGTTTGTAAATTCTATCCGGTGTCTTAAGTCCGTGAACCTAGTCTGCGAACTTGAGAAGGTTATATATCTAAAGATGATTTCTGAACTTAATCTTAAAAGACTAAGGAATGCATTTGCAAACCGTGGCTATTAAAGTTCATGAACCGATTCGAGTGAATCAAATCATCTTTGCTTCAATTGTGTCTTGTATAGTTACATAAGATTTCCTTGCAGTTGAACAACTCTCTTAACTAGTTCATTTGAGTCAATTGAACTAGTTATGGTGAAGAAGAATATGGTTGGTATGAAACGCTCATATGGTTAACCTCTTTGGGTAGACTATTGTTGAACCAACAATGTACACGTTTGGGTGCGGTTAACAAACCTAGAAGCGTACAGTCATTTGTGTATGACAGTTTAACGACTTAAAGACTTCATTGGGATACTAGTTTGCGTGCTAGAGTCGTTTCTCCTTTAACCTTTGGTTTTCTTCTTCTAAAACCAGGTTAACGACTTAAAGACTTCACTAGGATTGTGAATCCAGACCGAACTACTTTTATCGTAGTTGTGTGATCTGATCTTGCATCTTCTATCGTAACAATACAACCATATTGATTGGATTGAGATCGTGAGAGTTCTCCGATAGGCAAGATATAAAAAGTAATCACAAACACCTTCGTCTCATCGTTTGTGATTCCACGACATCTTGTTTCACTACCATACGATTAAGAATGTTGTGAGGTGATTGATTAATCTAGGTTTTTCTTCGGGAATATAAGACCGAATTATCAATTGGGACCTGTTCACCTTGATTATTATCAAAAGAGAACAAAAACTTTTAGGGTTTTTCTGTGGGAGACAGATTGATCCTTTGATAGACTTGTCTGTGTGATACAAATTTGTTTATTGTTAAAGCCTGCGATTTTGGGTCGTAGCAACTCTTAGTTGTGGGTGAGATCAGCTAAGGGAACCAAGTATGCAGTATCCTGCTGGGATCAGAGGCGTAGGGAGTACAATTGTACTTTGGATCAGTGGGAGACTGACTGAGGTTTAACTATAGTCCAGTCCGAAGTTAGCTTGGAGTAGGCTAGTGTATGTAGCGGCTTAATACAGTGTGTATTCAATCTGGACTAGGTCCCGGGGTTTTTCTGCATTTGCGGTTTCCTCGTTAACAAAATTCTGGTGTTTGTATTATTTCTATTTCCGCATTATATTTGTTTATATAATTGAAATAATACAGGTTGTGCGTTTGAATCAATCAACTGGAAATCCGACCTTTGGTTGTTGATTGATCCTTGGACATTGGTCTTTGGTACCGTCCAAGTTATTCCTTGTGTTTGATTATAGACTCGCTGATTTCTATTAGCTTGAGTGAATCAAAACAAGAGAGAGATATTAACTCCTTGAGATACTTTTATCTAGATTGAGTCTGACTGTCTAGTTGATTCTCTAGTAAGTGTTTCGGAGTTAGTCCATACAGATTGCTAATCGAAATATTGGGTGGTGTTGTTAGACCCCCGCTTTTTCAACATTTGCTATTTCGAGCCGAGTTTATCTCGCGTATCTATTTCCCGAAATATGTGTTGGTAAGCTTTCGCCTTGGGCAGGTTCATCTTTACTAATGACAAAAGTCATATTAAGTTTTAATTACTTGAAAAATGGCTTTGACGAAAAATGGTTTGTGAATAACAATCATATAACGTCCTCTAAGAATGTTTCAATGATTGAAATGAGAGTTTAGAATATATAACATTGGAAGGATATAAACATTGTGTGGTAACACATATGTGTATAAGTCCTTATTCCTTGAACCAAAGTATGCGTACTTTGTTGCTCAGCAAAACCGGAACTAAAGTCCGCGTACCAGTACGCGCACCATCGGAAGTTCACGTCCCGTGAAAATCTGCTGGAGTTTGTGAACTGAAAACAAACCCATTCCGAGTACTTAAGTACGCGTACCAGTTCGCGTACTTAGGTTGGTTATTTTCTAAAAACGATTATTCGTGAACTTAAACTTATATAAACTAAGGAATGCATAATTGCAAATCGTGGCTATAAAGTTCATGAATTGATTCGAGTGAATCAAATCGTTTTTGCTTTGATTGTGTATTGTGTACTTCTATAAGATCTATTAGGA
The DNA here is from genome assembly GCF_003573695.1 of Papaver somniferum. Taxonomy (NCBI): domain Eukaryota; kingdom Viridiplantae; phylum Streptophyta; class Magnoliopsida; order Ranunculales; family Papaveraceae; genus Papaver; species Papaver somniferum. The sequence continues at coordinate 199,767,904 of NC_039364.1, read as the reverse complement.
CTTGTTCACCTTGATTATTATCAAAAGACGGAACATAAACTTTTAGGGTTTTTCTGTGGGAGACAGATTGATCCTTTGATAGACTTGTCTGTGTAAGACTGATTTGTTTATTGTTAAAGCCTGCGATTTTGGGTCGTAGCAACTCTTCGTTGTGGGTGAGATCAGCTAAGGGAACCAAGTGCGCAGTATCCTGCTGGGATCAGAGGCGTAGGGAGTACAATTGTACCTTGGATCAGTGGGAGACTGATTGGGGTTCAACTATAGTCCAGTCCGAAGTTAGCTTGGAGTAGGCTAGTGTCTGTAGCGGCTTAATACAGTGTGTATTCAATCTGGACTAGGTCCCGGGGTTTTTCTGCATTTGCGGTTTCCTCGTTAACAAAATTCTGGTGTCTGTGTTATTTCTGTTTCCGCATTATATTTGTTTATATAATTGAAATAATACAGGTTGTGCGTTTGAATCAATCAATTGGAAATCCGACCTTTGGTTGTTGATTGATATTGATTGATCCTTGGACATTGGTCTTTGGTACCGTCCAAGTTATTCCTTTTGTTTGATTATAGACTCGCTGATTTCTATTAGCTTGAGTGAATCAAAACAAGAGAGAGATATTAACTCCTTGAGATACTTTTATCTAGATTGAGTCTGACTGTCTAGTTGATTCTCTAGTAAGTGTTTCGGAGTTAGTCCATACAGATTGCTAATTGAAATATTGGGTGGTGTTGTTAGACCCCCGCTTTTTCAATTTGATATTTCGAGCCGAGTTTATCTCGCGTATCTATTTCCCGAAATATGTGTCGGTAAGCTTTCGCCTTGGGCAAGTTCATCTTTACTAATGACAAAAGTCATATTAAGTTTTAATTACTTGAAAAATGGCTTTGACGAAAAATGGTTTGTGAATAACAATCATATAGTCCTCTAAGAATGTTTCAATGATTGAAATGAGAGTTTAGAATATATAACATTGGAAGGATATAAACATCGTGTGGTAACACATATGTGTATAAGTCCTTATTCCTTGAACCAAAGTATGCGTACTTTGTTGCTCAGCAAAACCGGAACTAAAGTCCGCGTACCAATACGCGCACCATCGGAAGTTCACGTCCCGTGAAAATCTGCTGGAGTTTGTAAACTGAAAACAAACCCATTAAGTACGTGTACCAGTTCGCGTACTTAGGTTGGTTATTTTGTAAAAACGATTATTCGTGAACTTAAACTTATATAAACTAAGGAATGCATAATTGCAAATCGTGGCTATAAAGTTCATGAATTGATTCGAGTGAATCAAACCGTTTTTGCTTCGATTGTGTATTGTGTACTTCTATAAGATCTAAGCAATTGAACAACTCTCTAACTAGTTCATTTGAGTCATTTGAACTAGTTGTGGTAAAGAAGAATATGGTTGATATGGAAGTGCTCATATGGCTAACGATTTGGTTAACTACTGTTGAACCAACTAAGTGTACATGTTTGGGTACGGTTACACAAACCTAAATAAACGTGCATTTCATTTGTGCATAACAAACTAAGTTCGATCTAACGGTTGATGCTGTGTTTACGAATCTCTGAAGCTCAAATTACTTCCCAACCTTTCTAGACATTCACCAGCTTGGAAAGATTACACTTGGTGATTTCATCACTTACTAGAATTCCTGGAGTAGGTTCCCGGAGAGTGTATCCTGATGTAAACATAGAAGCTAAAACTAATACTGCATCTTCCAGTCATCATTCAAAGTCAGGCATTTGATTAATTCATCGAACGTTTCCTCTTGTGGTTCATTTTTATTCTGTAACATCTTAGCCCACCTATCCATGCTTAACAGTAACATTTCCTCTTTGCACAGTCCAGTGATGATGTAATCTTGTACGCAAACCAGCGGCTCCAAGTTCCTATTTAACATCTCGCTTTGCTTATTGCTTCTGCCACATATTTCCCTCGTCGCAGAGACCCCTAGTTAGCGATGTGTCGGTAGAAATAGAAGGCTGCGAACCTACCGGAAGGAGTTCTTTGAAGATTCCCATAGCCTTACTTGACTTTCCATCCTTACATTATAGATAATAGCATCGGCTTCAAGTCCCTCTATCAACATTTCATCAAACAAAGCAATTGGTTCACGCATTCTTGCATTTAACGACCCCCCCCCCCCCCCCCCCCCCCCCCCCCAAATCAACATGCGGTAAGTTAAGTGCTCTCTTTAAGGCCTCTATCACACATCTTCTTGTACAGTTTCATAGCCTCCCTTAAGCTTGTTACCCTTAAAATAGGCTTGAATCAGATACCCAACTGTATCCTTATTACCCTCAGGACCGGACACTTAAATCTCACCACACAATTTTGAAACAAGATCAGTCCTCTCGACCTCATGACAACCCAATAATACAGTATCCTAAACTTCAGTTGAAGGAGACATATCACCAATTTTCTTAACTTGGAAGAAATCTTAACAGCTTCTTCTACAGATCCATCTTCACATAAGCCTTAGATGAAATAATACAAAGAAGCTGGTTCAGGTATAAATGTAGCAGAACTGAGAAAGGATTTTGCCACTTTTGAAGCCTTAGCCTGCACAAGGTTTTTGAAGATGGTATTGTTGAAGATGGTATTGTATGACATCAGGAGTGAACACACCCTGCGAACATATCCAGTTGAAGAAACGCCGCGAGAGAGATGCAGTAACTTGACCTTCTATAATATCTTCAATGCAATTCTGGTCAAAAAGAACAATAGTGAGGGAATTAGATAGGGGGGTCGTCTCCCATTTTGGCTGACTTAGTATGACCTTACAGACTTGCCTCACTATTGTTGTCATAAAATCTCGTACCAGTGATCTGAATGAATGTCTGGTCTGTTTGTAATGGTATCACTGAAAGACTACAGGAAAATCAAAAATCTCCAAACACTTAACGGATGCAATTCCAACGGGCGAATGGCTCTGTGTTGGTGTTGGCTGCAGGCTTAGCCAATTCAGGGGTCCCAAATACTGCCCAGAATCTTAGAGTTTCATCACCTGCTGCAGATGCTACAGTGCACCCATCTGGACTCTGAGACATGTACAGAACTCTTGATTCATGACCAGCGAGATCCGCAATTTTAACCATTGATGGATACTTCCACAGAGTCAGTTGGTTTTCTGTAAATCCATGGGAGCTCAGAAGTTCTCTCTCATTTCTGTTCCACAATAGAGAACAAACTTGTGAACCAGTATCAACAGAATTCAAGCAAGCTCCAGTGTGGGCATTCCAGAATTTAATACTTCCATCAGCTGCACCTCCACCAGAAGCAAGTAAATTAGCCTGGAATGGGCACCAAGCTAAGGCTCTAACACCAGCAGTGTGATTTGCAAGCCTGTGAAACCACTGAGTAGAAGTATTGGAAGAAGCAACTGATCTATCCCAGATATGAATAAGGTTGTCATTACCACCACTTGCTAATTGTTGTCCTGATGGCGACCATTTCAACCCACACACTTCTTGATCATGTCCTCTATATGTATCTACAATGTGGTTCCTGATTCTTACATCGTTGTTTATTATGAAACCATCCATTTCGCCAGTTGAAAGGATGTGCTTGTTCCAGTCCATTGCGCCAACTCGAGATTGATGCCCACCTCGTAGTGTTCTCAATAGTTTGTTAGATGTATAATCCCATATTTGAACTTCCGAATTGTTCAACCCAACTGCTATATGACGCCCATCGGGAGCCCAGCTAACACTTGTAATAGGGCCAGTATCTTCATCAACGGTCATAAGCTCAGTGGTAGATGACTCAGTCGCATCCCACAAGTGAACAGTGTATCCAAGACCTATAGCAAGCACATTGCTACTGCCCCAGTCTAGCAAGTTCAAGTAGTAATCATCAATAATATCTGGAGCATCCAAAATCCTATCTGCTATTTGAGGAATGGATCTCTGGGGCTTTGTTAGTTTTCCACGCTGCACTGTTGAAGCTTCAGGAAATAGCGACTCAACAGGTTTTGCTGGCTTGTTCTTGAATGCAAGAATTCTGGTTCTATTCACGTTCAATACCTCTGCAAGCTGCTTTCTGTAAACTTCCTTAGATGGTGAACTCTCAACAGTGTTTTCCTTAATTTTACACCCTTCTGTTAGCATGTAGTGAGCGAAATCGAAATCCATAGCAGATCTATTTGGAATGAATCTATCACACTGCAGTTTCAACAGAACAAAAAACCAAATCAGGACAACATAACGATATCCTAGAAGTTCAATCACACAGTATCGGAAATTTCAAAAGAAACCCATCAGAACAAAATAATGTCTATAACATAAACAAACCCTCAAATTCGCAAAACCCAGAAAATCCCCAATTTGTAAGAAGAAGAAAAAAACCTGATTTTGCCTAAAACCAAGACCCAAAATTGCAAAAATCTACTAATCTAATCAAACCCAGAAAAAAGAGTAACCCCGTAATTCAAAATAACAAGGAATCAGAAATTGGAAAATTAGGGTTAGATAGAAATCGTACGTTTTCTGTAGATTTTCTTCTAAGAAGGATTTGTTGTTGCAATAGATTTCGAGAATCAGGCCTTCTTAACGCACTAGAACATCCTCCTCTTGAATCCATGATGTCAACACCTAAAAAAGACAGAATAATCCTGCAAAAAAAGAAGAGGATGAAAAAATCAAGCAAGAAATAATTATAATGATCGAACTGTATGAAACTAAATTGGAAATAATCAAACAAAAATTATAGAAAATTGCTATTAGCAATTTAATTGTCTTCAGCGAGAGCGGAAATGCGAGAGAGAGATGTTGAAAGAAGAAACAACGTGCGAGGCTTTAGATTTTTTTCATAACGGCTATATATACTGAAATCCGAAAGATCCGCTTCCCAGTTTTACAATTCCTAAATTTGAGTTGGCGTTACAACGGGCTAGCCGTTAGCAATGGCCCACCAATCTTATACCCCGGGATGCACAAATTTGGCCAAGGGGAACGTAAGTGGTCATCGTTCTTTGGTTTGGCTCTATGTTTTTGAAAGGCTTTTTAGCGCTTGAATGCGCCTATATGGGTCAAATTAGGAAGGCTGTTATTGGGAAGTCACACTCCTTTAGAAGGGCGTCACTTGGATATCTGGTGACTGGTTAAGGGATATTTTTGATTCAATAGCAATTTGTCCAAAATGACCCTTCAATTAAAACTAATAAAAACAGATGAGGAAGAAGCAAACTGATCCTAATGATGGTAATCAACATCTCAATCAACCTCAACTTCATCCTCAACTCATTCCACCGATTCAATCAATTGAAGAATGAAGTTTTCAAACTCCTCAACAACAACCCATGGTGTATGCAAGGTAATAATCGAACAAACCCATCTTTCTGTACTCGTTTTTGTGCTTAAATCGAATGAAATCGAAGTAAAATTAGGATTTTATTTACTTTCTCCTAGTGTTACGCCTGGGTACGGTACTAGATTTTTCAATCGTAATTTATTTTTTGAAGAACTTACGCCTAGGTTTTGTTCAATTTAAGCGTAAATTTGATTTGCATGTCGTTCACGTCTAGGTTTAGTTGATTTCCAGGCGTAATTCCAATTTACGCCTAGGTTTAGTTGATATCCAGGCGTAATTCCAATTTTACGCCTAGGTTTAGTTGATTTCCAGGCGTAATTCCAATTTTACGCGTAGGTTTAGTTGATTTCCAGGCGTAATCCCAATTTTACGCCTAGGTTTAGTTGATTTCCAAGCGTAATTCCAATTTTACGCCTAGGTTTGCTATATGTCCAACCTAGGCGTAATTAATTAAACTAAATTAAAATTAGCCAAACAAGGGTTGTTTGGTCATCACAAAATTATATAAGATAAGGGGTTTTTGATATTACTTATGGGTGACCCGTTTTTGTCTTATTAGGTGATGCCCCTCACAAAATTAGACAAAAACCCTAAAGGGTTTTTGTCTTACGCCTAGGTTTGCTATATGCATAGGATTTTGTTGTTCTAGAAGAATGATTTTTTGGGGACTACTCCATTTTGGTTGGGGACTATTATTCATTTTTTGGGTGGATATTAGAAGTAATTCTAAGTCATCCCTTATCCAAATATTTATATTAGGGTACGATTCATTGATATGGTTATATTGACATAATCTTCACATTTTAGATCCATTTTTTCTACTGAGCTCAACAGGCAATGAATTTAAAGCTAATTTTTTGGTGACATGTTCTTCTTATAAGTCTCTACATTCCAACCAAATATAAGAGCATTCTGAAATACAAAACTTCACCATCCACAAATTTTAATTTCAACCGTTAATCTTCAACGACTGATATTCAAAATCATAGATGGTGGCTTTATACATCTCGGAGTGCTCTCATTTTTAGTTGGAATGTAGAGACTTATAAGAAGAACATGTCACCAAAAAATTAGTTTCAAATTCATTGTCGGTTGGGCTTAGTAAAAAAATGGCGCTAAAATGTGAAGATTATGTCAATATAACCATGTCAACGGATCCCACCCCTTTATATTAATACCAAACTTACCCTTCTTTGTTAAATAAGTTAATGTAATTATTAGTTAGTGTAATGATTAATTAAATAATTAGGTTAAATTAATTTGTAATTAGTGAGGTTAGATTAATTAGTCGGGTGTTTTTAGAAGAATAAGTTTTGAGAAGAAGGGTTTTTTTTTCTAAGATGGTTAGATTTCGAAATGAGGGTTTTGGGTACTTAGGTATACTTCAGATTTAGTTAATCTTGCTTGAATTGGACAAAACTTTCGAAAAATGAAAATTTTATAAACTAATTTCGGCTATGACAATAGAGTTCGGCTACGAAATCTGAAGAACAGGTAGCCGAAATCTTCTGCTAGTGTAGTTCGCTAACGATTCTGAAGACACAGGTAGCCGAACTCAGCTTTAATAGAGTTTTTGCTTTCAGAGAAGAGTTCGGTTAGGAAAAAAATATTGTGACGTAACCGAACTAGTTAGAAAAAAAAATTGCGACCTAACTGAACTAAAACTTCGGCTAGGAATTTTTTTTGCGACGTAGCCGAACTAGGAAAAATAACTGCGACGTAACAGAACTTTTCTCTGAAAACAAAAACTCCATTGAAACTAAGTTCGGCAACCTACGCCTATAAACTTTTTTTTTGCGAAATAGCCGAACTTTCCTTCATGTTCTTCGTCTCCATCAGGTTCGGCTAGTTCGACAAAATTTTTCCCAAAATTCCTAGCCAAAGTTCTCTCTGCAACTTCCATTTTCAGCTCTTTTGATGATTACTTATCATTTTTTCAACCAAAAACGAATGAAAAGTGATGGTTTTTTTTTTTTTTTTTTTTTTTTTTTTTTTTTTTTTGTTAATGATTTAAATTAAGCTATATATAGAGAGGTGGCGGTGGTGGTTGTTTGAGGGGGTTGGTGGTGGTGGTAGCGAAGGTGGTCGGTGGTGGTGAGCGGTGGTGGTGATAGGAGGAGGTGGTTATATATATATATGTGTGTGTGTGGTTATTAGATTGATTTTAAATTGAATTAGGTTAAGGGTAGGTTAGTCATTTCCACATTTTAGGACGCCCCTTATAACGATAGGGTAGATATTCTTATCACATATATAGTCCCCCACCAAAAGAGAGTAGTGCCCAAAAAACAGTTCTTCTAGAAAATCTCACTCAAGGTCCAATTCATCATCATGACACATAATTCTGCTGTAGACTCGATGGTAAAAGAGGCGTGTTTCGAAAACCTCCAATATATGTCGAATCATTTAAATCAAAGAATCCAAAAAGATAGTATTTTGTGTAACAATTTCAATAAGTAAGAAATTGCTAACCTCTTGTACTTGATGATTATATTTCTTTTTTTTGAGCCTTCTGAAGTCATCTTCGATTATTCTCTGCCTGATTAACCACTGCTTTCCGATCGTGATCTTAGGTGTTTTTCTACTTAAATGGCTTTTATAAGTATTTAATTCATCATGTCTTTCACGCTTTTAATCTTTTCTCTATTCCTCTCCTTGTTTTTTTTTCTCGAAGGATTCTTTTTGATGAGGGTAAGGTTCTTTTGCATATGACATAGATGGAAATTCTACTGGCATTAGTGGAAAGAAGCAGTCTCCTCCACGTAGTTTCATCATATTGTTCTGACGAATCGTTTTCGTCTAAAATGTGTTTCAATTATGTTATTGCTGAGACGCCACTCACCAGTGTATTCATTAATGGTAACTGCAAGATGAAACTTAGCTTATATAAAGACAACTCTCTTTATTGATGTTTAGAAAATAACTCAAAACTAAACACAAGCTCTAATCTTGCTCATATGATCAACCACAACTTTGGTGATCATATATATATAGAACTATGAATTCCTTTTCCTAGTCCTATTACCTTATTACATGTCTTTCCTTTTCTTAGAACTAGATGACTTCTAATTCCCTTAGGATTACATTAATTTCCTGATCTTGTCCTAACCAGCTTGTTAGTGACTTCTATGTTGAAGTTAATCCAACATTCTCCCCCTTAAGCTTCAACTGTGCTTGTGAAAAATCTTGTACGTATGATGGTGCTCTCGTCTCACATGGCTCGGTGTAGACAAGCTCTGATACCAATTAATGGCAACTGCAAGATGAAACTTAGCTTATATAAAGACAACTCTCTTTATTGATGTTTAGAAAATAACTCAAAACTAAACACAAGCTCTAATCTTGCTCATATGATCAACCACAACTTTGGTGATCATATATATATAGAACTATGAATTCCTTTTCCTAGTCCTATTACCTTATTACATGTCTTTCCTTTTCTTAGAACTAGATGACTTCTAATTCCCTTAGGATTACATCAATTTCCTAATCTTGTCCTAACCAGCTTGTTAGTGACTTCTATGTTGAAGTTAATCCAACATTCATAGCTTTGTTTTTTAAGTTTCAAGCTTTCCTCGTATTTCTTGCAAAATTTTGCGCAATTTTAGACATAGTTCGAACTCAACTGTAATAATATTAGTTCAAGTTCTTGCGGGTTTGACAATTAGTTTGTTTGATTTGGAGGATCAATTTGTTTTCTTCGTGTTGCTATGCCGCAAAGTCATGCGCTCTCCCGTATAGTATATTGCTGATTTTTAGCGTTTGCTAAGTTTTTGTGAGAAGCAGAAGAGAATGTCCGCTAATGTTAACTTGCTCGGTGTTGAGAACTTTAACACATTTTATCGTGACTGGAAGTTGGGGCTTTTCGCTGAGTCCAACCTTTATCCCATACCTCGTCCATGCGGGAGAAACTTCGAGCCCATTTTCTAGCGTGATATTAAACGGTTGTTGCTACAGGGTTTCCCCGTTGTTGGTTGGTTTGATTATCCTATAAGCGTTTTTGGTCCTTGGATTTACGGGTATGATGGTTGCTTTGTGACTACCTCTTTGATGATGGAACATCATATTCTGTTATCAGATAAGAAGGTGAAACATTTTAAACATTTTAAAACGATTTGGTTCAACACGCACCCATTAACATGCTAAAAAAAACCAGAACCGGGTGACCCAACCGGTCCAACTAGTGACCATTATGACCCAGTCCGTTTTTGAACTGGTTTTTCCAAGTGATCCAGTAATTATTGGGGAAAAAATCAAAAAAATAAATATACGAAGAACAACCTGTTTTAAACCAGTACATAAATTTATGTTATAAGAAAACACAAATCAGATCTATAAAATTTATTCTAAATTTATTTTCAACTACTAATGGAAACTTCAATTTGTCCTAAATCAGATCTCATCACATCACAAAAAATAAAAAATCTTTGACGGATAAGCAAAATCCCCAAACGGTAAAGTATTTATCGAGATTGGATTAGGAAAGAAGATAAGAAGTTTTGGTTTTGAATATAGAACATGATTTGTTGAATTTTTTCGCTAAGATATTGATCCAGCTACTCTGTGTGCTGCTTTTAGTCTTGTAATAGTGTTTCTCTTCCTTTTAGTATCTTCTTTGTTTTTGCCAAGGTATCGATATAGAGGCAAAAAGAAAGTGGACGATATCTAGGTTAGAGAGAAAGTATGGTGGGTGTTACTGGAGAGAACAAGAGATTTGAAGTTTAAACTTAGGGCTTAAATGGCATAAAATGTAAAAAAGGTTAATGTAATAAGATAAGGACAGTTAGAAAAGCCCTCTCAACATCTTATCATGTCCGGTCCCCTTTTAGTCCCGTCCCTTTTAGTGTATTTAGTATTAGTTACATATTTTTTCTTTTTATCAGAACATTTAACTCTTGTACGTACGACCCAGTGACCACTGGTTAAACCAGTAGATCCGGACCTAGTGATTTTACTGGTTTAATGTCCGATCTGATTTTTAAAACATTGGAACTATTACGGTAAATATAATCGGACCTGGCTTCACGAATCCCCAAGTGAAGTATTTCAGTCGTAGACCTAATTATATTTTCCATGGGAAACTTAGGTGCTTCCAAGTTGAAAGAGAATTTGTATTTATAGATGTTCAAGACTGAGGGTTGCTTAGAGTTCAAGCTAATATAACTTGAGATTCAAGCAAACACTTCCTCTGTAATTAAGGTTCCAAGTAAGCATGTGAGAATTAGTCTTGAAACTTGTTAGAGCATTGCTTGGTCGAACTCGCAAGCGTTGTTATCTCAAGCTTGTTTGTCAAGTTTAGTTGATCAAAACTATATGTAATGACTCGTCCCTTAGGTAGTGTAGGGTTTTCAACGGGCATCGCGGCGGTCATCCAGCAACAACTTCCCAGGAGGTCACCCATCCCTGGATTTCTCCCGCCCGAGCACGCTTAACTGCACAGTTTTCTGCCAACTCTGTAGCCAATTGTACTGAAAAGGCCTCGGTGTTAGGAAAGGACAAACCATTACTTATATTCCATACGGCCAACCACTGCCGAATATCGGGGTATTACAATACCACCACCTTAAATTGGAGCCGTCCTCGGCTCCGAATATATCCAATCCCAGATCTTCGACGTTCCTTACCCCTCATGAGACAAGTACCTGGAACAAACCCGTCCAGCGTGCCTTCCCACCCTCGATAGGTGAACCGTCATCGGCTCTGATACCATTTGTAATGACCCGTCCTTTCCACCGATATTTTCCCCACCTAGCCACTGCGGTCATCCGGTAGTGTGGGGTTTTCAAACGGGCATCACTACGGTAATCCAGCAGCAGCTTCCCAGGAGGTCACCCATCCCAGGATTTATCCCGTCCGAGCACGCTTAACTGCAGAGTTTTCTGCAATTTCTGGAGCCAACTGTGCTGAAAAGGCCTCGGTGTTAGGAAAGGACAAACCATTACTTATATTCCATCCGGCCAACCACTACCGAATATCGGGGTATTACATTATAAATCTTGATTTTTAGTCTACTTATAGTTATGTCTCGGATTAGAATAAAATGTGTGGTTGAGCTTTAGACTTCACGACGTTCATCGATTGAAGACGAAGATCTATTGAGGAGAGCTTGGAGGAACTTCATCAATAAAAGGTATGTGGAGTCTAAAACTTATCTATCACTCAGAAGTCTATTCAATTTTATCTCCTAATGAGACTAAGTCGTATAGCTATATAGACTTTTATCTTATACACATTTGATATTTCGAGCTAGATTTAACTAGGTTATCTATTACTCGAAATATGTTTTGGAAGCTTTTTGCTTTAGCTACGTTCATCATATTCTTGACGAGTTTAGTTGGAAACAACTTATTTGTTGGAAACTAAATAATAAGTCAAAAGATGATCATGTGAAAATTATCTTGAAACATCTTACATGATTTGTGTGATACAATCATTTGATGTCGACTCGGAAAGTTACGTATTGATCATTCAATCACTTGGAAATTACTTATAAGCTAATAGTTTGTGTGAGACATCTATTATCGTCTTCTAAAGATGTTTCAATTATTGAAATGGGAGTTTAGAACAAAAACCTTTGTCTGTATACAACACAGTATGCGTACCTAGTATGCAAACTGTTTTGGTAAGATTCAGGTCCCGGAACCTTTGCATACCTAGTATGCGAACGGTTCTACTTGAGTTATGGTCCGGGACTGCAGTATGCATACCCGTTTGCAAATTGCTGGACAAGACGAAAGTCCGGAAGCTATAGTTTGCGTATATGTTCGCAAACTTAGTGGTTAAAGTTCTAAAATCGGTTAAGTATGTTTTTCATACTCATGAAACAAATGCATTTATGATTCAAGGAATGCAATCTTTGCAAACCATGGCTTAATGTTCGTGAATTGATTCTTATGAATCAATCCGATTTTAATTCAATTGGTTCATATATATTTCTGTGAAATAGTGAACAACTCTATGTGGAACACAATTAGATTCATTTGATTTTTGTTTCAGGATTGATTGATCATCATAGTTGACTAGAAGTGTTGGATGAATGTGGTTAAGACAAAAGTGTTCATATGGCTAACTTCGGTTAACTGTTATTGAGCCAACTCAATATACACATATAGGTACAGTTATCCATATCTAAATGAAGGTATATTTCATTTGTGTGTAACAAGCTAAGACCATCTAACGGTGGAGAGATATTGCTTTGGTTTTAAGCAAACTTAGCTTGAATCTTAAATCAGGTTTTCATCTAACGGTGAATATTGAATGATGTGTTACTAATCTATCTTAGCTTTGATTGAAAGAAAAACCTGATTTGAAAGACTATATAAGGGAGAACTCTAGCAAATGGAAAACCTAATCCCAACACTTTACCGTGTCCTAGTTGCGACTAGAGTCGATTCTCATTTAACCTAGATTTTTCCAAAACCATTATAAGTTAATGACTTGAAAACTTCATTTGGGATTCGTGAAGCCAGACCCAACTATTTTCTCTATAGTTGCGTGTTATGATCTTACTTGTTCTATCGTATTGAGTACTATCTTCTCTAAGATTTTCTCGAGATTTATCTCCGATAGGTAAGATATAAAAAGTAATCAGAAAGCTCTTCGTATTATTCTTTGTGATCCCACAATAACTTCTTCTACTACCATATAGTTAAGTTATTGTGAGGTGATTGATATTTCTAGGCTGCTCTTCGGGAGTATAAGACCGGATTATCAATTGGTTCCTGTTCACCTTGATTTGTCAAAAGACTGAACAAAAACTTCATAGGTACTTCTGTGGGAGGCAGATTTATCTATCAGAGTAGACTTATCTGTGAGAAACGGATTTGTTTATAAGTCTTCGAATTTGGGTCGTAGAAACTCTTAGTTGTGGGTGAGATCATCTAAGGGAATCAATTGCGCATAATCCGGTGTGGTTCTAGAGGCGTAAGGAACGCGACTGTACCTTAATCGGTGTGAGACTTGGTTAGGGCGCAACTACATTCTAGTCCGAAGTTAACTTGTAGTAGGCTAGTGTCTGTAGCGGCTTAATACAGTGTGGTGTTCAAATCTAGACTAGGTCCCGGGGTTTTTCTGCATTTGCGGTTTCCTCATTAATAAAACTTCTGGTATCTGTGTTATTTCTTTTCCGCATTATATTTGTTTATATAATTGAAATATCACAAGTTGTGCGTAGTTCAATCAATTGGTAAATCCGACCTTGATTGTTGGATGATAATTGATTGGCACTTGGGCATTGGTCTTCGGTACCTTCCAAGTTATTTCTCATATCAATCGGGCTCACGGGTTTCTATCTGTTCGATTGCAGATTGTATTGAGAAATTGAGATATAACTCTTTGATGTCTTTCTTGGTTGAGCTCGCTTTATAAGATGGTGCGCTCGGAATTATATTGGAGTTAGTCCATACAGATTTCCGAACAAATTATTGGGTGTGGTTGTGATACCCCCGCTTTTTCAATTGGTATCAGAGCGGGCAAACACATTAAGACCTCATAAGTCTGTGTTTGTATCAATCTGATTTTTGTGGATAGAAGTTTATCTCGCTTTTACGCACATCGAGATGTCCTCCAAAGTTTTTGATTTTTCCAAATGTCTTGGGCTTATCTCAAAGGATAACTCTTTAGTTGATTCTTCCGAATCCCGGGGTAGAAAACTTTTCCTATCAGATTCTGATAACATTCCCTCTAAAGTGACAGTTGACACTATGTCAGAATCTGATATGGAGCTCACATGAGCTTTAAAAAAATCTTCATAGATTATTGTTTTTCAAGTTTCTAAAATTATATTGCTTGAGGAAAAATATACTCAGCTCACTGATGAACTTGAGAAGTCTCTTGATAGAGAACAAAAACTCTATAGTATTGTTGAGTCTTTTTCTAACAATATTGAAAATCTTGTTCAAGAAACTACTCTACAGAGCGAAAAGATTAGTATGCTTGAAGATATTGTTAAAGAAGACTCAATCAGAGAAGAACGTTTAATCAAGACTCATTCATCAGAACTGGACAACTTTTGTGTTGAAAAACAGAAACTTGTTGCATCTCTGTTACTAGCCCAGGAACAGTGCGAATCTTTGAAAAGGGAAAACTCTGTTTTAGTGAGTAAGTCTCCTACAGTGCCTATCTCTAATACTTATGTGGTATTACCTAGCATGGAGAAAATTGTCTGCTAAGAAACGTTTGCGTGACTTGCGGATTTCTGAAAAGGCTATGAGTTTAAAACAGGTTTCTTCCAATGTTTCTTGTCAACGAACCTGTTCATTATGCGGGAAAAGAAATCATAATGCTCTATATTTTTTTGCTAGAAAGAAACAAATTCTGAATCTTCAAAATCTACTTCTTTTTACAGTCGACAGAGTAAATTTTGTGACGACGTCTACAATGGATTTCATTCCTGCAGAAAACCAGAACTCTCATAAAAGAGGTTTCCAAGGTCACTCATCTAGAAATCTCTACAGGAATATCTATGGGAATAAGTCTGGCAGATCTAAGTCTAAGAGATGGAATTCCCATAATTCTTATCCTCTGGAACGGATCTCAAGAGGTCCTAGACTTAATCCTCAAGAAAATCCTTCTGTTGGATCTTCTAAAAGGTTTATGTCTAATTCTTCTGGAATAAGATATAACCGAAGAAAGGTAAGTAATACGTGGCACAAACCCTCAGATGGTATTTACAACACGTCTCTCAATATTCATGGTGGGATTACATCTCAATCTGCTACCTATTTCTAGGTAATTTCATCCTTGTATCTAACTTGAGAGTTGCAAGGATGATATTTGCGGGATGCTCAAGTTCGTTATATGTTACCATCTGATTTTGTGTTAGAAATAAAGTTGTTTTATTTATTTGTGAATGTTGAGTCATATCTTGACTCCTAGTAACTAATGCATCTTGTTGATTTTATTTCATGTGCTCTAATTTGAAGCGAATCCTCTAAATTATCGATCTATGAAAAGACACGAGATAACTGAAAACAAAGTCTAATTCCTTATTTTGGATCTCTTCTGATCCATTAAATTTCTATAACCGATCCACGAATGTCCGTGTCTTCTTCTTCTTCTTAAGAGTTTTTAGGGGTTCCATAACAAGGGTTTCCTTCTCTTGTTCACAAATATATATATATATATTGTTTTCTCCATCCCTATATAATTTTTTTTATCGAGAACTCTTCAAGATCTCAGGAAGTAGTAAATATTGATATGGAAGAAGACATCAAAGGATGCAGTTCGGTTCAAGAACTTGTCTTGAATAAGATGATTGCAAGAAAGGAGTACAACTCGTGGATTGCTGAATCAGTCAAGGATTTAATTCATTTTCAGAATGATTCAAAGGTTGAATTTGCAAACCTACAACTGCAAATAAATCATCTCATTGATGGTTAGACCAAAATCCTTGAAAATCAAAAGGTCATGCTACGAACCAGAAGAAGATCATCTCTGATTACATCAAGGCCAGGCAACTTGCTCGCACTGTTGATCAAAAGGTGAATGTCCTAACTCATGAATATGGAGTTTTTACGGTCAAAAGGATCAAGGATATCGATAATACCTTTTATGATGGAGTCATGGAGGGGTATGAAGTTCTCAAATAAGTCTGAACTTTTTATTTTGTCTAGGAAACTTCTTATGAGTATTTATTCTTGTGCTTAAGAATGATAACTAGGGTTTGGAATAGAAAATATTGTGATTACACATAGCTATTTCCAACGATTGTCATCTTGCAATGTTTTAGATTTATTTATTTAAATTCTAAGTTATTTGGAAGATGATTTTCCAGTATTGATCTTTATTGGTTTTATATTGCAAAGATATATTATGCGATATGTGTGTCTACGTCTGTGAACTATGATTATCTCTAGGGCTGTCAACGGGTTCGGGTCCTCCCGGGTATCATACTACCCAGAACCGGACCCTATTATTTTATCCGGTTCCGATTCCTAGCCGTTCCGGGTCCGGTTCTAAAATTGTTGGGCCCATAACCGGACCCGTTTAAACTGTCTAATACCCACCGGTTCCGGATATTTAATGGGTATTTCGATCGTTCCCATTTTATTGCGCGGAAAATTACACAGTAGGTGATAAGTTTTTCTCCACAACATGTGTTCACATAAGATTGCAATGTTGTTACTTTCACTTAGGTTTTTTGATAATAAAGTTCTATTGCTTCCTCAAAATTTTATGTTCCAGGTTTCTCTTTATTTTAATTTCTTCTTTGTGTTAATCAATTTAGTGTCTTATTTTTTATTTTTTCAGTGCGACTATCCTATCATGGAAGTCCAAAATCCTTCCTTGAGGTAATATGGAAAGGTGATTTTGAGTTTAGTTTCATGTTGAACTTCTACGGGGAAACATGGTTGCAAGTTTCTATTAGATGTAAGTTCTGATCAAAACCAAAAAAAAAAAAAGCAAAAGTTGTTGTAAGTAAACCTCATCTCGTCACATCACTGTGTTGATGATGATAGAAAAAAGAAGTAACGAAATTTCTAGATTCAGGCTAATTAATTCCAAACATATAATAGTAATTCTAGATTCATTCTAATTGATGGTTTTTTTATGCACCTTGTTGGTCGGTGATATATCAAGAAGGAGAAGGTACTGAATATTGAGTGGTACTGGTATGACGTGCAAGTTAGTTCTGAAAAATATGAACAAGTGGCAATTGTTGGGTTAGCTAGCCAACACGTACGAGGCCCCAAGTAAAACTGGGACATTTTGACTTAAAATAAGTCAAAAATGTGTTAGATGCAGAAAAGTTTCGTGAGGAAGCACAAGAAAAATTATCATTAAGCCTGGATTCTTTTAGATTTTATCAAGTCAAAATTGATTAAAATTAATTCCCAACACAGTTAAGCAGGGTACCTGTTACCCGCGGGTATCCGACGGGTATATCCGATTAGGACCCGTTTGTAATAGGTTCTTAACCGGGTCTACCCGTCGGGTAGGAAAAACACTAATGGGTCTAACATTAGGACCCGGACCTATAACACCCGGTTCCGGTTTCGGTTCCGGGTAATGGGTACCCATTGACAACCCTAATTATCTCATATATATCAAAAGTTAAATCTATTATATATGTCTTTAGGCAAATATCGATAAAAAGATAGAATGAAATTTCGAATATTCCGCAGTGTTGATCTTTCCCCGATCCACTTCTATGTGAAAGTATTGTATGGCTCCATAAGTTTTATTATGTTGAGCATTTCCGGCTAAATTATTCTATAAGGTCTTTTTGTGATTAATTTATTCGATTTTTCTGGATACAAATTCTTGTTTCATGTAATTTTTTAATGTCCAAAGAAATCCTTCCTTTCTTGTAAAAGTAAGGTCGCTCTTGTTGTTCTTTCGGGAATGACATATTATGGAGGAGATTTCCTAATTAAACTTGTGCTTAATTGCCAAATCTTTGTGGGGAGTGCGGTTGTGGAATATTGTAGCATTTATCTTGTATCTTTATAAACTCCTTCATGAAGACACTAAGTTTCGACTATGTGAAATCATCGAAACAAAGTTGATATGTTCTCTTTTAGTCATGAATTATCTATTTGAGAATTTCATTATGATCCCGTAATTTTCGCACCTTTGCCAATTTATATTGACAAAAAGGGGGAGAATTATGTGGTAGTTCACACTACATACATAGGGTTTACGGATCATTATGTAAAGGGGAGTGGTTTTCCTTGTGATATGGAAGTATTGACTAAGGGGGAGTGATACACATCACCGTAGTATTATTGTCAAAGTTGTGACACAATTGGACTTTGATGTTGTGTAATAATACTATGACATTGTATAACAATGATTGAGAACATATGTTTTTGATATGTTTTCTTATTATTATGGCTACAGATCTTTAACAACAATGATGCTGAGTTGAACACGTTCAGAATTGCTGGAGTACTTGGAGAGGTGAAGAATTCAAAGATTTTTGAAGAGACACGGAAATCAAGCATGATGGATGAGAAGCTATAAAGTTTATGTATTTTGTAATCCATATGTATTGATAGTTTTGTCACTAAAATTGACAAAAGGGGAGATTGTTAGAGCATTGCTCGATCGAACTCGCAAGCGTTGCTATCTCAAGTTTGTTTGTCAAGTTTAGTTGATCAAAACTATAAGTCTTGATTTCTGGTCTACTTATAGCTACGTCTCGGATTAGGATAGAATGTGTAGTTGAGCTTTAGACTTCACGACGTTCATCGATTGAAGACGAAGATCTACTGAGGAGAGCTCGTAAGAACTTCATCAACAAAATGTTTACGGAGATTACAACTTATCTATCACTCAGAAGTTTATTCTATTCTATCTCCTAATGAGACTAAGTCGTATAGCTATATAGACTTTTATATTATATACATTTGATATTTCGAGATGAGTTTAACTCGGTTATCTATTATTCGAAATATGTGTTAAAAGCTTTTTGCTTTAGCTACGTTCATCATATTCTTGACGAGTTTAGTTGGAAACAATTTATTTGTTGGAAACTAAATAATAAGTCAAAATATGATCATGTGAAAATTGCCTTGAAACATCTTACATGATTTGTAAGAGACAATCATTTGATGTCGACTCGGAAAGTTTCGTATTGATAATTCGATCACTTGAATATTACTTATAAGCTAATAGTTCGTGTGAGACAACTATTGTCGTCTTCTAAGGATGTTTCAATGATTGAAATGGGAGTTTAGAACAAAAACCTTTGTCTGGATACAACACAGTATGCGTACCTAGTATGCAAACTGTTTTGGTATAATTCAGGTCCGGGAACCTTGTTTGCATACCTAGTATGCGAACGGTTTTAACTGTTAAAGTCCGAGAACCATGCTTGCATATCAGTATGCGAACGGTTCTACCTGAGTTAAGGTCCGGGATAACAGTATGCATACCCGTTTGCAAACTGCTGGACAAGGCCAAAGTCCAGAAGCTATAGTTTGCGTACCTGTTCCCAAACTTAGTGGTTAAAGTTCTAAAATCGGTTAAGTATGTTTTTCATACTCATGAACAAATACATTTATGATTTAAGGAATGCAATCTTTGCAAGCCGTGCCTTAATGTTCATGAATTGATTCTTATGAATCAATCTGATTTTGATTCAATTTGTTCATATATATTTATGTGAAATTGTGAATAATTGAACAAATCTATGTGGAACACAATTAGATTTATTTGATTATATTTCAGGAGTGATTGATCATTATAGTTGATATAGAAGTGTTAGATTAATGTGGTTAAGACAAAAGTGTCCATATGAGTAACTTCGGTTAACTGTTATTGAGCCAACTCAATATACACGTTTAGGTACGGTTACCCATATCTAAATGAAGGTATATTTCATTTGTATATAACAAGCTAAGACCATCTAACGGTGGAGAGATATTGCTTTGGTTTTAAGCAAACTTAGATTGAATCTTAAATGAGGGTTTCATCTAACGGTGAATATTGAATTCTTTGTTATGATAAGTGCTTAAGTTATATGTTTAGAATGTCAATTCCATACTTGTTTTAGCTATAATTATTGAATATTACTTGTTATTATGATTATTTTCTAGTTTATGTGTCAAATCAGGTGAATCATCCCAAGAATAGTGAAAAGAGATTCAAAAGAGCTATAAAGTGGAGTTCTCGTAGGATCCAAGTGTCTAAAGCCAAAACAAGTGGAAGAAGTGCGGCTAAAAGGAGCAAAGAATGCTCAAGATCACAAGAAGGACTACAATACCAAGTTCAAATCATCCAAATTAAAGATTTCTTATCACCATCTTGAAGAGAATTCAATTATGAAGAGAACGACGAAATAATGAGGTCATTCCGAGTTCGGACAAAGAAGTTACGACCAAAACAGTCGAGACGAAAACCGACGATCTACAACGCAACTTTCGGAATTGATAAAGCAATACCGAAAGTGGACATATTTTGGGAAGAGAAGGTGTATTTTCGACCCCAACTTTCGGCATTGCTTTGGGGTATTCGACAATGCCGACTGAGACAAACCTATGGGGTCCCTTTTGACGTATTTTGACTTCCAAATCAAGGAAACACGGTCCCGGATGGATTCTAATACCTAGATCTCATGAAAACTATATAAGAGAACTTTCACAACAATTAGAGGGGATCTCATATCATAAATCTCTACCTCTCGGATCACATCTCATATTATACTTTTGTTCTTCATAAAATATTCAAGATTTACCCCTTTTTGGGGGAAACCGGGTAATTGTGTAATCATGAGAAGCTAAAATTTTATTTATTAAGGATGAATTCAATGTTCTAGCGTGAAGCTTTATTAGTTACATAAATATATTCGGAGTTTTAATCACATGATCGTTTGTTTTCACTCTTTCTAGGGTTTATGATTGATTAATTAGATTGTTTGGAGTGCACGCTGGATTAATCTTTTGATCATTATATTGCTAGTAAAGGGTTAGGATATCCGTGTAACTATTGAATAACCCTTGTACAAGTAGAGAATGTGAGACCTCGCAGAGGGATTCTATGGAGCAATCGTGTGTGAAGCCAACACTAGTAAGTGGACCTTGCGCTAAGAGTCTATCTGCTAGGATCAACCTAAGTTCACATAACTTAAAGCTTCCGATTGGGTTACAGCTTGAGTGCGCTACTACTTGGTGGTTCGGTTGGATATAACTTGATATGCGAGCGCTTCGGTATTCGGTTACAAGAGGAACTTTGGGGATAGCACTGCTCTAGCTGCTTTCCTACGGTTGGTGATGAATGGTTCTAACGACGATAGATAAGTATACTATTGAGTCAACATTTGGTAACGGCGAATGACTCCTTGATCATCTTTCTTTTATTTGTGTTTTCCTTTGTTTTGCTAATATAAATAACATATCAATTACACAGCTCTCTGTGGGAACGATCCTTACTACCGCTATATTACTAGTTAATTGGTGGGAAATATCTCGATTAATTTGTTGTAGTTACGACACGCATCATGTTACTAAGCTATCTTAGCTTTGATTGAAAGTAAATCCTGATTTGAAAGACTATATAAGGGAGGACTCTAGCAACTGGAAAACCTAATCCCAGCACTTTCCCGTGTCCTAGTTACGACTAGAGTCGATTTTCCTTTAAACTAGGTTTTCCAAAGCCATTATAGGTTAAAGACTTGAAGACTTCATTTGGGATTCGTGAAGCCAGACCCAACTATTTTATTTGTAGTTACGTGTTCTGATCTTACTTGTTCTATCGTATTGAGTACTATCTTCTTTAATATTTTCTCGAGATTTATCTCTGATAGGTAAGATATAAAAAGTAATCACAATGCTCTTCGTCTCATTCTTTGTGATTCCACGATAACTTCTTCTACTACCATATAGTTAAGTTATTGTGAGGTGATTGATATTTCTAGGCTGCTCTTCGGGAGTATAAGACTGGATTATCAATTGGTTCCTGTTCACCTTGATTTATCAAAAGACGGAACAAAAACTTCATAGGTACTTCTATGTGAGACAGATTTATCTATCAGAATAGACTTATCAGTGGGAGACAGATTTGTTTATAAGTCTTCGAATTTGGGCGTAAAAACTCTTAGTTGTGGGTGGGAATCAAGTGCGCAGAATCCGACGTGGTTCTAGAGGCGTAAGGAACGCGACTGTACCTTAATCGGTGTGATACTTGCTTAGGGCTCAACTACATTCCATTTTGAAGTTAACTCGTAGTAGGCTAGTATCTGTAGCGTCTTAATACAGTGTGGCGTTCAAATATGGACTAGGTCCTGGGGTTTTTCTGCATTTGAGGTTTCCTCGTTAACAAAACTTCTGGTGCCTGTGTTATTTCTTTTCCGTATTATATTTGTTTATATAATTGAATATCACAAGTTGTGTGTAGTTCATTCAATTGGTAAATCTGACCTTGATTGTTGGATAGGAATTGATTGGCACTTGGGTGTTGGTCTATGGTACCGTTATTTCTTATATCAGTCGGGCTCACAGGTTTCTATCTGTTCGATTGCAGATTGTATTGAGAAATTGAGATATAACTCTTTGATATATTCACTACACCATTTTAAGGATATAACAACCCAGAGTAGCAACAACATAAGTGCCGTTGCGAAATTTCCGTTGCTATTTTTTCGCGACGGCGGATTGTTGTTGCTAATTTAGCGACATCAGAATTTCGGTTGCGAATAGCAACGACGAGGAGTTCATGCATGCAAAGCACGCGTGTGGTCGGAAACACTTTGATGATTTTTTACGCCCAAGTCAAAGTTTGGTCTGTCTTCTGCTTTATTTTTCCACCCCTTCAACCTTATCTATCACATCTTCAACCATTTTCATTTTTCCTCACCATCTCTTTTTTTCTGCTCCCCCATGATGCTTTTCTGCCCCTGATATCAACTGAAGATTCCGTTGCAGTTTCGATCTTAACTGTTAATCTTAGAGTTTTGGTTCCTCGTATTTGATCTGGTAAGTGTTTATCAGTATTAGTTTTTCGATTTCAGTTAATCGATTCTAGGATTTCACGATTTTAGGGAATTTGATTTCAGGTTTCATCTATGAATCTGTTTTTTTTTTTTTTTTTTTTCATTTTAGTCTATCGATTTTAGGGTTCATTTCTGAATCTTTTTTAGATTTTTTTAGGGATATTGATTTTAGTTTTTCAATTTCAGTTTATCGATTTTAGGGTTTCATCTATGAATCTGTTGTTTCCGATTTCAGTTTTCCGATTTCTTCTTTCTCTTTCGATTTAAAGGTTTCATATGTGAATCTAACACTATTTTATTTTTTCCATTTTAGGGTTTGTCAAGGTTGAAGAGGAAGAAAGAACTCTGAAGAACCGAAGAACATAGAAGGTATAAGTTTAATTTATTGATTTATGTTAAGCTGTTTTGGGGGTTTTGATCTATTTTTAGTTTAGGGCTTCATTTCTATTTTAGGGTTTCAGAATATGAACTGGTTTTATGGTTTGTTATTGTTATATGATTACAGTTTGCTCATCAGAGTTTGAACATAGAAGAAGTGGCCAGAGTTAAATTTGGAAGAACTAAGAAGGTATATGTTTCTATGAACTAGTAGTGAAGTTGTTTTGATTATACTTTTAATATTGTTTTTGTGAAGTTTTTTTGATTATGGATGATAATAGCATATCTGAGATTTGGGTGTTTGCTGAACATGATAACAAAACATGATAAATAGTCCTAGTGGTGATTCTGAAAAGTTACTTGTAGCCCATTCTCTCTTGGTTGAGTGGATGTTTCTGTCGACGTTAAACTAAGGGCTTCGGAAACCCTACCACTAGGACTAGTTTGTTTAAATTATGAAATTAGGAAGTTTTCTAAGTTTGTATGAACTGAACTTAGGAAGTTTTTTAAGTAATTTGTATGATCTTGTAATTAAAGTACTTTGTATGCACTGAACTTAGGAAGAGTGTAGATAATAAAAATATATTGTGCCACGTGGCACAATATTAAAGGTGGAGCAACTTATTATGTTACAAAAACCCACATTATATCTCTCCTTAGGATGCTTAGTTATGAAGCTATCTCCCTCAACATGTGGCGTACTATTAAAGGAGCGAGTAGCAAAGAACGCTACAACGGAATAGACCAAATCACTACCAAGATTGCTTAGTTATTAAGCAATAGGTTATAGTATAGGCACGTGGGTGTGTCTATATGTCAGAGGTAGCTGAGCAGTCTGCACAACTTTTAGTACGAATCCGCAGTCTTCAACCACGTGGGCTCAGAGTACGTGGCATCCTGTAAATGGCGAATGTATGCGGCCAACGAAGGTACAACTTGTACGGAGGTTTCACAGTTCACGGTGGCACGTGGAGGAAGCTAAGGTGGCATTGTCTGATTGGGGACGGGAAGCGGCCAACGAAGGTACCATATTGACCAAGGACCATCGTATCTCGATAGAACAGAAGACAACAAAAATATCATGGACACAAAGGAATCTATAAATACCCATCCTTACCACAAGAGAAAGGGGAATAATTGGGTTGGGTAGGAATTAGGGAAAAGGCTCTCTCTACTCTTACTTTTAGAGCTTCATACTTTCTTCAATGGAGTTCTTTCACTCAAGTGTAACAAGATCAATAATAAATTTATCATCTTTACCCGGGGACGTAGGTTAAGATTAACCGAACCACGTAATCTCTTGTGTGTTGATAACTTAGATGCACTTACATTATCTTCTCTGTTAGATATTTCCTTACTGAGTTATCTCTGTTTTCTGAGCTATCTCTGCTTCCTGAGTTATCTGTTCATCTGAGATATCTCTTTGATTAGCTTATTTGCTTACTTATCTCTGTTTTACAGAGATACCTTTGTTTTCTTAGCATCTTCTCTTGCAAAGTATCTTTACTCACTTAGTATATGATCTTCTGAGTAGATCTTATTCCGAGCATACCTTTTATTTACTCAACAATATCAGTTCAACTGAGGTATCCATACTACTTAGTATCGGATTTTTTGAGTTGTTCATATTACGTAGACTATGGGAAAATTAGTAGTCACAAAGGGTAATAATCTGATGAGACACAAGAAATGGATGAAGTGGATATGTCATAATATAATTGGTTAGCAGGTTATTGTGATTCAGTTCATAGTTACAGATTAGATTTCAAGTGGGAATATCAACTTCATGGAATGAAAACTGGAGGAGTTTATACACTTGAATTCTAACATGTAGCTTTGAAGTTTTGAGTGAAAAGAAATCACTGTAACTTCATGACCTAGCTCTATTTTTTGGTTGTATTCATTTCATTGATCGAAAATGCTGCTGGTATTGTATTGATGTTGAGTACATATGCGGTCTGAATTTTAATTTAACATAGATACTGTCAATCTTTAGGATATGTCATCTATGGTTTATAACGGCTAGATGAATTGTTCCCGTAAATCTGCTCAGTACATAGAAGGAGTTAGGTCATTTGTAGAATTTGTTAATAAAAATGGTGGTGGAAATACCTTATATTCATGCCCCTGTGTTAGATGTAAGAATGGTAAAGGATTGGAGCCACTTAGTAAAATTTCATTTCATTTGCTTAAGTATGGTATTCGATCTTCGTATATGACATGGCTTTTTCATGGGGAATACTTAGAAGTAGAAGCACAGTCACATGAGGATAACACTAGTAATAGCAATTTAGCTGAGAATGTAGAAAATGTAGGAGATGTATCTGTTGATCATGTTCACCTAGCCAAACCATATCACCAGCTCGATCATCAGCATGTGTTGAAATGCCTCCATGTTCATTGTTGAACATTGAGAACGAAGTTTTGGCTGTTGGTAGACTGTGTACTGGTGCTTGGGACGTATCAAGATGAACTAGTCGGGTTGGCGGTCGACCTACTTTTTTGGAGATATGTAGTGAAACTCTTTATTGGTATCTCAGCCATCATATAATACTCGATAACTGACAAACATATATGGTTGTTATCTTTTTTTTTTGCTTATATATATGTTCACACTTTTGTGCATGTGCTTAACATGCTAACATGTAGATGCAGTTGTGCATAAGGAAGACTCTTAAGCAGTTGTGCTTAAAAAAATTGCACCGCAGCTGTATCTAAGGAAAAACTTTGAATCCTAACGTATCTATGTGAACCAGAAGTATTAATATAATCAGTTTTTCTTTTATGTATGTGTGTGGTTTGGGTTATGTTATATTTTATTGCACAGGTTACTGCAGTGCGGGTCAGTTGAAGCATTAGTAGCCACCCAGGGGGATATCAATCCCTGGTAAATACACTTCTTTTGCTTATACTTATGCTTATCATATTGAGTTCAAATGGATATTAATCTTCAGTATATAATCGCTTTTGAGGTAATATGTTGTTCGTGATGTTGCTACGAGATTATGCTGTTGCTGATCCTTCCCCGGTAAGTCTCTATTGTGATCTTCATTACTGCCATGAAGCCATTGAGTCTGGTGGGTCTTCATAATTCAACAAGTTCCTAATTCTTTCATATTTGTGTAATTGGCAGTTTCAGTACATCTATTAACAACAAAAGATGACGATAGATTCAGGTAATTTACTAATTACTCTTAGATTTTTTGTATCAATATGTTGTCATATTTATGTGTGATGTATGAGTTATTTTAACACTCTTAAAGTTTCACAGGAATCAGCAAAAGCTCATGTCATGTGCTGTCTGGGTCCCCGTTGTGCACCGACCTGTGAATTTCCAATTCGCTTTGTCGTCCTTCAACCTGATGCAGATACACTTACAGCAGCAATAGTTTCTGAATGTTCATGATCAACAACAACTCTGAAACGAAGGTAAACAAACTTTTTTTGAAAGCTTTCGTCTATAAGTCATAAGCTTATAATGCCAGACCTTGCAAACTAGAATTTAGCTGATTGAACAATCAATTCATTCACTAGTATATATATCCATGGCGTTCATTATCTTATTCCCAGACACTATCATACAGTATGGGCTTTTACTAAATGCTGCTTAAAAATTCACACCAAAACCTTCGATTGTAGTTATTCCTTTAGATTAGGTAAACAATTCTGAACATGATACTATTTGCTTGTGCGATTGTATGGTATTGAGGTTGGATTTTAGGAATGTATTATTGTTCTCTTATTCTTACACTTATCTCTCTGAACTAACTGCATTATCAAGGCTCCTAGTTATTATTACTACATTTTGATAAGCGAACTGAAATGGAACTTTAAAGTTTGTTCTAAGCCTCCTACGACCATACAACTCAATTTGAGTTCACTTATAGTAGAGTGGTGGAAGAAATAGTTCTCTTTGTCATCACTCATTTGGAATCATTGGAGTACTTGGAAGTGACGAAGATTTCGAGTAATGTTGAAGAACCAAGGAGATCAAGCATTTGGATGAGAAGCTACAAAGTTTATTTATTTTGAAATCCATATGTATTGATAGTTTTGTCACTAAAATTGACAAAGGGGGAGATTGTTAGAGCACTGCTCGGTCGAACTCGCAAGCGTTGCTATCTCAAGGTCGTTTGTCAATGTTAGTGATTAAAACTATAAGTCTTGATTTCTAATCTACTTATAGTGATGTCTCGGACTAGGATAGATTGTGTAGTTGAGCATTTTACTTCACGGCGTTCATCAATTGACTACGAAGAACTACTAAGGCGATCTTGTGGAACTTCATCAACAAAAGGTATGTGGAGACTAAAACTCATTTATCACTTGGAAAGTATATTTCTACAGTATCTCCTATATTGAGACATAAGTCGTATTAATATGGTTTTCGATTATGCACATTTGAGATCGAGCTGAGTTTAACTAGCTTACATATTTCTCAAAATATGTGTTAGTAAGCTTTCACTTCAACCAAGTTCATCTTATATTCTTGACGAAAGTCAAAAGATGATCATGTGAAAATTGCCGAGTAACATCTTACATGGTTTGTGTGATACAATCATTTGGTGTAGACTTGAAATGTTTCTTTATGATTATTTCAATAACTTGAAAATTGCTTTGATGCTAATAGTGTGTGAAAACGGATATTGTCATCCTCTAAGAAAGTTTCAATGATTGAAATAAGAGTTTAGAACACTTAACCAACATAGGATTATAAACATGTTGTGCACTCTTGCATATATATGATCCATGTCTGGGAACCATAGTATGCATACCCGTATGCGTACCTGTTGGTTTGAGAAGTCTGGGAACCTAAGTGCGCGTATTGGCGTAGGTTTATGACCGGAAATTGCTGCTGGGTTTGGAGGTATACGTACCCGTTCGCATATTGGCGAAAACCAAACTTGGCCCAGCTATTCAAGTATGTGTACCCGTTTGCATACTTGAGTGGTTAAAGTTTTAAAATCGGTTGTGACATGAATAAATACATTTATATAATAAGGAGTGCATTCTTTTCAAATCGTGGATATAATGTTCATGAATTGATTCGAGTGACTCAAACCGATTTTGCTTCAATTGTGTTCTTGTATACTTTTATGAGAATATAATAATTGAACAAATCTTTAACTAGTTTCATTTGAGTCATTTGAACTAGTTATGGTTAAGATGAATAAGGTTGATATGAGAGTGTTCATATAGCTAACCTCGGTTAACTACTGTTGAGCCAACATGGTGTACACGTTTAGGTACGGTTACATAAACCTAAATGAGGGTACATTTCATTTGTGTATAACAAGCTAAGTTCGATCTAACAGTTGAATAAAATTATCTTGAATCTAATCAGGTTTTCATCTAACGGTGAATATTGAATGCTTTGTTACCAAGGTAACATTGATTGCAAACCCTGATTTGAGAACTATATAAAGGAGAACTCTAGCAACTGCGAAACCTAATCCCCACACCTCATGTGTGACTAGAGTCGATTCTCCTTTAACCTTAGGTTTTTCGCGAAACCCTGTAGGTTAACGACTTGAAGACTTCATTGGGATTGTGAAGCCAGACCCAACTATTTTCTCTTTTGTTGCGTGTTCTGATCTTACTTTTACTATCGTGATTGAGTATTATCTTTGCTAAGATTTGCTTGAGATTTATCTCCGATAGGTAAGATTAAAAGTAGTCACAAACATCTTCGTCTCATCGTTTGTGATTTCACAATATCTTGTTTCGCTAATCGATTAAGATTGTTGTGAGGTGATTGATATTTCTAGGTTGTTCTTTGGGAATATAAGTCTGGTATATCAATTGGTTCCTGTTCACCTTGATTTATCAAAAGACAAAAAAGACCTCGTAGGTATTTCTGTGGGAGACAGATTTATCTATTCCAATAGATTTTTCTGTGTGAGACAGATTTGTTTATCAAGTCTTCGACTTTGGGTCGTAGCAACTCTTGGTTTTGGGTGAGATCAGCTAAGGAAATCAAGTGCGTAGAATCCTGCTGGGTTTTAGAGACGTAAGGATTACAACTGTACCTTGATCAGTGTGAGATTGATTAGGGCTCAACTACATTCCAGTCTGAAGTTCATTGGTAGTAGGATAGTGTCTGTAGAGGCTTAATACAGTGTGGTGTTCAAACTGGAGTAGGTCCCGGGGTTTTTCTGCATTTGTGGTTTCCTCGTTAACAAAACTTCTGGTGTCTATGTTATTTCTTTTTCGCATTATATTTTGTTATATAATTGAAATATCACAGGTTGTGCGCTCAATCGATCAATTGGGAAATCCAACCTTTGGTTGTTGATTGTAATTGATTGATCCTTGAACATTGGTCTTTGGTACCGTTCAAGTTATTTCTCTTATATTCAATCGGGCTCTCAAATTCCTATTTGTTGATTGCAGATTGAATTGAGAGATTTATATATAAAACTCTATGATATACTTTTCTCTAGATTGAATCTGAATGTCTAGTTGATTCTCTTGAAAGGATATTGGAGTTTGTGTATTCATATTACCAAGGTGTGGTTGTTAGACCCCCGCTTTTTCAATTGGTATCAGAGCAGGCAAACACATTTAAGACCTAATAAGTCTGTGTTTGTAGCGATCTGAATATGGACAGAAGTGATATCTCTATAAACGTACCACAAGTATTCGATGGCTCAAATTACTTATGGTGGAAAATTGTTATGCGTGCCTTTCTTCAAGCGCGTGATTTTTAATCACGGGCTTATGGGTTAATGGCTATAATCATCCGGAAGTTACGGAAGGCGATGTAACGGTTCCAAAGGATATTGGTAGATATGATGCTGCCGAGATTCTTGCTGCAAAGTAAAATTCTGATGGATTAAATGATATCATTCATGCCATTACCCCAGAGCTCCAGCATCATGTGACTACTTGCACAACGTCTAAAGATGCTTGGGATATCTTAGAAACCGTATTTGAAGGGAATACCTGTGAAAAGGAAGCTAGACTTCAAAACCTAAATTATGATTGGGAAAACCTTCGTATGCCAGATGAAGATTCATTTGATGAGTTTAATCACAAAGTGTCTGAAATTGTTAATGCGTCTTTTGCATTGGGTAAGACTATTCCTGAAAAGGACATTGTGATGAAAATTCTCAGATCGTTGCCATCCAGATACGATTCAAAGAAACATGTTATCGTTGAGGGAAATAACCTTGCAACTCTTTCCAGAAATACTCTTGTTGGAAAGCTAAAAATTTTCGATCTTGAACTATGTCAAAGAGAAAAACATCACTTTCTAACCAACTCTGTTGCTGCATCTGATAAAAAGTCTCGACATCCTAAATTGATTGATACAAGAGATGAGAATTGCTTTAATTCTACACTTTCAATGTTTATACAACAGTAAAAGAAGACTCTCAGAGAGAGTAAAAGAAAGTCTCAAAAGAAAGATCACTCAATCAATAAAAGGGATTGAATAGTTCAGAAAAACTATGTTAATGAAACTTGTTCCAAGTGCTATAGAAGTGTCCATGATACTTCAAATTATTTTGATGAGAAGTTTAGTGAGTTAACTAAAGCATGGATGGCTACTCTTGACTAATGCCTTGAGGAAAATATCTGTGAAGGTTCTCTTAACTTCCTTGCTGATAATCACTTTTGTCCTCCTAACAGTCCTGATTATTCCATGATATACAATCTTACTTCTCCAGAATAATTTCAACTGGAAAAGGAAACCTTAATCAAAAAGATTGATGATCTGGAATGTCAACTGCGGATTCTAAGACAAGAAATTGTCGTCTCTCGCAATTATAATCCTACTAAGATACATTGAACCTCTTCGATTAATTCTTCTAGGCATTTTCAGCAAGTTATTCCTGATCTATATCATTCTCAAGTCATTCTGATGACATAAAAAGATACAAGGACACACCAAATGGTTTGGTCCTCTTGTGTAGAAATCAGGATCATCTAGATACAATGTGCATAAAGCATCAAGAAAATTTCTCCTCTGCTAAACCTTGTTTTCAGAATATGGAAATGAAATCTCCTAAGAAACCTTCTCTTTCAAAAGAGATTTCAAAAATCATTCATAGTTTACGAAAATCAACAGACATTGTATTCAAAACTGTGATGAAAAGAAAGAATGATGCACATAACTCTTCTTTCTTAGAAACGAAACAAAAACAAGGAATAAAAGATACTTCTTCTCCTCATAATAAACCGCCCAGTCCTACTTTGGATTGGATAAGTTACAATTTGTAATAAGGTTTAAGATGGTTCTTGTTGTTTTTTCTCTTGAACAAGAACCATAATCTTCAAGAGGGTTGTGAGGAAATATTTTTGTTGATTCTCTAATTTGTTTATGTTCTTCGTTTGGCTCCTATTTTAGGTAACGACTTTTCCCTGTAAGACTTTTTCCTGGGGACAACCAAATTCTGTTAGGGTTTTGGTCAAAGGTCTTTTTGGAAATTTATCCCCTATCTTCCTTCCTTTTAAGTTGAAGATTTCTTCTATGAGAGAGCATTTCATTTATCTCTTCTATCATGTCCTCATCAAGTCTTTCAAGCAAACAAAATGATGTTTGGACTGTTCTTTTTCCCTCTAAGAAGATTCGTTTTGATTCTTCTGATAGTGAGATGTGCTCTGACAAACGTGATTCTTCTCTTGATGGGAATCCCTCTGTCTCTCCTTTTGATAAGATCTCTTTAACCATGAATCTCGTCTTGGAACAAGTAAGTTCCTTGAAGAGTGAACTTGAATCTTCTTCCAAAAGACTTGAACAAAAGATGGATAATCTTGAATCCAGGATTGATCTAATCGAAGATGAGCTTGACGAAAATAGGGAATATGATAAGATCATTTATGGGAGTTGTTTCTTTTTAATAAATGTCTAGGAAACTTCTTATAGGAATTTATTCTTGTGTTTTAAGAAGGATAACTAGGGTTTGGAATAGCCATTATTGTGAGTACACATAGCTATTGCCAACGTTTTCATCTTGCAATGTTTTTAAATTTATTTGTTTAAATTCTAAAGTTTATTTGGAAGATGAATTTTATAGTATTAATCTATATGGTTTTATATATTTCAAATTGTTATGGGATATGTTGTTCACGTCCGTGATCCTTGACTGTCCCATATTTGTTCAAAAGTTAACTCTATTATATG
This sequence comes from Papaver somniferum, assembly GCF_003573695.1. Lineage (NCBI taxonomy): Eukaryota > Viridiplantae > Streptophyta > Magnoliopsida > Ranunculales > Papaveraceae > Papaver > Papaver somniferum. Next base: position 199,735,656 of record NC_039364.1, on the reverse strand, counting down.
TCGGTATGAAAGTATTGATAAAAGATAGAATGAACTTTTGACTACAAAAGTTAAGCCTTTTATGTCATTATGAAAATATTTATGGAAGAAAGGATGAACTTTTGTTTACAAGGGTTAAGTCTATCATATGTCATTGTGCAAATAGTGATGAAAAAAAGAACTTTTGTTTATTCTGCAGTATTGGTCTTTCCCTGATCCACATCTTTCTGTAGGTACTGTGTTGCTCCATAAATTTTCTTATGTTGAGCACGACCAATTGAATTGATCATTTTCCTTGTGGTTAATTCAATTGTGAATTTTGGATACAAATTCATGTTTCATGTGATTTGTTAATGTCTGAAGAAATCCTTCTTTTCTTGTGAAGTAAGGTCGCTCTTGTTGTTCTTTCGGGAATGACATTTTATGGGGGAGAGTTCTTATTTGAACTTGTGATTAATTGCCAAATCTTTGTGGGGAGTGCGGCTGTGGAATATTGTAGGAGTTATCTTGTATCTTTATAAACTCCTTGATGAGTACACTAAGTTTCGACTATGTGAAATCATCGAAACAAGTTGGTATGTTGTTCTCTTTTGGTCATGAAGTATCTCTATGAAAATTTCATGAGGATCCCACTAGTTTTCGTACCTTTGCCAATTTATATTGATAAAAAGGAGGAGAATTAATGTGTAGTTCACACTACCAATACATATGGTTTACGGATCATTATGTAAGGGGGAGTGGTTCTCATATTGGGATAAAGTATTGACTAAGGGGGAGTGATACATATCACCATAGTATTGTTATCAAAGTTGTGATACAATTGGACTTTTATGTTGTATAGTGATACTATGAAACTGTATAACAATGATTGAGAACAACTGTTTTCTCATTGTTATTGCTACGATCTTCAACAACGGTGATGCAGAATTGAACACATTTGGAATCATTGGAGTACTTGGAAGTGACGAAGATTTCGAGTAATGTTGAAGAACCAAGGAGATCAAGCATTTGGATGAGAAGCTACAAAGTTTATTTATTTTGAAATCCATATGTATTGATAGTTTTGTCACTAAAATTGACAAAGGGGGAGATTGTTAGAGCACTGCTCGGTCGAACTCGCAAGCGTTGCTATCTCAAGGTCGTTTGTCAATGTTAGTGACTAAAACTATAAGTCTTGAGTTCTAATCTACTTATAGTGATGTCTCGGACTAGGATAGATTGTGTAGTTGAGCATTTTACTTCACGGCGTTCATCAATTGACTACGAAGAACTACTAAGGCGAGCTTGTGGAACTTCATCAACAAAAGGTATGTGGAGACTAAAACTCATTTATCACTTGGAAAGTATATTTCTACTCTATCTCCTATATTGAGACATAAGTCGTATTAATATGGTTTTCGATTATGCACATTTGAGATCGAGCTGAGTTTAACTAGCTTACATATTTCTCAAAATATGTGTTAGTAAGCTTTCACTTCAACCAAGTTCATCTTATATTCTTGACGAAAGTCAAAAGATGATCATGTGAAAATTGCCGAGTAACATCTTACATGGTTTGTGTGATACAATCATTTGGTGTAGACTTGAAATGTTTCGTTATGATTATTTCAATAACTTGAAAATTGCTTTGATGCTAATAGTGTGTGAAAACGGATATTGTCATCCTCTAAGAAAGTTTCAATGATTGAAATAAGAGTTTAGAACACTTAACCAACATAGGATTATAAACATGTTGTGCACTCTTGCATATATATGATCCATGTCCGGGAACCATAGTATGCATACCCGTATGCGTACCTGTTGGTTTGAGAAGTCTGGGAACCTAAGTGCGCGTATTGGCGTAGGTTTATGACCGGAAATTGCTGCTGGGTTTGGAGGTATACGTACCCGTTCGCATATTGGCGAAAACCAAACTTGGCCCAGCTATTCAAGTATGTGTACCCGTTTGCATACTTGAGTGGTTAAAGTTTTAAAATCGGTTGTGACATGAATAAATACATTTATATAATAAGGAGTGCATTCTTTTCAAATCGTGGATATAATGTTCATGAATTGATTCGAGTGACTCAAACCGATTTTGCTTCAATTGTGTTCTTGTATACTTTTATGAGAATATAATAATTGAACAACTCTTTAACTAGTTTCATTTGAGTCATTTGAACTAGTTATGGTTAAGATGAATAAGGTTGATATGAGAGTGTTCATATAGATAACCTCGGTTAACTACTGTTGAGCCAACATGGTGTACACGTTTAGGTACGATTACATAAACCTAAATGAGGGTACATTGCATTTGTGTATAACAAGCTAAGTTCGATCTAACAGTTGAATAAAATTATCTTGAATCTAATCAGGTTTTCATCTAACGGTGAATATTGAATGCTTTGTTACCAAGGTAACATTGATTGCAAACCCTGATTTGAGAACTATATAAAGGAGAACTCTAGCAACTGCGAAATCTAATCCCCACACCTCCTGTGTGACTAGAGTCGATTCTCCTTTAACCTTAGGTTTTTCGCGAAACCCTGTAGGTTAACGACTTGAAGACTTCATTGGGATTGTGAAGCCAGACCCAACTATTTTCTCTGTAGTCGCGTGTTCTGATCTTACTTTTACTATCGTGATTGAGTATTATCTTTGCTAAGATTTGCTTGAAATTTATCTCCGATAGGTAAGATTAAAAGTAGTCACAAACATCATCTTCTTATCGTTTGTGATTCTATAATATCTTATTTCGTTAATCGATTAAGATTATTATGGGGTGATTGATATTTCTAGGCTGTTCTTCGGGAATATAAGTCCGTTATATCAATTGGTTCCTGTTCACCTTGATTTATCAAAAGACGGAGCAAAACTCGTAGGTATTTATGTGGGAGACAGATTTATCAATTCCAATAGACTTTTCTGTGTGAGACAAATTTGTTTATCAAGTCTTCAGCTTTGTGGGTGAGATCAGCTAAGGGAATCAAGTGCGTAGAATCCTGTTGGGGTTCAGAGATGTATGGAGCGCAACTGTACCTTGATCAGTGTGAGATTGATTAGGGCTCAACTACATTCCAGTATGAATTTCATTGGTAGTAGGATAGTGTTTGTAGAGGCTTGATACAGTGTGGTATTCAAACTGGACTAGGTCCCGGGGTTTTTCTGCATTTGCGGTTTCCTCATTAACAAAATTTCTGGTGTCTGTGTTATTTATTTTCCGCATTATATTTTGTTATCTAATTGAAATATCACAGGTTGTGAGTTGAATCGATCAATTGGGAAATCCAACCTTTGGTTGTTGATTGTAATTGATTGATCCTTGAACATTGGTCTTTGGTACCATTCAAGTTATTTATCTTATATTCAATCGGGCTCGCAAATTCCTATTTACTGATTGCAGATTGAATTGGGATATTGAGATATAAAACTCTTTGATATACTTTTCTCTAGATTGAGTCTGACTGTCCAGTTGATTCTCTTGAAAGTATATTGAAGTTTGTCTATTCAGATTTCCAAACGAAATATTGGGTGTGGTTGTTAGACCCTCGGTTTTTCACTCAGTACTGAAACATCAAATTGGTTATTATGCAGGTATTTGGGCTTAAGTCAAAAAGCAGTACTCTTGTGATATTTTAGCAGCAGCTGAATCTACGTATAATATACCGAGGAAATTAGTTAAGCAAGTGGAGTTTCGTGATACTTCTGGTGATATTTTAGTCTTTCTTTCCCTGTTTTTCAGTGCCTCTGTCAGTTGACACAAACTAGGCTACCCATCCATTTATGAACATCAACATAGATCGAATATTGTATGTCAGTCATAAAATTTTAGGTTCTCAACAATACAGTTTACTTGTGTACATTTGTATCAATTGAAGAATCCTTTATTTTATAATATCATGAGGTGGTGATTCTCAACAAGATTCTCAATAATACAGTTTTGTATGGCCATTGTAGTTTGTGTATCACCAATACAGTTTTGTATGACCATTGTTGTTTGTATATCTGTGTGGATGTTGAATATGGGGAACTGGGTAATTGCAGGGGGGAAAATGTGGGGGAAAATGAATTTTCACTAGGTCAATAAACATAGACTTGAGCCTTTTTTTTGTAGTTGCAAAAAATTAGCAACGTCGGAGCTTTGTTGCTAAATTAGAACCAGAATCAAAACCAACAGTATCTAGTCCCGGGGTAAGGGTATTCCTGTAATTAGCAACAGATTCGCAACGACAAAATTCCGTTTCTGACCGAGATTAGCAACAGAGCTTATGCCGTTGCTAAAAATTGCGACACCGTGTTTAGCAACGGCAAAAGTCGGTTGTGACCCCGTTTAGCAACAACTATGGTAGGTTGCTAATACCTTAAAATGGTGTAGTGATTTCTTGGTTGAGCTCTCTTTATAAGTTGGTGCTCTCGGAATTATATTGGAGTTAGTACATACATATTTCCGAACGAATTATTGTGTGTGGTTGTTATACCCCCCGCTTTTTCAAAACTTACATAGAAGAATATACATAGTAGTCCGGTTATGGTACAGTGTATGTTGACTGTTCTGCCAAATACGCCTTATGAACTATTAAGCAATATGATGTTCATTTAAACACTTAATAATTTAATCATGAACCACATATACAAGTATGTTAGTGATCAATGATGTCTTAGAGGTGTTTATGAGAGTCATAAGAATATCAAAAGTATTTAAAAAAAATAAGTCTTTGAACATGTACTAAAATTTACTGGGACCGTTGGTGAAATGGTTCGTGAATCGTAAGGCATAGTTCACGAGTCAAGGTGTTACAGTTCATGAACCGGGTTCGCTAACCATATTCGGCTCGTGAACTCAATAGACACAGTTTGTAAACTGGGTTTGCCAACTATTAGCCTTTCTCACCAATATAGCAACAACCTCGTAGCACCTACTATATAGAATACTTCCTTTGCTTCTCTTTTTATTGGCCATAAGGTCATCGGTGTGGTCCTAAAAAAAAATACCGATAGTTACTATGGTATAGTAGATGACAGTAGCCCAACTCTCTTTGTACCCGCATAATAATCATTCTTTATCACCGGGTAACAAATAAACATGATTTATAGGAGGTCAAACATCGTGTCTGGGTCGGGCAAGTGGTCTTCTTTCTTCTTCGGTGGTCCCTTTGGAGATTTTCCTTTATCTTTGATGGTCCCTTTGGATCCTTTTCCTACTTGTGCTTGACCTTCTTGTTGATCTTGTTTGCCTCATTTTTCAACAATTTTTTTATCACCACTTTGTTCTTCATTACTTTCTTCGTCACTAGGTGTAGCAGAATCAAATTCTTCTTATGTTGGCTGCTCCATTTGAGGTGGTGGTTCATTTATTTTTAGTTCTTTATCTTTACTCGTCGAGCCCCTAGAGTGTTTAGCATCCGGTTTTACACCGTCCTTTCGACGATGTTCCAAACTCTGAGGAGAAGCAAAATCATGTTTGTTTGTTTTTTTGTCTTTTAGGCTTGATTTTGCTTTCCCTTGTTTCCCTAGAGAATATGGGGATACACGATAAACAACAATCAAACTAAATTTTATTTATGAATTCTGAGTAGAGAATCAATACTCACTATACACAAACGAAGACCGATTCCAAACAATTTACAAAATGAAAAATCAGTTCATATAAGTGATATGATTCTATGCTAAAAAAGTATATAAAAAATTTGGACATTTTTTCCACCAAGATTCAGTTTATGTGGACACTTATATAGACCGATTATGTGCTTAGCATTTAAGAAATGAAAAACTATATAATCGGTTTATGTGAACATTCACATAATCCTATTCTTGCAAATAAAACATACAGAAAACTGGATTATTGTTTCGTACCATAATCAGGCGATGTGGGCATGAACATTGACCGATCTGGTTAAATGTTCTTCAACCAGAAAACACTTCCAGATTAATCGGTTGCTATGGGCATCAACAACGACCGTTTCTTAAATCAATCGGGTTACAAGTACATTAACACAGATCGATTCTGGTAAACCCAAAAAACTTTGATTTCAAAAAATTTAAATTTTAAGTGAATGCATGTTGCTAAAACCTAATTTAGAGTATTGGGTTGACAAAAAGTACCTAATTGGAGTCATTGCTGCTTGTATTACGCTAAGAGTTTGTTCGTCTTCCATGACCATTTGCAACGATGATTGTTTTCGAGTCGCTTTACCAATTCCTAGATCGTCCGAACTAGGATAAGTAATTCCAGTGACTTGCTTCACCCATAGATGATTCGTCATTTTATAGCAGAAAAAAATGGTAATCGTCTTTTGGATCGTAAATGAAGCAGAATGAAGACTAAACATAAATGAAGTTGAGAAGGAGATAATACTATTAAGAACCTAGCATAAGATTTCTTTTGTTTGAAAAAGGAAAAGAAGAAAAATCGATTGGTGAGGAGGTAGGAAATGAAACGGAAATGAGAGGATTTTTTTTTTTTTTTTTGTAAATAAGATATTTTATTGAAAACTAAGACTCGGCAAGAGTCGGGATTACAAAAGAAGTAGAGCCATCTAATCTGGGATTTAAAGGATTTCTTATATTAGATTTATCTACTATAAGTTGCTGAATACTACAAGATGGGGGAGAAGTTCCCCATTCAATAGGTGAATTCACATTTTGAATAAAGTTAGCCAAGATGTACGCTACTTGATTTCCTAGTCTAGGAGTGAAATTAAAACCCAAAAAACTGGTACATTGATGAGCTATTCTGTTTGCTTCATCCATACAGGCTTTGGCACGCCAAGAGATATCTGCATTGTGCCCATTGATGTAGTTGAAAATACTTTCACAGTCCCCTTCAATACTGAAATTTTGAAGTTGTCTTTCTTTAGCCCAAACTGCTGCCTGCAACACTCCTATAGATTCTGCCTCTTGTGGGTCGAGGCCTGTTGCTTGCCCTGCTCTTCCTCCTTCACAGTCTCCTGTGTCTCCTCCTGTTGCTTTGAAGGGATGAGTTCTAAGAAAGGAATTGGCAGATAAATACTTGATTGAGCTTTATTTTCTGAAATATTTGAACCATATTGATTTATTTTGAAATTTTTTCCATCTGTAGACGGAATTGAACAAATTTGTTCCTCAGAAGAAGAAGAAAGAAAATACAAAACTGAAAATTTGAAAGCAAATTTTGGTTGTGTTAAAGGGGTTTGAAGAGATGATGCAATGCAGATGCTGGTATCATGAGATGATGGCGAATGATTCACAAAGACATTAGGTGCATATGCAGATATTTTGGATTCGAATGAATCCCTAGCATTTTCAAAAGATGAAATCTTCTACACACCAAAGGTAAAGATCCACTAATTGGAATAGCTGGAGAACTGTCATGAAGAACCGGATTAGGGATATCCTGTATGAAAAAGTGGGGGTACAACAACCACACCCAATATTTCGCTTAGCAATCTGTATGGAAAAACTCCAATATACTTTCTAGAGAATCAACTAGACAGTCAGACTCAATCTAGATAAAAAGTATATCAAAGAGTTTATATCTCAATCTCTCGATTTGATATATACTCAAGCAAATAGAAATCTGCGAGTCTTTACCAAATACTAGAGAGATAACTTGGATGGTATCAAAGACCAATATCCAAGTGTCAATCAATTTAAATCAACAACCAAAAGGTCGGATATTCTAATTCATTGAACAACACACAACTTGTGATATTTCAATTATATAATAAAATATAATGCGGGAAAAGAAATAACACAGACACCAGAATTTTGTTAACAAGGAAACCGCAAATGCAGAAAAACCCTGGGACCTAGTCCAGTTTGAACACACACTGTATTAAGCCACTACAGACACTAGCCTACTCCAAATTAACTTCGGTCTGGACTGCAGTTGAACCCCAATCAATCTCACACTGATCCAAGGTACAGTTATGCTCCCACATCTCTGATCCCAGCAGGATGCTACGTACTTGATTCCCTTAGCTGATCTCACCCACAACTAAGAGATGCTACGACCCAAAATCGAAGACTTTAATAAAAAAATCTGTATCACACAAGAAAGTCTACGTTAATAGATAAATCCGTCTCCCACGAATATACCTACGAGTTTTGTTCCGTCTTTTGGTAAATCAAGGTTAACAGGAACCAATTGATAAACTGGACTTATATTCACGAAGAACAACCTAGTATTATCAATCACCTCACAATAATCTTAATCAACGCAACGAAAAAAGATATTGCGGAATCACAAAGAATGAGACGAAGTGTTTCTGATTTCTTTTATATCTTTCCCATCGGAGATATCAATCTCAAGCCAATTATTACAATTGTACTCGTACGATAGAAACAGCAAGATCAGATCACACAACTACAAGAAAGAAGTATCGGTCTGACTTCACAATCCCAATGAAGTCTTTAAGTCGTTAACCTGGTTTAGAAGAAGAAACCAAAGGTTAAAGGAGAATCGACTCTAGCTTAGCACAAGTAGTATCACATAGAAGGTGTGGGGATTAGGTTTCCCAGTTGCTAGAGTTCTCCCTTATATAGTCTTTCAAATCAGGGTTTGCAATCAATGTTAGCTTGGTAACAAAGCATTCAATATTCACCGTTAGATGAAAACCTGATTAGATTCAAGCTAATATCTTTCAACCGTTAGATCGAAAACTACCTTGTTACACACAAATGAAATGCACGTTTCTAGGCTTGTATAACCGTACCCAAACTTGTACATTTGTTGGTTCAACAATAATCAACCAAATGGTTAGCCATATGATCACTTTCATATCAACCATATTCTTCTTCACCGTAACTAGTTCAAGTGTCTCAAATGAACTAGTTAGAGAGTTGTTCAATTGCAAGGAAATCTTATGTAACTACACAAGACACAATCGAATCAAAAACAGTTTGATTCACTCGAATCTTTCATGAACTATATAGCCACGGTTTGCAATTAGCATTCCTTAGTTTATATAGGAATAAGTTCACAAACATCGTTTTTAGATATAACCTACTCAAGTTCGCGGACTTGGTTCGCGGACTTAAGTTCCCGGGTGGAGTTCACAAACTCCAGCAGAATTTCTCGGGTCGAGAACTTCCGCCAGTTCGCGGATTGAGTTCGCGGACTTGGCTCACGCCCCATTCTGGTTCTCTTTATCAACAAAGTTCACAAACTTCGGTTCAAGGAATAAGGACTTATACATATATGTGTTTCCACAACAATGCTTATATCCTCCAATGGTTATATAATCTAAACTCTCATTTCAATCATTGAAACATTCTTAGAGGACGTTGATATTCTATATTTGTTATTCACAAACTATTTTTAGTCAAAGTAAGCAATTTTAGAAGTGATTGAAACTTTTCATGACTTTCGTCACTAGGTAAAGATGAACTTGGCTAAAGCGAAATCTTACCAACACATATTTCGAGAAATAGATAGGCGAGATAAACTCGTCTCGAAATAGCAAATGTGCATAATCTAAGTCTATATAGCAAAACGACTTTTGTCTCAAGATAGGAGATAAATAGACTTTTGAGTGATAGATAAGTTCAAGTCTCCACATACCTTTTAGTCGATGAAGACCCGGTTCCTTGAGTAGTCATTCGTCTTGTATGATGATTGCCATGGAGTTCTTGAGCTCAACTATACTTTCTATCCTAGTACGAGACCTTAGTTATAGTAGACTAGAAATCAAGAATTATAGTTTTGATCACTAACATTGACAAACATGCTTGAGATAGCAACGCATGCGAGTTCGACCGAGCAATGATCTAACACTGTGGAAGACCAGACCCAAGTTGAAGAACCGATTCCGACATAGTAGACTCAACTATGACTCTGAAAGTTTCTGAATTGGAAGATCGGAACGAGTCATCCTCTGAAGAGGGCATATGAATAAAGTTCTCAGGGAAATTAAAAGGGAATGTTAGTTTTCCTAAAACAGTAGAAGATGCTAATGGCATATCATCATCAGATGGCAAGTTCTCAGTGATGACAAAAGGTCCTATCTTGTATATTGAAATGCCTCCTGGGCTAGATTATGATTATGTTCGAAAGATGGAGGACAGGTACCTATGGAACAAGGGGAAGGGGAATTTTGAGGCCGCAGAGTAGGCAGAAGCAAAAGGTGAAATAGAATACTAATCAGCTCAGAAGGGGAAGGAAAGAAAGATGAAGATCATGTAAGAATATAGTGGGATTTAAATTTAAGATGGATGCCTTAGGATTTAGAAGTATGTCTGTTTTATGTATTTTGCATGCGATGTTCAGTTAATGAAGTTGAAGTTAAGTTTAAAACGTCTTTCTCTATGTTTCGCTTCTTAGATTTATTGACCAAAAAGCGGAGAATAACAAGAACATCAAATTGAATCACAATGAGCAGTACAGATATCATTCTAAAACGGGTCTAATTTTAAATTGTCTAAGCTAACTCTAATCAACTAGTATTCATAACTCCCTGTAAATTGCATACCTCTAGGATAGTCCTAAATTGAGATATTTTGAACTTAATCTTCTACTACTTTTTTATGGAACTTATTCACAAACCCTCTCTAACTCCTAAATAAATGACTTAAAACAACTAACTAGAAAAAATTAAGTTTGCCTCGTTCATGAACATACAATGAATGGCCTATCCTAGAAATTGACTAGATAATTATTAGGCTGACAGTCTAAAAACAAGGGATTGAAATAAAGATTCCATACGAAGAAAACCAAAAGACCAGATTGAGTAGATTGACATAGCATTAAGAAGGATTAAAGAGGAGGGAAGAGGAAGAGGAAGAGGAGAAGGAGCCATTAAGAGACTATAATTTAGTAGGTTCGAATCTGTTTAAATCCCTCCTATGCCACTATAAATAAACATAACCAAAATATTAACAGAGTCTATCTTACGAGTCATAAGCAAAAACAATAGTCGCAATGGCTTGCAACCACAAAAAAGTACCCAAAGATGTAAAGATTTCATCCACCAAGGTCATGCGTTGTAGAGATAATCATCTACATCGCATCCAGTATTATAGATGTCCAACCCGCTTTTATGAAGTTTTTCTACATCCTAACCAGGCACAATATCTATCTTATTGCAATCTAAACAGAGAAGAGAAGGATAAGCTATGTCCTTGCGCTAAAAACATTATCCAGTTCAAAATAGAGAAAGGTTTATCTCTAGATGCTAAGATCTATCTCGAGGAGATGCCTTATGGATCTGACTATTTTTATGTTCAGAGAAGGGAGGCAAGATATCTCAGAAGGAGAGGAAAGGGTCACTATGAAGAAATGGAACAACAAGAAGGAAAAGAGGACTAGTATTTTGAGGTTTTATCTAAAAGTTTTAGGGATTAGAGACTTAGTATCCATCTTTGCTTTTTTGTTTCTTATTCTATTTTCTCTAAATGTATCTGGGTATTTCCTATTCCAGCATGTAAATCTATTTCCTTTAGGGTCCGTTTGGCACGTCAGTATTAGCAATGCATGTAGTTACCAATTACATGTAGTTGCAATGTCACGCATTAAAACTACATGTAGTTCAATGTTTGGTGTTTGGCATGAAAATAAGATGAATGTAATACAACTATGAATTTTTAACTTTAAAATCTAATTATAATAGAAATAAAAATTATAAAAAAATAAAATTATAAAAAAATAAACAATATTAAAAACATTAAAAAATATTTTTTTTTAATAACAACTAAAATTATAAAAATGTTGTAGGGCTTACAGCCACGGATGTGCGGCCCAACTAGGAACCCAGGGTTTCCCTTTACATATATATAAAGGATATTGTATCCATGTAACTCTATTATCTTGATCAATAGAAACCTATCTTTGTCTCTTTACTTTCTCAATATTTTCTACTGCAACACGTTATCATGCACGACTCTACCAACTGGTGCGATTTTTTTTTCTTCGTTCAATATTGATTATGGATTATTCCTTGATGATTAACGTGGTTCTGATCCTATTTGTTTATCATCATGGATGCGTTACCAGGTATTTTTTTTGAACAAAGAAATTTCGTTTTCGTAGTATATATTAGGGTTCCACAAACGTATGATTATAAAACATAGAGATTTCACCGTTAGATTTTCATGAAATTTTAATATGTTCAACCCAATCAGTCATTACGTACTATGTTAAAATTTCAATCAAATCGGAATATGATGCAATCTCCAAAGCCGGCGTTTAATAAAACTGTGTACATTCATAAAAACCCTAATTTTTAACAGCGTCGAAAAACCTAAGTGTTGAAATTTCAACCGTTGGATTATTCTATATTTTTGGTATGTTTTGTATAGTAGGAATTACTGTTCAGTCTACTTTTTCATGACCCAGTTAATGGCTAGTCCACCCGTGGAAAAAATTTATTCCCTAGTCCAAAAACATGTTTTTGGACTAGATTATTTACTCTCTAGTCCAAAAACTTCGTGGAGATTATAAAGTGTATTTTCTAAATGCCTAACACAGTCTTCCAGGTCTAATTAGTATCAACACGTGTAAATGTTACTAATAATATGTTACTACATACTAGTAGTATCAATACGGTGATACTACATATTAATATGTACTGTACTAGTAGTAACAAAAATATCTTATTGTTACTAGTAAATTAGGTAACCACTTTACTATACTAGTAGTAACTAGTATACTATACTAGTATATTAGTAGTAACTAGTATACGTATACTAGTATACTAGTAGTAACTAGTACTAGTAGTAACATATGTAGTATCAATACATAATATCAATACGTAGTATCAATATATAACATACTACATATCAAACATACTACATATCAATATATAACATACTACATATCAATATGTAGTATCAATATATAACATACTACATATCAAACATACTACATTCTACATATCAATATGTAGTATCAATATATAACATACTACATATTGATATGTAATAGTATCAATACATAACATATTACATATCAAACATACTACATATCAATATATAACATACTACATATCAATATGTAGTATCAATATATAACATACTACATATTGATATGTAGTAGTATCAATACATAACATATTACTACTAGTACTAGTTACTACTAGTATACTACATACTACATATGTTATTACTACATATTACATACTAGTTACTACTAGTATACTACATACTACATATGTTATTACCATATACTACATACTAGTTACTACTAGTTACTACTAGCATACTACTAGTATACTACATATGTTATTACTACATATGTAATATGTAGTAACATATGTATTAATATACACGTAATGTTATATGTTAGGGTTAGTAGAGTAAATATATTTACTCTGTTATATGTATTTACTCTTTTCAAAAAAGTTTTGGACTAGGGAGTAAATATATTTTGCCGCTGGACTAGCCAGTAACCCGGATCGGGTTTACTGGACTAAACAGAAAATTTCTCTTTTGTATATTGTTCTTGGTGAGATACTGTAAAAGTTTCATAAAGATCCAATCATGGAAATACTCAAAAGTACGTGATATTTCCAACTGTGTCCACAGAAATGCTAATTAGAACAGTCATACGGAGTCATGAATAAGTGATTATCTAGCCGTTGGATTGAGTTGATATTCTATTATGTGTGTCGAAACACTATTATGAAGTTACTGTAAAAATTTCATAATCATCGGAGATGTTTACAATTGTTTTCTGATCATTAAAGTTGGATGATGAAATTTCCAATTTTAGGGTTAACAATATGTTTTGGGCTCATATGCTAATAGTTTCAAGGTTATTACCTATGGTCATGAGCACTTCATATATAATGGAACATATATGTGGACTTTTGTTAACCATAACATAGTCAACCCAATGGACCAGGCATTGACCAATCCGTTGACTGAGTTCTGATTAAACCAACTCGAATAAAATTTGACCTTTTGGACTCAGAAGTACTTGAGCGCCATTAAAGAGCCTCTGATAAAGAAGTCAATTGTGGCTACAAGGTATTTACTTCCATCATGAACATCTTCAACCAATGACAATGCATTGTTCAAAAGATGAAGGCATAACTTCTACGTTTTAAGGCGAAATATTGATTTCAAACGATGGAATGCTCTGAAGGAAGTTTTTGAAACATTCATGAAATTTTTCCCCCGAAAATTTGAATGCTCATTGGAATTTAAAACACTTGTAATATTGGCTCAAGTAGTAACAATACAAAGTAAATGTATTTACTGAGCATGAGACAGAGACGTAATTATGATTCATTGGAATGAGAGTTGGAAGCTTGGTATAAACATTTACTGAGTATGGTACAAGTGATGGAATACAAGTATCATATAATAGAAGCCAACTACAAGATATATAGAGAGTTCAAATGACAACAAACTCACTTTATGTTAAAAGAAGGCCATACCCCCGCTTGTCAACTTCAGTGGCAATAAGAAACTTGCCCAATTAATATACTTACATTTTGATAAGTTTTTATTAATTATCTTTCTTCAACTGAATTTTATATGATTTGATCCTGGACTATTGGTTGTATGGTAGTTTAGTAAATATTTTTTTAAGTTAAAATAAAGAAATTTTTTATGCGAAGAACTAAATTCATAGTTTGTACTTATGAAATGAAAAATATATCATTTCCATGAGACTGAAATACTCTAAAGCACCTGAGATATACTCATAAGTACTTGAGTTAAAAGGATCATTCGTACATTATGATGAAAAGTATATCATCCTCATGAATTGTAACACTTTAAATTAAATGAGATAAATTTTCGTTTGTTATGTAATAAGGACACACCACTTATGACACAAAGCTCTTAAGAAAATATATTAAACTGCTTGTTAAATTGTTTCCTTATGTAATACCATGCGATGATTGGATCATTACAGATAATATCCGAGCGAAGAAATGCTTAATATTTGTTGCCTAATCAGTATAATGATTAAAAGTTACATGAGCTCTGTAAGAACCAAGAGCTAGTCACACTTTGTTAAGTTTCTACGAAGTCTGTGCAAACGGTTATTGAACGAAAACTAACCGTGAGAATGGAATGCATCTACAAATTACCTCCAATGACTGTGAAAGGAATCACATTTTAGAGAAGATAATGAGTCAATTAGTTTAGTGAACTGTAAATCACTAATACTTGGATAATTGACAATATAATGTTGGGAATTAACTCACTCAGGTTTTGACATAACCATAAAGACACTTTGGTTGTGATATGATGTTTTGTTTTGAAAGAACTCAAATGGACATCCTTTTATTTGAGTTAACAAGAAAATGGGAATCACAAAGATTGAAAGAATGCAAAGTCACGGCATCTCTCACAATCAACTCTTTCTAAAGTACCAGAAACACCACCTCCCCTCCCATTATGCTTTTAAAGTAATAAAGCATGTAACTTATTTTATAAAGTCATTCTTTAGTAAAAAGGATTGAGACCATCCTAAGATGCAAATGGTAAACAACCCATTTTTTCAAAAGAAACAAGGTTATATTTGTGGACATATCCATACAGAATGCGGTCCATTCAAGTGATTTATGGCTCTGATGGATAAGTCGAAGTGTTGAATTAATTATTATTCACAAGAAATTATGCGTTTTTGGAATAATTCTAGCACATATTATACAATTTAAGGTCTCACCAACCTTGTTATTGCTAGATATTTTACATCAAAAGGACTTGATGGATATTGCATGTTTAATAGGATCATTGTAGAGCATCCTATACCCCATGGTCTCGCAGAGGCTACCACCATAGGTTATATATGGTGTCTAAGGATAGGTTATGCGTAACTTGGGGGATATGCAATATTATACGCATATTCACTTATTCGTTTTAGAAACCACAATTAGTCAACCATTTTTGCGTACCAGTTGGTAACTGGTTATAATCCTGACATTTGTGTTCTTACGCATTTTTGGTTGCACTATATATGTGCCATTACGAGTCCACATCGTACTATGATGGGTCACGAAAATGATTAAGTAATATTGTTGGATATTTACTCTCAACAATTATCCGCATTTTAAAACCTTTGTAAGGAGATTTCTTACCGCTAGATTTGCGGGTTATCACTTTAATGAGCCAGTCTTCCCATCGTTAGGGGGAGATAAGAAAAAGTATTTTCTAAGGGAACGATAGGAATTGTCGTGGTGTGTTCCCATTGTGTCTCATATTGATTCTTGTACTCCAAAAATGTAAATGTGAAGTGACAATGAATAATCAATTTTCAGAATGTACACTGATGTCGCTAAAGTGATGAGATCACACATACCAGCTGCAAACCTACCTGCAAGGTTACAAATCCTCAATAAGGGATATACACCATAGACTAAGGTGTTGCAACTACACTTAGTGGAAGTGTGGTTGAGGCCGTGGCTCCATAAAGAAAGTTGGAGAGACCACTTGGTTCGATCAATGCTCACTTAGAAAGGAAGTAGGCGAGGAAGGCACAACTTATTTATATCATCAGAAATCATCTCATAGTATTGTCTCTGAATATCTCCATGAATCAAACTGGAGGACGCTCCAAAGTTTAATGATTCCAGAGAACAATGACATCCCAAGTGGATTATGAGAATGCGCACGAGTCAATGGAAAGATCATGCGAGCATATTAGTGATTAAATTCATATACACTTGCTTAAGGAAATAGAGCAAGATGAGATCGAACCAATCTCCTTGTTGCTTAATGTCAACGAAGAGCATATTTGGCCTATACAATCCAGGTAAAACTTGGTTCTTTGACAAATATACAGGTATTTGGTGTGGTAGTGCTCACCAACCAAGTGTAAATCCTATTGGAGATACATTATTAATTTGTCACAAAGCATAATGAGAAGAAAGAAGTCTTAAAGGATAAAGACTCGCCTTGTGGCGCGAGGTTTTCACAAATCCCTGGAATTATTCTCTTGTAATGAACGTTATAACGTTCCGCTACTTAGTTATCTTGGTAATTTCAAAAGGACTTGAAATGCAGCATATGTATGTGGTTGTTACAAATCTCTAAAAGAATCAAGAGATAGCAGATATTTACAAAAGTACTTGATAGCCTTTTGTTTCCCAAATCAAGTGACTCTAAACCACAGAGTACGTTTACAGTTAGATATAACGCTCACTTATAGATTGAGGCAATCAGGCAGATGTGGTATACCCGTCTAAGTGACTATTTGATTTAGAGGTGATACACAAGTAAGTTATTTTCATTGCGCAAGAAAGTTTCTGATTTGGAATTATAGCTATCTATGTCGATGATACATACATGATGGGTACTCTTGATCTAATAAGAGACCTTAAAAGCTATTTGAAATCCGAATTTTAGATGAAAAATCTGGGGAAAGCTCGACCGAATACTGAGCTTGTGGTATATTATTCCACCAGTTTGCATATGTTTAAAGTTATCAGGAAATTTAATAAAGATATGCATCCTGATAGCACTCCCATGATTAGTCGAGATTCAAATGTTAGTAAGTGACCGTTTCGTCTAAAGGAAGATGACGAAGGTGTGTTAGGGATGAAATTCCCATATCTAAGTACAATATACACATTGTTGTACTTAGTATCGTAATATACTCGATTAAATTTTACATCCTCGGCGAACTTGTTAGCTAGATATAGCTCAGCGCCAACGCAACGTCATTGGAATGGTATAATGAATGTAATCATGTACTTAAAGGTAACCAGTGACATAAATTTGTTTTATGCCTACAAAGACATTAAAAGGAATGCTAATGAAAGTGCAATTCAAAAGTTGTTGATTATGAAGGAACAATAATCTCTTCTCCATCGAAAGTAATCAGGGAGAGATATGGTGGACTATGTTCTAGGTCATTACCGATATTCAGTTTCAAAAAGTACATGACTAAAGGAACTGTATGGAACAACTATGAAAGTAATTACGGGGAGATGCCGACATCAGGGGGAGGATCCAAGGATATGATGTCGACATATTTTACTTCGAAATTGAAGATGTGTTGTACTCTTTTTCCCTTCGATCGAGAATAGTTTTTCCTAAAGGGTTTTGTTACTCGACAAGGTTTTTAGCGAGACAACACTAAAAGCATCAAGTATGTTGAACGTTGAAGACATATAGATCACGTTGATATTACTGAAAATATCTGAATCAAAGAAATGAAACGTGATAGTATGTTAAGCAACGTAACTTCCAGAATCAACAACAAGGTCTTATAAACATTCAAGTCACCAAAGTAAAGTGTGATAAACTTCTTCTGACTGCATTAGACTAATGAAAATTGTCTGACATCAGGGGGAGAATCTAATGGTATGTTGAACTATTTTCCTTCATCGAGGTTGCTTTTTCCCACAGGGTTTTATTACTCGGCAAGGTTTTTAATGAGACAACAACAAATACCGGGAATGTAATTTCCCAGCTAAGGCTATTGTCTTTCCCACGAGGATCTTCCGCCCTACGAGTTGTGAAGCAACTAGTTAACTTCAACGGAGCAAAGTGATCATCTGCAACTGATCACCTTTACTTGCATCTGTCACGTTGTACTCTTTTCCCTTCGTCAAGGTTTTATCCCACTGGGTTTTCCTTGTCAAGGTTTTAATGAGGCAATGTATATGCATCCAACTATGTTCTAAGTTTACTTAATATTGTACTCTTTTTCTTTAGTTCAGGTTTTGTCCCTCTGGGTTAGCCTGACGAAGTTTTAACGAGACAATTAACTTAGACTCGTCGATCTTTGAAGATCATATTGCATGTGATGAACTACATGTAAAGTACGAGATAACATGTGAAGTACTACATGTGAAGAGTTGTACCAAGGTTTTCCCCACTGGGATTTTCCTTATCAAAGTTTTAATGAGGCAATTGATTTCGGCACAAGTCACCAAGAAGAGGACAACATTTGAAGAACTATATTCGAATAATTTTATGTGAAGCACTGTATACGGAGTTCTATTGGACCGCACAAGGGGGAGTATTGTAGGGCTTACAGCCCACGGATGTGCGGCCCAACTAGGAACCTAGGGTTTCCCTTTACATATATATAAAGGATATTGTATCCATGTAACTCTATTATATGATCAACAGAAACCTATTTTTGTTTCTTTACTTTCTCCATATTTTCCACCGCAACAAAATTTTCTTTTTTTAAAAATAATAATAATACAAACTAAATAAGAAAATTAAAATTAAAAGAAATTAGAAAAAATATTAAAATTAAATAAAGAAATTAAAATTTTTAATTAAAAAAAAATATTTGCTAAAATATAAATAAAAATAATGAAAATTAAAAAATAAATAATATTAAAGGAAATTTTTTAAAAAATAAAAAATAATTAAATCAATCAATTAATTAAAAATGTACATTTAATAAAGAAAATATAATAATATTAAAATAATGAAATTGAAAAATAAAATAAAAAGAAACCAAAATAATTATAATAATTGAAAAAATGGAAACCAAAAAAATAAATAAGTAAAACTGAACATAATATAAAAAAGAAAAAAGAAAAATTATAAGAAAAAATAAATAATTATTATAATAAATTAGTAAATAAAATCATAATAAAAATAAACTAACAGAAAAAGTTAAAACTGAATATTTAATAGTCAACAAATAAAGTTTAAAAAGAAATTAATGAAAATATATCTGATTATGCAAATAAAATAAGCGGTCAATATTTGTCAACGGTGTAGTTGGAGGGGGTAATACAAGGCCGTTTTAAATGCACACCTTAAGAGGAGGTTATTCAAAGTAGACCTTTGGAGGTAGTAGGAACTACATGCAGTTGCTATGTCGTGTAGTTGGATTCATGCCAAATACCCAACATTTGAATGCAGCCCTTGACTACTCCCTTTGACTGCACTACACCCTCCAACTACCTCCGATTTAAGTATGCCAAACGGACCCTTAATGTAGCTGGGAAATGGGAGGATTAAACTTTAGTATTACGATTTAATGAGAGTAAGTTGATAGTATTAATATTTATTGGAGGGAAGATTGGTAGTTTCATCCAAATTAGCCATCCCTTATTCTCCTTTGGTTCGGAACCAAATTTGTGTAGGCCCCAAATAATATCTCTAGGCCTCAAACTAGCAAGGTAAAGTTAAAATTAAATTAAAATCAGGATAATAACAATGAATTTTAAACTGAGTACACATTTAAAAAAAGAAAAACTTAATTCAATTTGCTTATTAACTGCCCAATGCAAGTGCAAGGTCCTGCGAAGGTGACAACAGAAAAGCAAGTAGACCAGTTGTAGGGATCTTGGAGGCATGTACGCTAAGTCCAGGACATGAGACTCTTGACGTGTAAACTTCTTGTAGGTTTCAAGATATGTTGGTAGCAGAAGTCTGCGTAACAATACAATTGAAACAGAATCAACAAAAAGCCAGCTTAAGAGTCAAGACAGCAAATAAAAAAGGAAAACAAAAAGCAATAACTGTTAAAATACGAGCATCCAACTCAAAACCAATTGGCAATGAGTGGAGAGGTTCTAAGGATTATAAACCGCAGGATCTTAGAATGCCCAAACAATGTGGGACTAATAATCTCAACACGCCCCCTCACATGTAGCCTCGTTGGGTCTAACATGTGGATAATTAAATCGGGTGACGCGGAGTAAAAGCGTGGTCTAATGACTCGTCGTAAATAGCCTGCTCTGATACCATGTTAAAATATGAGCATCCAACTCAAAACCAATTGACAATGAGTGGAGAGGCCCTAAGGATTATAAACCGCAGGATCTTAGAATGCCCAAACAATGTGGGACTAATCATCTCAACAATAACCTAGTGTGGCCAGTGATGACAGAATCACAAGACCAATTAAAATAGAACTTAAGGCGATCAGCTGTGACAAGAGGCGGGGAGTAGGTTTTACCTGAACCAGGAAGGTGGATACGTTCTTGTGTTCATCACCTTGAAGTAGAATGACCTCGTCTGACGCTGGGACTTGGACAGCAATACCACTACAGCAGTATTCCTTCTCGAGGTCTCTGCGATTTTTTTTGCAGCTAGAGTCCCTTTTAAGCCTTGCAAAAATGTTAATTCGCACGTGAATGTACTCCTTAATATCCACCTTGACTCTTCAGCAATTGCATCAGTGAATGGATCAAGGTAGAACAAATTTGAGTGTCGAATTTTGAATGTTGTATTGCGCCACAAATGTTAGCTTCTCTTCCCCTTGGCTGCAAATCTATTCACAAATGTTAGCTTCTTATCGCCTTCACTGCAGATCTATTCATGAAATCCAGGATGGATATACATACAGTACCAAACCATACAAATATGTAATACTATATGCTATCAGTTATTAATCATCCGGACGATTACGAGCTTCCAAATGATAGCAATTAACAGGTAAAAATTGACGAACAGTCGCAAACAAAAACACGAGCTTCAAAACGATAAATTAATCAAATTGAAGATGGGTTATGAGAGAACAGAGATGGGTTATGAGAGAGGACATTCTAGTCCCTATTCTTTAAACTTAAGTCTTTGATGATTGGGTGGTCTGCATCGATATTCCAGGGAAGCTGTCCCTCGAAGTGACCTTCATCAGCCTGACTAATTCCAAGAACAGAAAACAGTAATATAAATTTGTGTGCAGATTATGCAACTTGGTATGTCATTTATTAATAGATAGCAGAAGTTAAACCCTAATTGAGATCATTTAACTTAGAACACCATTACCCCTTATATAGTCATTCCGTATTTGAGTTCTAATCTGCCCTTTATAGAACCTTGGCAGAAGAATCCAAGTAGCGGGCATAATGGAGCATTACGTCATTACAGCACAACCAACCAAACTGGGGAGCCAACAATAGCTTGCTATGAATGAAACACATCTGCACTGATCTAAATTAAGCTTCAAAATAAGCTAAGAGTATCATATACAGTTCACTCTTATAGTCCTATATGCTGCAAAGTGATCAAGTGATCATAATATCTAGCTATTTACTAAGTGTGAATCCACCATCACAACAGGCAGAACATCTCTCTAAGGTAGCATCTGTTGTGTATGTGATCGCTCTGATTTCTCCGAATTGTCATACCGAGTTAATAGGGCTAGCTTCAGTACTACACGCCCATTTTTCAAAAAAGATGACCAGGAAGGGATGGAGGATAAAAGGCAGAGATACTTGAGCGTTTCATCAAGGAAGACAGTATGCGTCACATTTTCTTTTACACCAGAAAATTAACCAAACGACAAGAACGATGGTGAACAAAAAAAAAGATGTTTAAATTGCGAATTACAGCATCCTTTTGGAATGACCAAATTCCCAGAGCAAAGTGAAAACAGCCGGCAAGATATTTAAGCAGGTATTTTCAAATAAACCTATTTTACCTATACACCATAGATGGCAGAAGTTCTATATCAAGTGCAATCAAATTGGATTTCAGCTTATTAAGAAATTTGGAAGCAAAAATTTTTAAAAGAATAAAAAAAGTCAAGAATCCTATCATGATGGAGTGACATCCCATTTCAAGTTTCCAAAACCATAATTCCTTAATAACTAAAAAAGTAGAGTACACTTTATGCTAAGCCGTTAGCGCTAAGAAAAAAAAGAATTTGTGGTGATTTTAAAGAGAGCTTACACTCTTTCCAGACTGAATGTGGGAGGTCTTTTTATAGCTTGGAACGCGTTTAACCCCATTCTAGGTATGATTTGTTCACTGTGAGACGCCAGAGATAAAAGACAGACTCAACTGCCACTGACCACAGTATGTCCATGAGGTGCTGAAACTAATACCTGCATATTTGCATAATAAACGAAAATACAGTTAGCTCCAAGTCACTACTTAGTCGAGATAATATCAAGAACTATATGCTACTACCAAAACATCGCCAGGATAAAAGCAATAATTCTACACAGCCAACTTTGTTAATGGAGTAATAGGTCCAAGCAAGCTACATTAACCCGCTGGAAACAAGACAAAAATATAAGTGGTAAACATTAAATACCAACAAAACTAGATTAAGCTAATCAGGCAAGCAAAACCGAACCACCTAAGCAGACAATCACTACGATGACTAATGAGAATACATTCGAAGTGAAGGTGTCAGCTTCTGGTTACCTCTTATGCAATTGAAAGATATTTCTTGTTATTATATCATGCTAATTCATCATCTGCATATATTTTAAGAACACGGCACTGATGTTAATAGTTGGTGGTAAAGAGAGGCCGTCTTACATAGCCAGATAAATATCAAGACCTTTTATCGCTTGCTTCAGATCTTATAACATTAGATTCTGTTGCATTTTATTCTGATAAAACAAAAGCACGATCAGTTGATGACCATCTGATGTCTGCCTTCCTCATAATAAGCAAAGACTTCCAACCCCCAATTTATAAAACTGTGCCTTGGTCTTTACTGGCTAGCTCTACCATACACGTAAAATTCAGTAATCTACAAGAAACCGAAATATATGTGACAACAACTTGAAATTCTTGATAACAACGATTCCAATTTATTTCTAAAAATGCAAATATCTTGTAGTACGAAGTTTCACCTCCTAATACTAATTTGAGAATCTTAAGTACGCTAGAAAGGAGTCAACATATTTAACAAAAACCACATGCTGTGTCCACAAACCTCTGAAGCTCTAATTACTTCCCAAGAACCTTTCTAGACATTCAACAGCTTGGAAAGAATCAGACTTGGCAAATTTACTCTTTAGAAGTTCGTAAGTAGGTTCCCGGAGAGTGTATCCTGATGTAAACATAGAAGTTAAAACTAAAACGGCATCTTCCAGTCGATCATTCAAAGTCAGGCATTTGATTAATTCATTAAACGTTTCCTCTTGTGGTTTCATTTTATTCCTTAACATCTTAGCCTACCTATCCATGCTTTCAGTGACATTTCCGCTTTTGCATAATCCAGTGATGATGTAATCATGAGTGCAAACCCATGGCTTCAAGTTCCTATTTAACATCTCGTTCTGCATCCTTATTGCTTCTACTACAGTTCCCTCATCACAGAGAGCCCTAATTAGTGGGGTGTAAGTATAAGTAGAAGGCTGCAAACCTACCCGAAGGAGTTCTTTGTAGATATCCATAGCCTTACTTGACTTTCCATCCTCACAAAATCCCTGAATGATAACATTATAGATGATAACATCAGGTTGAAGTCCTTTTATCAACATTTCATCAAACAAAGCAATCGCTTCGCACATTCTTCCATTTAACGACATCCCTCTAATCAATGTGCGGAAACTTAATGCACTCTCTTTAATGCCTCTATCACACATCTTTTTGTATAGTGTCAGAGCCTCCCTTAACTTACCAATGCCAAAATATCCACGAATGAGTACATTGTATCTGTACCCATTGGGAACGAATCCGTTGGAAGTCATCTCGGCAAACAGTTTCTCCGCATCACCCATTTGACCATTCTTGCAGAGACCATAAATCAACATATCATCCATCATACCGTTTGGTGAATAACCTCTCACCTTCAGTTCCTCGAATATTCGAAAAGCTTCTCTCACCATTTTGTTTTTGCACAACCCGTGAATGATCTCTTGATAAGTAAACATACTTGGCATTCGATCCGCTGCAATCATACGACGAAGAAGCTCACAAACTCTGTGAAATTTCCCTTCCCTGCTTAACCCCGAAATTAATTTGGTGAAAGCAGTAACATTAGGAACAACCCTCCTTTCAAGAAACTGGTGAAGAACTTCGTCAGCTTTACTAAGCTTGTTATTCTTACAATAGGCTTGAATCAAATACCCAACTGTATCCTCATTGCCCTCAAGACCGGACGCCTTCATCTCATTGTACAATTTCAATACAAGATCAGTCCTCTCAACCCGAAGACAACCCCATACTACAGTATTCCAAACTTCAATTGATGGAGACATACCGCCAAGTTTTCTTAGCTTAGAAAAAATCTCAACAGCTTCTTCCACAGACCCATCTTCACGTAGACATTGATTGAAAAACTCCAAAAAAGCTGGTTCAGGAATAAATTTGGCAGAACTGAGAAGAGATGTTGCAGCTTTTGAAGTCTTGACCTGCGGAAGAATTTTGAAAATGGTATTGTAAGAACGGGCATCAGGAGTGAACCCATCTTGCGAACAAATCCAGTTGAAGAAACGCAACGAGCGAACCACATCATCTTCACACTTAATAATCTTTTGAACGCAATTCTGGTCAAAAAGAACAGTAGCAGGGAACTCAGATAGGAGTGTCGTCTCCCATTTTGGTCGGCTCCGTATCATCTTACAGACTTGCCTCGCTATTGTCGTCATCAAATCTCCCATCAACAATTGAACCACAAATGAAATTAAACCCTCATTGTCCGATCCTGATGAGTTAAACCCTTTTAACATTTGAGACTCCCGAGTCCTGAGATCCTGACTCGAACAAATGGAGGAAGAAATTTCATATATGGTTCAATGACAATAATACCCCTCATTTCCCAAAAATATGCCACAATTGCCCTTACTTTGTTTTAATATTATAAAAGTACCACTCCCCTTACAATCGTCTTCTTCTACCCAAACCCTACCTCAAATCTACAGAGCAAGAGACAAATGAAATACTCCTTGATCTGAAGAGCACACTAAAAAGAGAAAAAAATGCCACCTCCGGCGATGAAGCTAAGCAAACAATTCCTCCGATCAAACGCAAGTTTCCTCTTATGCCGTGAAAACCCATCCAAATTCACCGGTCTCCGGAAAACAGAACCAATCTACATGGTTCCACCAGTCCCAGGGCAACCAAAACAAGACGACTTAAACCCACCCAGAATGAAAATCCTTGAACGTTTCTTCATAGATTTAGTCGCCGGTGACCAATTCTCACAAGATCGTGCATCGTCAAGATTCACATCGTTAGTCGGATCTACAGATGAAATGTCATTAGAAAGGAGGAACAGAGCATGGAGTGAACTGAACATGTGCTGGAGAAAGAATATCAAAGTAAAAGGTTTTATCATGGAGAAAGTTAGAGGTGGGTTTAGTGTTGGAATTGCTGGGTTTATTGCATTTATGCCGCAAAAACGTATGGGTAATCTGGGCGGTGGGATGGGTGTGTTGCCTAATCGGTTTATAATTGAAACTATTGATGTCAAGAAGATGAAGATTGTTGTTTCACCTGCACAACAGCCTTTTAGGATTAGCAAAGAGGATAGGGATAGGTTTTGGAAACCGATGACGATGACAATGCCAATGCCAATGCAGTCGACTGTGTTGCCGACTAATAGAGGGGGAGCACAAGCAGAAGCAACACCAGCTAAAAAGTGGGGAAATGAGTATCAATCTCCTTCAAGGGGACTGCGAAATGGATGGGAATCGCAACAGCCAGTGACACCGAGTGATAAGGAGCGGGATGGTCTTGCTTCTATGACGAAGGGAATATTACATGGATGGGGATCGCAGCAGCCACGCATGTGATTCAAATGATGTCGCTGGGTTTGGGTTTTTTAAACTTGTGTTGCCTTTGATTTCATAATGATAACAATTTGCCTTCTGAAATTGAAATTAGAATTTCAGTTTTGAACTAGTTGTTTAAATAATGTAGTACATAGACACAATATCATTTGATTCCATATCATTTCAGAATTCAGAATACGACTTTGCAATCTGTATTTGTGTTTTACTCTTGATAGTTCTTCATTTGGCATGGTCCTCTTGTGGTTCTACCGTCATAGTGATTTAGGTGTCATGTTGGTTCTGTTACAAGAGATTAACTATTAAGCAAACAGTGAAGGAGTTGTAATAATGTTTAGAGACAGTGGAATCCTGGTCATAGATTTTTCTCATCCTCCATGACACTTAGACATTCAGCTCAGCTTAGGTTGCACTTGAACTCCAAGTCATGTGTTGCTAAACTCTTAAACAGGTTGGGATTAGATTCAAAATCCTCGTATTGGGAACTTGATGTGGCAAAGAAAGTATGGAAGCATTTTTTTCACGTTCCTCCATCTCAGAATGTAGGTACATGCTATCCTGATGATAAAGTTTCGAAATCCTCTCTGTCTGTACAAGGAAGCAGTTGGCTGTCAGATGGATAAAAGGTTTAACTCCAGACAGAAGAATGTGTTGCAAATCAAATCACGTCGACTTTGTGGGTGTCTTGCTAATCAAATATTAACTATCCAGATCTGAGTGATAGTTAAAACATGTGTCTTCCTTTCTGAAAATCCAGAAATGGATTCTCTTTGGAAGAGCTCAGGTTCGTAAGTTTCCTTAATTCTCCTTTATGTTTTTGTTTCAACGAATTGTGCTCTGGATTAATTGTTTATATCTAATAGCTTGATGAGTTTAGCCGTTGAACAATGAGTTGTTATGTTTCAAAATTAGAGAATATTGAATGAAATTTATTTTGGTGGACCATTGCAGAATTTCCTGAAAGTGGAAATTTAGGGTACTTTTCAAGTTATAGAAGAACAATTATGCAGTTGGAGTCGATGGGACCTTCGTTTTGTTGAATACATGATTGTTAGGAATTTTTTTTATTCAGGGACAAGTTCTGAGATGGCAGTGACCTGAGTTGGAAACTACTAGATCAAGAAAATGAAAAAAAGCTGTGGGTGACGTTCAGCAAAGTGTCGAGTTCATGTAAAGTCCAAAATTGTGTTTTGCTGATGTTTTCTAGCTGAGGGTGTGTTTGCAATAGCACCCCTTTGAGTGAGGATATTGATATGATTGGTTTTCACATTGCTAGCAATTGATTACATAGGGGTATTATGAATTTTGGGATTCTTCATTAGAGAGATGAATTCTTGGGAACTGAGTCTGTAATACATCTTTGAGAATTATAATATGTCTCTTTATGGTTGTTGAGGTAGATTAAGGGATTCATTTTGGTTGGATTTAGGATCCAAAAATAGAAAGAACAAAAGTTTATCTTGTTAAGTTTTGTGATGGTTAATTGGTGCCGCCAATGTGTAAGGATGAAGTTATCAACAAACCACTTGTTGTGGAATTGCATTAGTGATTTAATGTGGATAAAGAAGGATATGCAATAACTTTACCAGGCTTAAGAACTCTAAATCGCAATATGATGTTGTGACTTGCGAGGAAGCTTGTTTAGGATAAATAGTCTGATAATTATTTGTGGCAAGGCAGGCACTTTATTATGCCTTTTCATTTTAATGACAACCTTCTAGCTAAAGATTGATAAGGAAGTTTTGAAAAGGTGAATTGTGACACTTTGGTAATGGATTGTTATGTGCTTATGCACTGATGCGTAGTGTTCGATGCATTTTGATTACTGCACTTGTTACCGTTTTTATTTGCTTTCACTTTCTGTTAGGTAAGGTGAACTGTGACACTTTGATAATGGGTTGTCATGTTGATACGTTTCAACGAGCTTTGTTCGATGCATTTTGATTACTGCACTTGTTACCATTTGTATTTGCTTTCACTTTCTGTTAGGTAAAGTGAATTGTGTCACTTTGATAATGCGTTATCATGTTCTTATGCTCTGATACATTTCAATGAGTTGTTCGATGCATTTTGATTACTGCACTTGTTACCGTTTGTATTTGCTTTCGCTTTCTGTTAGGTAAGGTGAATTGTGACACTTTGATAATGCGTTGTCATGTTCTTATGCACCAATACGTTTCCACGAGTTGTTTGATGCATTTTGATTACTGCACTTGGTTACCGTTTGTATTTGCTTTCACTTTCTGTTACTTAAGTCTGACTTTAGTTTGTTTTGTTGGCAATTGTTTAATTAATCGGCTGCAAAAATTGTCCATGAAGTTATCCAGGTTAACTATTTCTCTTCCCTCTTGGCATATAGTCTGTTAAATGTACTCTGCACATGGTTTGAATGTTCTCTCTGTCATATTTGCCCCTTAATACAGGATCTGGTGATTGAGGCACTAATAGTGAAACTCCGGCTGTAGCTCTCACATGCTACAGACTGTGAGCCTTATGACAAGTCAATTCAGAGTACCAACATCAGTTTTGTTATTGTACTTATTATCTCCTAACATGTATCATCTGGCTTTTGATGCGGGAATCCAAGCGCAGAATCAATTTCTTGCATTCTTGCGGCTGTTGATGAAATTGAAGACATCTTTCCTTATGTTAGCGACATTATATTTTTCGAGCGGCATTTCTGGCCTTGTAGTTGATTTTCCTATCTGAGTTGATTTTAATGTGAAATCAAAGTAGCTTTCTAGTCTTTCGTGAGTTTTTGATCTGACACTATTGAGTTTTTGTTCAGACACTATTGAATATTTGAAGTGTTGTGTTAATCACCATTTTCTTGCAGTGAATTTTCTTAGTGGTTTGAAATTTGAATGCTTAGTCTTGAGTTTAATATACCATATCTTTGTAAAGGACAGGTGAGAAGTTTAACTAACTAAACACAAGTTAGTAAAGTCTCTCCTACTTCGTTGACTTGCCATCTCACATATAAGAGCCCTGAACACAACTAACAATATCTAACTTAAGTCAGTGTCACAAATCTGACAAGGATCCATTTATAAAAACCCAATCATGCAAACCCATTTTCCATTTATTCATTCTCAAACATTCTATTTTCTTTCCTTCCAGAACCATTTGTAATCCTAAGCTTTCTTTGTTCATCAGCAGCCATGGCTGCTCACTATTTGATTTTTGTCATGATTAGTAGTTTGTTTCTCATTCACTGCGATCACGTAACGGTAGTTCATGCAGCTCGTTATCTGTTGGAAACAACACCAACTGTTCCAGAGATTCCCAAACTTACATTACCTAAACCTGAATTACCACCGTTACCCGAGTTCCCAAATTTACCAAAGCCAGAGTTGCCGAAGATTGACATCCCATCCTTGCCAAAGATTGACATCCCGTCCTTACCAAAGCTCTGCCTAAGATAGACATCCCATCTTTACCAAAACCTGAGTTGCCATCATTCCCAAAGAGTGAAATTCCGTCTCTACCAAAGCTCGAATTGCTGCCATTGAAGAAGATTGAAGCAGCATCTTTAACCGCGAATTCAGAGGTGCCAAAGGTCGACATTTCAACTCTGCCAACACCTAATTTGCCGAAATTTGAAGTGCCTATGACTCTTCCAAAGCCTGAGTTGCCAAAAACTGAATTGCCGAAGCCTGAAGTTCCAATCTCTGAATTGCCGAAGCTGGAATTACCCAAGCCAGAATTGCCTAAGACCGAATTCCCTAAGCCTGAATTTCCCACTCTAGAAGTGCCAAAGACGGAATTACCTAAGCCTGAAGTGCCTACTCTTGAAGCAAAGCCTGAGTCGCCAAAGCTTGAGGTCCCAACTTTGCCAAACACTGAATTACCACCTCTCCCCAAGGTCCCTACCGACCTACCCAAACCTGAACTGCCATCGTTGCCCAAATTCGAGATTCCAAAACTGCCAGAATTCCCTTCTCTACCAAAACCCACACTTCCTCGCTCAACCAGCCCTTGATTAAATATTTTTCCTAGTTGAAGTTCCTCAATCTAAGTGGTGGCACCTTGAGGCGATGTGTTTTATATTTAAAGTCGTGTTTTTTTATTCAATTTGGTTGTGACGATTTTTTTTTTTTGTGCAAGTCATATGTAACTTGCTGGCTTCGTAATTTTCTGCAAAATTTCGCTCATATTGATGCTGTGCAATATGCACCTTGAGACACTTTATATGATCTTTATAGAGAAGAGCACCCATTAGCAGAGCAAGCCCTCTTGAGCAACACTGCTTCTCACCGAGGCTATGAGGTCCTTGGGCCTGTTACTTATGATGAAGAAATGCCATTAGCAGCTCAATCTATCTTGGGAAAAAGAACCTTCCCTTTTAACTTGCCTGAGGATTTCATCCCCTTACATGTCTCTAGTCCCGAACCAGTGGAATCGGTTAACTCGTAAACTAATAGAGTCATCCATTCCATGAGATCGGCGCGGCTCAGCCCAGAACAATCTTTTGGGGTTCAACGGGATTTAACTATCCCGGAGAATCTTAGGCCCGAACCAGAACCGATTCAAGTTAATAGAAGGTTGTCTTTCTCATCTCCTCCCTTTGAAGATGCAAGGGAAATTCTCTCACCTGTGCTCTCAGCTGAATCAATTGCATCATCAGTCATCGCATCTCATGAGAAGTCACCTAAGTCAGACATATTAGCATTGCATTCATCATCTGCATCTCCAATCACTCTGCATAAATCGGCTTTCCAATTATCGGTCCCGAATTTCTACTCTTCTTCTTCCTCTGAAAAAGCTCCGTATTTTGGTCTCAAATTCCGACATTTTTCCGGCTTTTAATCAATATGGGTCCAATCTCAAGGAACAAAATCAAGCAACAAATGACTATGTACCAATCCCATTCACTCTAGATTCCCCTTCTGTGCTGAAGGTCGAAAACCAGGTAACCCTAAACTTCTGATTTTAATTTCTAGCGCCATTCTTGCTTTGATTTTCTCCAGTTCTTTATCTATTTAGTTTCTTGTATGATTAGAATTGCTACTAAGGATTAGTTTTAAACAATCGATGCGGACTAAAAACCCTTAATTTTAGTAATTACTAATATTCAGATTATCTCATATAAACCTTTTTCTTGATTCTTATAATTAGTGGAAAGGGTTAGCTGAAACCCAAATTTGGATCCCTTTTACTCTGTCCTGTATCCCTCCTTGTTGTCCTCTTAGTCCACTTCTAGAATTTAGAATACTAGCTCCTAGAAAATTTTAGCATCATGTAAATAATTGCTTGGAATGTCCAGGGTTGTGGCAACCCATTTACGCAAAATCATCTTAATCATTTGATTTCTAGAGAAAAGCCTGAATTTTGTTTTTATCTGAAACTAAGAAACAAAAACATCTAGTTAAGAACCTTCTTAAAGATTTCCTTAATACTCATATTATAAATCCAGTAGGACAAGCTGGAGGATTAGCCTTGGCTTGGATTGATGGTTTCTATTTTGAAATAGTGCAGTGGAATACAAATATGGTTAATATACTAGTGCAAACTAACTCTGCATCTAAGAAGTGGCTCCTTACTTGCTTCTATGGAAGCCCATATCCGAATAATAGAAATATAGCTTGGGATTTCCTCACTGATATAGCAGAACAAGTAGATAAGAATCCATTGACATGGGTCTTATTAGGTGACCTTAATATGATCTTCAGCCAAGAAGACAAATGTAGAGGATTACCTTTCAAAAATTCAGAAAGCGCTTATTTTTAAAACATATTGAACAATGCTTGTCTTCTAGATATAGGATTCACGGGCTGTGATTATACTTGGAATAACCATAGAGATGGTATAGAAAACATCCAAGAAAGACTGGATAGAGCAGTAGCCAATACAGAGTGGAGTACCCAATTTCCAAACAGTGAACTGACACACTTGGTGGCAGTAGGATCAGATCATTGCCCAATAGCTCTAACCCTTGATACCTCATCTGTCAAAGTAACTCATACTTTCAAGTATTATGACACATGGCATAAGGAACCCTCCTGTGTGCAAATAATTCAAGAATCTTGGAATCATGTTATAAGAGATTTTCCACCTGAAACTTTAACACAAAACCTTAAAGCCCTTCAGAATAACCTAGATTATTGGAAGAAAAACATTTTTGGATTACCTGCTGTGAATGGGGAAAAACGATTTGCTGGTTTTTACGGAATTGAAGAGTCGACCGTGTGGAGACTCCTTGAACCGAGCGAAATGTTGAACCTCACACAGATGCACTGCAAGAAGGGAGTGCTTTAAGTTCAAGAGATCAATCTGTAAGACCCCGGCCTAAACCAAGAACAATGGTCGTTCTAGAGTCAATTCGGTCACAAGAGAGGATGGGTTGATCTGTAGGAGGGAAGCGGAGAAATGCGTGAGATCAATGGTGATCTGAGATTGTAGGTGTGTTGTGAATTCAGCGTGAAAATGCTCTGAATGATTGAATTTTGCTCAATTGAGAGTAATTTCTGTGAGTTCGTGTAGACGAAAGATTGTCTGTATGAACTTTGATGAGAAATTGCTCGTTTTGGCGAATGTTGTTCGATTGTTCGAAAAACGTCTTTTTTTTTTCAATCAGGATTCAGAGACATTTTATAATGCCGGAGTTGAAAAAACCATGATCCCATGAAGTATGACAGTTGCTGGAATCAGAGAATGGGAAATGGGAAAATCGTGTTAAAATCAATTACTCATCGTGCGGAGACTTGGTTAACTTTCCACCCACTACTTTGCTGACTCTTCCAACTGATTGCATGACTTGCTCACATTCTCGTCGTGGGTGAACACACGTGCCGTAGACCGCCAGACCAAAACCCTAGTTAATAACCCCCCATGTGACACGATTGAAATCTCGTGATTGTGGAGTCAGTTGCTGACTTTTTGGGACGATGAGTCCATGTAGCGCTAAGTTGAACATGATTAGCAAATGTTTCGAAACTCATGAATTTAATGTGTCTGCTGAGACGAGGTATCATTATAACCTAACACGAGCAAAACTGTGTTGCTAAATTGTTGAATATTGGTAGTTGAACCAATATTCTTTGATTTGAGCAAATATTGCTAGCCTGAGTGAATATTGCTAATTGAATAAATATTGCCGGTTCGAGCGAATATTGCTAGTTCGAGCAAATATTGTTCTATTGATGAATTTTTGGTAGCTGGACCAAATAAAATATTAATTTAAGTTACTGACTGCTGGGTCGAGCAAAATAAATATGAATATCAATCATGGAATCAACATAAAATTATCAGAGTGTTCGAATCTGCACAGAATCACGTTTCTGCAGAGCTATGGATTCAAAACCCTAATTTTACCGAAATGATGATTATTGCAAATCAACACGGGACCAGCTACATGGGATGACGGGTTCACCATATAACGCCCAGATGCTCGAATGAGCAAAAAATACCAAAGTCTCTTGAGGACCAGTTGGTGAAAGAATGATTAAATGCTGGTTTAATCATTTACTGAAATAATGCTCGTGTGAGCAACAAATCATAAAAAATGATGTAGAAAATATGAGGGGCCGACCAAGAGGTCATGAAACCGGCTCTTGATGGTCGTGGGACCAGTAGATGGTCGTTTGAGCGAACTTCCAATTGTTTGGAAAGAGTTCGAACCTAATATGAGCAACTGAGCAAATTAGGTTAAAATCATTAAAACATGCTGAGACGAGGTATCATTATAACCTAAGACGAGCAAAACTGTGTTGCTAAATTGTTGAATATTGGTAGTTGAACCAATATTCTTTGATTTGAGCAAATATTGCTAGTCTGAGTGAATATTGCTAATTGAATAAATATTGCCGGTTCGAGCGAATATTGCTAGTTCGAGCAAATATTGTTCTTTTGATGAATTGTTGGTAGCTGGACCAAATAAAATATTAATTTAAGTTACTGACTGCTGGGTCGAGCAAAATAAATATGAATATCAATCATGGAATCAACATAAAATTATCAGAGTGTTCGAATCTGCACAGAATCACGTTTCTGCAGAGCTATGGATTCAAAACCCTAATTTTACCGAAATGATGATTATTGCAAATCAACACGGGACCAGCTACATGGGATGACGGGTTCACCATATAACGCCCAAATGCTCGAATGAGCAAAAAATACCAAAGTCTCTTGAGGACCAGTTGGTGAAAGAATGATTAAATGCTGGTTTAATCATTTACTGAAATAATGCTCGTGTGAGCAACAAATCATAAAAAATGATGTAGAAAATATGAGGGGCCGACCAAGAGGTCATGAAACCGGCTCTTGATGGTCGTGGGACCAGTAGATGGTCGTTTGAGCGAACTTCCAATTGTTTGGAAAGAGTTCGAACCTAATATGAGCAACTGAGCAAATTAGGTTAAAATCATTAAAACATGCAGGACCAGCTGTTTGCAAGCCTCAGGGTCACCCTTGGTCGGTCAAGGGGATGTGCCCCTGTCACCATAGTGTCCGTGCTTCAGTGCTGAGAATTTTGATATTTTCTGATGCACGTTTGAGCAACATTTGGAGAAAATATGCAAAATCCATGGTTTTGATGAAACCGGCAAAAATACATGAAATGATGAAAATAGTAAATAAACAAGGAATCACAAGGTGTGGGACCGGCCACGGCTAGGGCATGGTCGGCCGGCTGACACGCGGTCCCACATGCTTTTCCCAGTTTTATGTGATTTTATGTATTTTTCTCTGATTTAAGGGAAATTCCATGAAACTGGAGAGTTTGGCGAAATTAGGGAACTTCCATGAGATGAGAGACATGAATTAAAATATAAAATAGGGAATGGGAGTGTGGGACCGGCAATGGCCGGCATGGCCGGCCGACCAATGGGCGCGGGCCCCAAGGCACTCTTCTCAATTTTATGTAATTTTGATGATTTTAGATAATTTTTCATAAAATCAAAGGGATTTGTTGACAACCAAGATATTTTGTTGAAATCAGGGAGTTTTCATGAAATCAGGAAACCAAACACCAAATAATAATAAAATAATGGGGGTGTTGGACCGGCTAGGGCATGGTCGGCCGGCTAGAACCCGGTCCCACAAGTTTTCCTAATAATTTTTTTAATATTTTCCATGATTTTAGAGAAAATAAATGAAATTAGGTAATTTTAGGGAAAATTCATAAAACCAAGGAATTTTCATAATTTGAGAAGGAATAATAAAATAATGGGACGTGAGGTGTGGGACCGGCCACGGCCACGGCCAAGGCATGACCGGCCGGCCGGCGGTCCCGCGACACCTTTCGCTAATTTTATTATTTTTTGATAAAATCATGTGATTTAGATAAAAATACATGAAATTAGGTAATTTTCATGATTTTAGGGAAAATTCATAAAATCAAGGAATTTCCATAATTTGAGAGAAATAATAAAATAATGGAGACGTGAGGTGTGGGACCGGCCACGGCCAAGACATGGTCGGCTGGTGCTCGGTCCCGCGACACCTTTCCCTAATTTTATTATTTTTTGATAAAATCATGTGATTTAGATAATTTCTTTGAAATAAAGGAAATTTGCTCGAACGAGAGGATTTTCATGAGATCTTTAAAATAGTAAAAATATGATAAAATATAAAATTGGGCGCGGGACTAGTCACGACATGACTGGCCGGCTGGTGAGCCTAGTCCCCTGACACTTTTGTTTAATAATTTATTATTATTATTTTCCCTTCCTATTTTGCATAGGTTCCTCGTTCGTTCGTATTTTTAAAATGCTCGTTCGTGCATTAAAAATGCTGGTCTGTGTATTATCTGCTAATTACACTTGCACCATTTTGTCAGGGCGTATTCGATGCCCAGATGCCTCTTTCGTATAATATTTATTACTAACCTGTGGAATTCTATTGGGAAGAACCACAGATTGAAGTAACGAAATATAACGAAGAATCGTAGAATATTGCTGAATATTCAGGCGATTAATTGACGACTCGTAGAATATTGTTGGATATTCAGACGATTTAAGATAATTAATTGTTGGCTCTGTACTAGAAGGGCTTCATGTCTAGGAGCATTAATTATCTTCGGGTTGAGCAATATGAACTTGCTGGAGTGTCATATTCCTCTTGCATAGTCGGGGAAAATCTGGTTACATCCCGAAGACGTTGTCTCTCTATACTAGCAGACATGCTGTCTAGGAGCCGCCCAATCTTTCGATTCTATACAGTATGAGATGTGTCGTGGCCTCAGCTGAGAGACTGCACATCTTCATCTTCTCTGAGAGACTTTCTCCATCAGAGGTGGCATGAGCTTTCATGCACAGAGACATAAGTCTCGATACTCATCCGATTGCCGGATCCGGAGTAATTACTGAAATTGCTCAGTATTCATGAGATGTGTCGTGGCCTCAGCTGAGAGACTACACATCTACACGTACTCTGAGAGACAACCTTCTCAGTCAGAGATTTATGACATGAGCTTTCATGCTTTAATGAGAGACATGAGTCTCAATACTCATCCGGTTGTCGAATATGGAGTATAGTTTTACAATTCTACCCTTTGTCGAAAATCTACATTAAGTCCTCTGCTTAGTGAGGAACAGTCATGTTCCTCAGTCAACATTTAGTGGTGATTTTCCAGGTATAAATAAAAATAAATAATTGAACTTAGTCATAAGTTAAGATATTAACGGATTTCGACTGAATGAGAAAACCATGGTTTGAGTGGAGACCTCTGTGGCATAATAGAGCATCATCCAGTGAACATAAAACCGTGTAGAACCGATGGTTCGATGGTGGAACCTTGGTTGGTTTAGGATTCACGGGTCGGGCCCAAAAGGGAAATCCTTATGGAATTAGGTTTTGGAAATAAAATTAGGTATAAAAGGGATTAATTCTCTCTTTTTTTTATTCTCCTTCCCACGACCACCATCCTCTTCATCACCTTCACGTACGAGCTTGACAGGAGCAGGAAGGATTTTCGCCGGAGCGTCACCGTCCGTCCGACCGGCGCCGACCAGGTGCGTCCAATTTTTTTTTTTAGATGTTTGATGATTCCATGAGTGTTTCATGATTTCACCATATCAAAATCCTATGCATGTGTATATTTTGATGTGGGTTTTGTAGAAAACCCTTGTTTTATCAAACGTATGTTCGTTCGATCGTTAGTTTTGAAAACTAATAAAAATCCCTGATTTATGAGAGATTTTTGTTTTTATATACGTGGACTTAGATCCAGCGATAAAACTTAGTGTATGAGCTTTCATGTGAACCAAGATTTTACCTTAATAGATGTGAGCTTTCATAAAACCGAAATAAACTCCGTTTTAAAGGATAATGTTTATTCGAGGAAAATATACATATATATTTTTATGTATGTAAACTATGTCCAGTGATAAAACTTTATTTATGAGATTTCATGAGAGTTAGTATTTTATCACAATAGGTGTGAGCTTTCACAAAACTAGCATAAACCTTCGTTTTTAATAAAACACTAATACGAAGGAAAATAGATTTTTTTTTTACATGTAGCCGTGACATATTTTATGTGAAACATGATGACGTATTTTATTCACATGGATTTGTTTTTATTAGATAAATTCTGAAAATTTATATGAACAAATTGCATTAATTATTGTTTTGTAAAATCAAGACATGGGTTTTGAGTAACTTTCAAACTATACAACTTATTTGTGATGAAGTCATGTCTTATTGTAAATATCATAGTTCAGTTGTGTGAATGTTCACATTATGAAAATTATGTACATGATTTTATGAGAAAATCATTTTCCATGAACTAATGAAGTGTTGTTCGTTATTGCAGGTTTCAAGGAACGAATTGATTTCGTGTGTTAACTCTTGTATTGCAACCACTACTGTTAGTGAAATTGAAAGAGGTAAGAGTTCAAGATTTACCGTTTGTAGACACCGGCGTTTTAATTTGCATGATTCCATCATCTTATTGAATTCGCGGATGACTGAAACATTGTGTGGATTTCACAGCAGTTTTGCGAGGATGTCTGATTCTCCAGCCAATGACGCTTCCAGAGATGAAAGGTGTGCAGATGATGATATCTCCATAGAGGAAACATGCACGGATGAGACTTCCGTTGGTGAGGAAGACGAAACTCCTGGAGTCAAGAATGTCCCAAACATAGATGACGCTTTCTTTGAGGTTAAGGAGCCCAAAAATCGTCTCAAGTCCTTGGTATATCGCCTTCTGATCAATCCCAGGACGGTCACTCAAAATAAATTGGTGACTCCTCGTGCTGCTATTCGGTTCTGTCTTGGACGAGGATTATTCCAGGCTTCAATGATTGAATTCAAGCTTTCTCGACGCCCTTTAGAGAAGTTCTCGGGATGGTCTAGACACATGCTGGGATTTTCTCGTGTTAGAGCTATGCTGGATAGAGCAAAAATTACCAGGGCCGTTCAAACATCTGGAGATTTGTATATCTTTCATGACACACGAGGTATTGTAGCTCTTCTTGCTCGCCGGTGCATCCCAACTCATACGTTTATATGCAGCTGGGGAGAGTTCACTATTACCTTGGAAGATGTAGTTGCTTTGTTGCATCTTCCAATTACAGGTAACTTTCCTGAAGAACTTTGGACGGCAGAAGAGAAAGCAGTTTCCAAAACTTTGACAGCTGAGAGGGAGAGAATCAACAAGGTTTTTGGTAAAGGTCGTTACGCTCATTGGTTGACACATTGGTCGCCACGAGACGCCCCTCTTGATGAACCCGACGGTATGTTGTCTATTGATGCTTTCTTGTGCTTATGGCTGTCCAGAGATGTGTTTGAAGATGCTGGTACCTTGTTGAAGCCGTTTGTAATTCCTTTCGCTATTAAATTGGCTCAAGGTGAACAACTTCCGCTCGGTAGCTTATTCCTGGGTTCTTTATATTCTAACCTGGACTCTTTAGTCGTACGGATTATTCCAGTGTTTCGAACGGCTTCATGAAGATTGAATGCTACGCCAATACGATGTTCCTCCAATCTCTGATGTGGGAGCGTTTCGGAAACTATACACCCATTCCCCGTAGTGTCTTACAAAGTCTGAACTCTGCTGATGCTCGACGTATCTTCCATGAGAAAGACAATGCTAGGATTATGCGCTGGTCTACGAAGCAAATTCGGTCCAAGACACGCTTCATCGACGTATTAGATGACGAGTCTGAGTTCAACTTACGTCCTTGGGTGGTGGTTCCTCCTCACGTTTCTCAATTGAAGACTTTCAATGCTGGAGAAAGTAAGTATTTGAAATCCGGTGCTGATTTGAGTGATGGCGAAATATCTTTCATGTTGAGTTGTACTCTCGATCACATAATATCAGCAGCGTATGGAGATTTTTCGGTGGAGGAGTATAATATTGACAGAACCGCCCGTCAGATGGGTATGGACCAATGTGTTCCAACCTTCAGAAGGAGAAGACCATCAGTGGAACAACTTAAGACTTGTTTAGATCACACACATGATGAAGGGAGCTCTATTGGTTCCCTTGTATTGATCGAACCACGTACGTGACTCCAGGTACATGGAATTCTGGGATCAGCAGCTTGAGCGTCTTAATGATTATGTGACGGCCTCCCAACCTTTAGTGAAATCCCCTTCTTCTGAGATGAGTGCCTCTCGTCCCAGACTAAGGAATATTTCTGGTGGTGACAAACGAAAGACATCTCCAGGAGGTTCACCGTATGTATTCTTTTGCATATTCCTCATACAACTCGTATAATCGTCTTTAATTACTACATCAATTTCTTTTGCAGGAGGGTCGTGCTGTGAGACCTCGAATTGAAGTGAATTTCTCAGAGGCGGAGGCAATTGCCCACGGTGGAGAAGGCAGGAGCAAGAATTGCAAGTTGTGCCCAACACCATAAAGTCCCCAGTCGCCTTTTTGGTGAGTTGTTGATATTTTTCCGCTGTGACTTCTTCCATCCGCATTATCAGGATCTCAAAACCAATATTTGTTATTTGGTTACAGGACTTTGCTCCGTCTAGTATTGACGGTCTTCGATTCTCTGCTGCTGGGCAGACGACTTCTGATTTGAGCGTTGAAGAAGAAGTCGCCGTGAGTAATTTCCTTTACCATCGACATAAAAGTTTCATGTGAAGATGCTAATACTTGATAATATGTCCAGGAGGATGTCATCATGGAGGCGAAAGTGCTGATGTTCGACCTTCCTCTGAGAATATAGATGAAGGGCTTCCAAAGATTCGGAGCCAAATAGAAGTAATGAACCCCTTGTCGTTAATACGGATCATAATTCCTCGAGTACTTCGGAGACCTCCAAAGTAAGTATATACCCTGTACCTCTTCATAGAAGTATGAAAGTGCTGATTTGTGAATGAATGAATGAGAATCTATATGTGTATATATGAAAAACTTGGTCGAACTTCGTCGTCAGAAAATTCAGAACCCAGTTTTTTACCAAAAACGCCGTAAAATCTTCATCTGGAGTCGGATTTTCAATATCTGCATATGTATCCTCAAGCCCGGAAATTTCCAAGCTTTATAGAAATTTTTAAGTTTTGAGCACGTTTAGGGCCTGAAAAAGACGAAATAGTAAACTTCCAGGAGACTTTCAGAACTTTTTCAGATTGCATGTTGCCCGATGTTTTGACCACAACTCCTAGATCGTTCGCCCAATTGCCATGAAATTTTGACATGTTGTAGAGGACTTCCATACGAAGAGAATGGTATATGACCCAACTCTAGACTCCATACCAATTGCTCCCAGTTCGTCATTGAACACAGGGAGTGTAAAATTTCTTCAGCTGAGTTTCTTTGAAAACGTGTTTCATGACTTTGATGCTACTTGTACACGTCTTAGATGCATGATAAGGAACTTAGATGATGTTAGTTCACTTACTTTCTTAATTTTATAATCGTATTGGATTTCCATCCTTGAATCATTCTAATCCCATGTAATCTTCGCATTAGGTGCCGAATAACGAAGTTGGGAATTATGAATCCAGTAATGATGGTTTGGGAAATCCAGGAGTTGTCGGTGACAAGACTTCCATATCTGTGCCTCAAGATGATGAAGCTCTGGTCGTTGATGCCGTGGAGGTAGAAGAAACTCTAATTGTGCCTCAGACGGTGGAACCCGAACCCGAAATAGCGGAAGCTACTTCTTCTGAAATTGTCTCTATGATCACGATGCTGCTCCAGTAGTTGAGAACCAGATGATAGTGCATGAGTATCCGACTGCAGGGATTTCCTTTGATCCTCAATTTGGTGAGTTACTCCCGTATCACCAGCTTGTTGGAGGATTTAGCGTTCCTATCGGATATGCTGCTATGTACAAGGAACTGTGGGAAATGTATGGACACATTGTTGTCACTCGGATCCAGAACAGTTATTTTCTGACGAAACAAGTGGAGGCATCTTGCGTGTCATAGATGATATCCGGATTACTGCCAGAAATGTTGTTACTCAAGATGTACTCTTTGATTGGGAATACAACTTGAAGAATGCTGAAGATCTTGGCTTCAATCTGAAGTGGCTCCGTCAAAGACTTGAAGTTATCAGGAAAGCAGTAAAGGGGATGTTCCCTTCCCTACCAGTGATGCCGTGTTGAAGAAGATGAATGAAGTTGCTGATCTAACCAGGAAGCTGGAGGTGGAAAAGGCGGCTTGAAAGTCTTGGAGGCAGAGGAGCAGAAATCTTTCTTCGATGGTTTTCTTTAGTTTCCTTTCCATAATCCCATGAATTTCTGAACTTCTGAGAGATGTGAGGTTTTCATTTGGGTTTTGATATTAGCTGGTTTTGGATTGCTAGATGGTTAAGGATTTTCTTTTGGATTTGATTGAGATTTTCCTTTAAGTAAAGTGAACTGAATTTTGATAAATTGCTGAATTCAAATACTGATTGCAAGTATTGCAAACGTTTTGGAGGAATTGAAATACAATGAAAGAAAATCCTAAATGCCAAATCCAGACATCATGAGTGCTCAAACGCTCAGTACCTCAAATACCCAATAATTTCAGACAAACGCCTTAAGCCAATTCTCGTGAATTACTGGCAGGGTTCTGCCATCCGTGTTGACCAATTTGTAGTATCCTCCAGTTATGGACTTAGCAACCATAAATGGTCCTTCCCAATTGGAGCTCCTTGCGAGTGGAGATCTCGTTTAGCCGCCTTGAGAACCAAATTCCCTTCCTAATTTGTTCGGCTTTAGTTCGCGCCTTGAATATCTTTTGTGATTCCATGGTTGTGGCACGTATGGGCACTCATGTAGAGGAGAGTACCCAGCATACTGTCTGTCGTGCTTAGCCAGGTCTTCAGCAATAAACCTCTTGATAGAATGACCGACTTGGAGAAGCTCTGAACCCAACCATTGGGTATAATATTGGCGGGTGAAGTTGTCCATTCATAACTTTTGGTAATTGCTAAATCGTTTGTAGGGAGAAGTCCTTGAATCAAAGCATCATATTTGAACATTGGTAATATTGGAGCACGAAAGGAATAAGACTTGCCTGAGCTCGAAACCTTTTGACAAAGGTATGTGGATTTTCCCCAGGTTCTTGCGTAAGTCCCATCAAGGTTTTTACTTCCTCCAGATGCTCGAACGGTGGGGTCCTCTGTTTCCTCTTCCAACTTGGAGTCTTTGTCGACGACAGAGCGTGTTGAAAGCTTTGAAATTACCCTTCCAGCATGAATCCAAGTTCTTCCAAGGATCATGTCATATCCAGGATCTTCTCGAATTATGTAAAACTTGGTCTCAGTGCAGACCAA
Organism: Papaver somniferum; assembly: GCF_003573695.1. Classification (NCBI taxonomy): domain Eukaryota; kingdom Viridiplantae; phylum Streptophyta; class Magnoliopsida; order Ranunculales; family Papaveraceae; genus Papaver; species Papaver somniferum. The sequence continues at coordinate 199,692,702 of NC_039364.1, read as the reverse complement.
ATTCTCTGTGACTTTGAGAATGATGAAGCCGTATGCATCTCTGGAGATTCCTTCGTGGTCCCTGATTGCTATGGGAGCATGAGTAGCCTCTTGTCGAGTAATGCCAGCAGCTCTGAGAGTTTTCAAAGGGATGATGTTGACGGCGGTGCCGACATCAACAATGCTCTTTTGAATCATTTCCTTTAATATGCACGGTGGTGAGCAGTCCCCAGTCATACATTTCTTTGTCGGTGGCTGAAGGTTCAGGAGGTACTTCTGGAATCAATAGGCGTTTCCCAGTCACTATGTGGTTCAAAGCTGTGAACATGTCTCCCTTTGTGCTTTTGACAGATAGAGCAATTCACAACATGCTCTATCAATGACTGAACCGCTTCCTTGACTGGTGCTTCAGAAATGGAGAAAGTCCTGACAGGAAGAGGATCTCTGTGTACTCCTTCGGCTCCAAGGTTAAGTTCTCCTGACTCAACTTTTCTCTGAATATGCGTTTCAAAACTTTGCAGCTACTTGTGGGGTGATTGACGAACCTGTGGAATCGGCAGTAACGAGGATTTTCCATGTCTTCCTCAGTTGGGTCTCTCCTGACATATGGCAATTTGATTGCACCATCTTGGATCCAGGTCTAATAGTTCGAGCACTTCTCCAATGGGGAGAGGAAAATCAGGTGCATCATCAGGAGCTTCTGTGCGTGGCCAGGAGCCTGTGTCTCTGGTTGTCCTTCTTTTGCGTCTTTGGAGGAGCTGCAGTATGCTTGTTCGGGGATTCTGCCTTGCGCTTGCTCCCTTCAGCAGCGTTTGCAGAGGTGCAGGTTGTACTGCTTGTTGATCAGGCGTCTGCTTCCTCGAGTGTCACGTGATTCCTCAGTCTTTGTGGACTTTGCTCTTTCTAACAGGCAGGTGCAGTGGTTGCTGATCTCTTCGCGGCTTCGTGAAGCTGAGAAAGTCTGGAATCGAAGATTCTCCAAGAGCTCTGTAAACCGGGAGCATGCCGTTGATACACAAATCTACCAGCTGCTGCTCTGTGACATTTGGGTCATGACAGTCCAGGGCCTGGACTCTGAATCTTTTCACGTAATCATTGGGATTTCACTGACCCTCTGGAACATTCTTCCAAGATCAGAGAGAGTGACTTGCTCTGACACGAAAAAGTACTTCCTGTAGAAGGCGTTGATCATTTCTCCCCAATTGTTGATAGTCCCCGGTGCGATGTTGTTGTACCAGGTGTATGCTCTGCCTTTCAAGGATTTTGAAAACTCCTTGAGGCGAACAACATGGTTATGTTCATGCTCTCCCAAGGCTTCGAGGAAACGAGAGACATGTTCTCGAGCATTGCCAGTTCCGTCATACAGAGTAAAGTTGGAGAAATGTAACCTTTTGGAAGGGGAATCCTCTGCGTAGCGGCAGGATAAGGAGGTTGGTGACGATGGACATGTGATGTCTTGTCTTTTCCACGGTTCTCCAGAAGGCGCTCCACGTCTTCCCGAGTAATGAAATTTGATGGTTCCTTTGCTGATGAATCTGCAACTTTGCCAGTTTCATCATCATCCACTGTATGGATTGGGATTACTTCAGGATCAGCAACATCTGAGGATTTCTCCTTCTCTTTTCCCTTTTCTTGAGTCTTCTCTGTCATCTTATCAGTAAGAGTTTTGAGATAATTACACAGCTCCTTCTGTGTAGCAGCCATGTCAGTCTGATTCTTTGCGAGAGTCTCCTGCACTTTGATAAGATCAGCAATGGTAGGTGGTGGATTTCCTCTGACTTCTTCAGGGTGTCGACCGAACAGGGGATGACCTTCAGCGTGAGGAGGAGTAATGTCACCACCGTCAGTGTTGGAGGCCGGAATCGTTTCCGGGATATTCTGATTGTCATTGTTGTTGTTGCTAGTACTAGCGTCGTTTGTGTTGGAACCTGTAACTAACCCAGACCTAAGACCAGCCATCTTGTGAAATCGTGAGATTGCAACCGAGAGATTAACTCCCACTGTGGTCGCCAATCTGTGATGGGGAAAAACGATTTGCTGGTTTTTACGGAATTGAAGAGTCGACCGTGTGGAGACTCCTTGAACCGAGCGAAATGTTGAACCTCACACAGATGCACTGCAAGAAGGGAGTGCTTTAAGTTCGAGAGATCAATCTGTAAGACCCCGGCCTAAACCAAGAACAATGGCGTTCCAGAGTCAATTCGGTCACAAGAGAGGATGGGTTGATCTGTAGGAGGGAAGCTGAGAAATGCGTGAGATCAATGGTGATCTGAGATTGTAGGTGTGTTGTGAATTCAGCGTGAAAATGCTCTGAATGATTGAATTTTTCTCAATTGAGAGTAATTTCTGTGAGTTCGTGTAGACGAAAGATTGTCTGTATGAACTTTGATGAGAAATTGCTCGTTTTGGCGAATGTTGTTCGATTGTTCGAAAAACCTCTTTTTTAATCAGGATTCAGAGACATTTTATAATGCCAGTTGAAAACACCATGATCCCATGAAGTGTGACAGTTGCTGGAATCAGAGAGTGGGAAATGGGGAAATCGTGTTAAAACCAATTACTCATCGTGCGGAGACTTGGTTAACTTTCCACCCACTACTTTGCTGACTCTTCCAACTGATTGCACGACTTGCTCACATTCTCTCGTCGTGGGTGAACACACGTGCCGTAGACCGCCAGACCAAAACCCTAGTTAATATCCCCCCATGTGACACGATTGAAATCTCGTGATTGTGGAGTCAGTTGCTGACTTTATGGGACGATGAGTCCATGTAGCGCTGAGTTGAACATGATTAGCAAATGTTTCGAAACTCATGAATTTAATGTGTCTGCTGAGACGAGGTATCATTATAACCTCAGACGAGCAAAACTGTGTTGCTAAATTGTTGAATATTGGTAGTTGAACCAATATTCTTTGATTTGAGCAAATATTGCTAGTCTGAGCGAATATTGCTAATTGAATAAATATTGCCGGTTCGAGCGAATATTGCTAGTTCGAGCAAATATTGTTCTTTTGATGAATTGTTGGTAGCTGGACCAAATAAAATATTAATTTAAGTTACTGACTGATGGGTCGAGCAAAATAAATATGAATATCAATCATGGAATCAACATAAAATTATCAGAGTGTTTGAATCTGCACAGAATCACGTTTCTGCATAGCTCTGGATTCAAAACCCTAATTTTACCGAAATGATGATTTATTGCAAATCAACACGGGACCGACTACATGGGATGACGGGTTCACCATATAACGCCCAGATGCTCGAATGAGCGAAAAATACCAAAATCTCTTGAGGACCAGTTGGTGAAAGAATGATTAAATGCTGGTTTAATCATTTACTGAAATAATGCTCGTGTGAGCAACAAATCATAAAACCTGATGTAGAAAATATGAGGGGCCGACCAAGAGGTCATGAGACAGGCTCTTGATGGTCGTGGGACCAGTAGATGGTCGGTTGAGCGAACTTCCAATTGTTTGGAAAGAGTTCGAACCTAATATGAGCAACTGAACAAATTAGGTTAAAATCATTAAAACATGCGGGACCAGCTGTTTGCAAGCCTCAAGGTAACCCTTGATCGGTCAAGGGGATGTGCCCTTGTCACCATAGTGTCCGTGCTTCAGTGCTGAGAATTTTGATATTTTCTGATGCACGTTTGAGCAACATTTGGAGAAAATATGCAAAATCCATGGTTTTGCTGAAACCGGTAAAAATACATGAGATGATGAAAATAATAAATAAACAAGGAATCACAAGGTGTGGGACCGGCCACGGCTAGGGCATGGCCGGACGGATGACACGCGGTCCCACATGCTTTTCCCAGTTTTATGTGATTTTATGTATTTTTCTCTGATTTAAGGGAAATTCCATGAAACTGGAGAGTTTGGCGAAATTAGGGAACTTCCATGAGATGAGAGACATGAATTAAAATATAAAATAAGAAATGAGAGTGTGGGACCAGCAATGGCCATGGCATGGCCGGCCGGCCAATGGGCGCGGGCCCCAAGGCACTCTTCCAAATTTTATGTAATTTTGATGATTTTAGATAATTTTTCATAAAATCAAAGGGATTTGTTGAAAACCAAGATATTTGTTGAAATCAGGGAGTTTTCATGAAATCAGGAAACCAAACACCAAATAATAATAAAATAATGGGGGTGTTGGACCGGCTAGGGCATGGCCGGCCGGCTAGAGCCCGGTCCCACAAGTTTTCCTAATAATTTTTTTAATATTTTCCATGATTTTAGAGAAAATACATGAAATTAGGTAATTTTAGGGAAAATTCATAAAATCAAGGAATTTTTATAATTTGAGAAGGAATAATAAAATAATGGGACGTGAGGTGTGGGACCGGCCGGCCGGCGGTCCCGCGACACCTTTCCCTAATTTTATTATTTTTTGATAAAATCATGTGATTTAGATAAAAATACATGAAATTAGGTAATTTTCATGATTTTAGGGAAAATTCATAAAATCAAGGAATTTCCATAATTTGAGAGAAATAATAAAATAATGGAGACGTGAGGTGTGGGACCGGCCACGGCCAAGACATGGCCGGCTGGTGCTCGGTCCCGCGACACCTTTCCCTAATTTTATTATTTTTTGATAAAATCATGTGATTTAGATAATTTCTTTGAAATAAAGGAAATTTGCTCGAACGAGATGATTTTCATGAGATCGTGAAAATAGTAAAAATATGGTAAAATATAAAATTGGGCACGGGACTAGTCACGGCATGACTGGCCGGCTGGTGAGCCTAGTCTCCTGGCGCATAGGTTCCTCGTTCGTTCGTATTTTTAAAATGCTCGTTCGTGCATTCAAAATGCTGGTCTGTGTATTATCTGCTAATTACACTTGCACCATTTTGTCAGGGCTTATTCGATGCCCAGATGCCTGTTTCGTTGAATATTTATTACTAACCTGTGGAATTCTACTGGGAAGAACCACAGATTGAAGTAACGAAATATAACGAGGAATCGTAGAATATTGCTGAATATTCAGGCGATTAATTGACGACTCGTAGAATATTGCTGGATATTCAGACGATGGCTCGTAAAATATTGCTGGATATTCAGACGATTTAAGATAATTAATTGCTGGCTCTGTACTAGAATGGCTTCTTGTCTAGGAGCATTAATTATCTGAGGGTTGAGAAATATGAACTTGCTGGAGTGTCATATTCTTGCATAGTCGAGGAAAATTTGGTTACATCCCGAAGACGTTGTCGCTCTATACTAGCAGACATGCTGTCTAGGAACCGCCCAATCTTTCGATTCTATACAATATGAGATGTGCCGTGGCCTCAGCTGAGAGACTGCGCATCTTCATTTTCTCTGAGAGACTTTCTCCATCAGAGGTGGCATGAGCTTTCATGCACAGAGACATGAGTCTCGATACTCATCCGATTGCCGGATCCGGAGTAATTACTGAAATTGCTCAGTATTCATGAGATGTGTCGTGGCCTCAGCTGAGAGACTACACATCTACACGTACTCTGAGAGACAGCCTTCTCAGTCAGAGATTTATGACATGAGATTTCATGCTTTAATGAGAGACATGATTCTCAATACTCATCCGGTTGCCGAATCTGGAGTATAGTTTTACAATTCTACCCTTTGTCGAAAATCCACCATCTACACCTGCTAAACATATCAAAGAGGTGTTAGCCCAAATAGACTCCTCCTTACATGTTTATAAGAAAGAGGAAAAGATTAAGGAAAAGCTTTCTCAACTAGAACAACTATATGCCACCCAGGAAGATATAGCCAAACAACAATCTAGAGATAATATAGTTCACTTAGGAGAAAGAAACATTAAATATTTTCATACTAAAACTATGAAAATAAGGATGTGGAATAACATAGAATGCATTAGAAAGTGCAACAATGAAGTAATTTTCAAAAGATCTGAAATCCAAGTTACTCTGTCTGACTTCTTCTCCAATCTATTCACTGCCCCTTCCCCCTAGAAGTGCCTAATACTGATCTCTTTGAGAGTATTACTCCCTGTATTTCCTCTGATGATAACATTCTCCTTAACTCTATTCCCTCAGGTTATGAAATTTGTTCAGTTGTTAAAAAACTCAAACCAAATAAATCACCAGGACCTCATGGTTTCCCAACTAGTTTTTTTAAACAAATCTGGGAAACAGTAGGAGAACAAGTCATTTCCTCTGTTCAATTCTTCTTTTCTACTGGTTGTCTTCATCCTGATTTCAACAAAACCTTTTTGTTTCTTATCCCTAAAAGTAGACACCCTAGGGACCCTAGTGGATTTAGACTCATAGGGCTTTGCAACACTATATACAAAATCATAACAAAGATCCTAGCTAACAGAATTAAACCGCTCCTTAATAGCTTCATTTCTCCATTTCAAGCTGCTTTCCTCTCAAAAAGACAAATTTCAGACAATATAATCATTGCCCAAGAGATAATTCAGTCTTTCAAGAAAAAGAAAGTGAAGCATGCTGGAATGGGGATCAAAATTGATATGTCAAAGGCCTTTGATAGGTTGGACTGGAATTTCCTTATCAAAGCTATGAAAGACTTTGGCTTTGACCCTAATTTTTGTAACTTGATCTATCAATGCATTTCTACCTCTACTATAGCAGTCCTACTGAATGGTAGCCTGATAGGCACATTTTTGTGTATAATATAATCTCAATTGTATATATTATTAGTGCTCGATTTTATATTTATTATGGATTTTTATGTCCCTGTAGGTATTTTTGGAGAAATAAGCTTTTGCGGCGAAATTGGCTAAAAACGTGGTTTTTGCGCTCGTGGGAGAAAATTACTATACGGACTCTCACTTTGGATAAGGGGTAGCCTAATTACTAAGGGGTGACCCATTTCCAGGCATCTGCTAAAGGGAGACCAGCCACAGATAAGGGGAAGGTCATTTTCTTCCCAAATTCAAATAAAACAATTGGCGGGAAAATTTTGTTCACGTCTGCATGATTTTTGGGTGATGATTCGATCGAGTTCCAGAGCGATTCAATGACTGAAATTGATTTGGTTTAATCCCTAGGCCTAAACAGGCCTGGTGAAGTCTTTTGTTTGAACCCAAATTGGCTAGAATAGCCGGAAAAAGAAATAGAAGTCAAGTTATACACGGTTTGCTGTTGGACTTATTTTTGGAATTCCAGGAAGACTAAAGACAAGAAACTCTTCCCAAAGATACATATCTATCTAAGGAAGAGTTTGAGATAAGTTGGAAAGCTCAGAAACGCGTGAAACAATTTTGGGAAGAGATTATTGCCGTAACTGCCAAGGAAGGAAAGAAGAGATTTTGAGGAGTTTGGGGGAGATTAAATCGCTCTGTTGGCTATATATAAGTTGTTGGGAGTTCAAGGAAGAAGGTCGAACAGTTTGGGGAAAGTTTAGAACACCACAGAGTCGAGAAACCGAAGTTGCAGGAAGTCGAGTTCTGTTGCTGCTGCTGAAGAACACGAAGAACATTAGACCCTTCAGAGAAGTATTTTATTCAACAACATATATTTTCTATCGTTCCTGCAACAGTCTGCAAAAATTATTACTGTTAGTATTTCTCTGTAACAGTGCTTTCTGTGACAGTGCGTTTTGTAACAATTACAACGGTTACAAACACGCTGCTTCATACCTTCTCTTCTATTTAATCAACTTTTGGGAAACAAACATGTATTTTGAGCACCTGAATAATATGAGGAGCTAAACCCCTTAGCGGAGGCGACGGAGGAAGCCATTGTTCCATGAAAAGTGGTATATTTCTATTTTAATTAATTCTTGCAATTTCTTTTATGATTATTTGCATGGAACTAATATTGGAATATTGATTTTTATTGAATGATTGTGATCCGTTTTGATGGAGCATGCTTAGTTTAAGACTTTTGATGTTTCATGCTTGATGTATACAATTGTTACTTCAAAAATCTACTAGAGGCAATAAATTAGAATCACTTTAAACGCAAAGAATTACATGAATATTGATTAGATTAAATCACTTAATTGGTCAATGGTGGAATCCTGAGTCTTGGTGCTTTTTATAATCTTGATAACAACAACTTCTTAAGTTTTCTATTGAGTTTGAATCTAAAATCGAATCTTCACAAGTCTGAGTGAACGATACTTTACTACCACTTTCTACAACAACATAAAAACCACATCAGTTTTTGGCGCCGCCGACGCGGATTTGTGTTTAAGTTAGGGTTTTAGATTTATTTTAGGTTTTGTTTTTGTTTTTAGTTTTATTCTTCTTGTTCTATTTTACGTTTTTGGGTATTTATCTATTTATTGCAGGTTTTGAATCAAAAAGAAATTGGAGACTAAAGACCTTGGGGATTGAAACAAGAGACAAAGCGAAAAGAACTGAAAAGAAGACAATTTTATTTTTGTTTAATTTTTAGGATTTTGTTTATTTCTTCCTTTTTTAGAAAAAAACTTTATTAGGGTTTATTTTTGATTTTTGTAATTTTTCTTTTCTTTTTGGACACTTTGGACTTTAAACTTTGGGACATTATTTTAAACCCTACGGAAGGGTAGTTTAAATATAAACTGTGTGCAGAGAAGGACGGCGATTACGATATCGCCTCGGCCCCTCGGGTTCGTACATGACATAGGAGTTGTGGCCCGAGTCGACTTCAGCAGTTCTTCGCCCTTCTGGAACGGGAGGTAAGATTCTAAACACCCGCGAATCTCCTGTCAGCGGGTTTACTGTATTACTTCGGTTGCATATATGTTGAGGACTTGAAAACGGATGCTTTAATTTCCTAGTAAAGGGCAAGGACTGGCCATACAAGATAAGGGTTCGGATTTCATCATCGTTCTCTTCTTGCCCGCAGTAGGAAAACGAAACCAAACGCGAACCTAAGCCTAAAATTTTGACTAGAACGAGACCTATAGGGTAACGAGCTTAATAGAAAAGTCGTTCGAAAAATATTGGTTACTCTTTTGAGCATACTTCGAAGTTCATGAAGGTTTCTGTGAGTTGAATGCGTGATTGCGCCGCCTTGTAATATCGGTGAGGCCTTGGGTATCAAAGCTCCATCGAGCTTCCCTCGCCTCTATTCAACTTACTTTGACTCGGATTGATTACAGAGGGGTTTGCTCAGATTGTAACGAGTTCCTTTTCGAAAGAATAGAAGCTGGTCTAGAAACAATCTAAGTGGAGCCATCATGCTTTTTGTTTGCTAGAAATCAATAGGTTTGATTTGGTTGAGTCAGCCTTGTTTTGTGATTGCATAAAATTCCCCACCTTATTCTTTTGCATGCCTGAATGTAAAAGAGACGCCCTAGGTAGATTTGTTAAAGAGAAACCCTAATAGTTCTAAGCGTCTCGATTACCTCAATTCAGAAAGCCCGATTCTTGAAGATTCCGTTTTTGAACGTCCGTTTGAGGAGAAAATCCCTGATATTCCAATAGTGCCAGAAATAGCAACTTTGAAATCTTTGTTGAACCCTACTAGGACTACTCGTCCCTCGTGTATCAGGTTATCTGAAACTAAAGCAAATTATGAACTTAAGCCTGGAACCTTACAGTTGCTCCCAATATTTTTAGGGAAAGAAAATGAAAACCCCTATTTCCATGTTAGGGACTTTGAGGAAATTTGTAGTACCCTAAAAATTAGAAACCTTGATGATGATGCTTTGAAACTCAGGTTATTCCCCTTTTCCTTGAAAGATAAAGCCAAATCGTGGCTATATAGTTTGGCTTCCGGATCAATTGAAACATATGAACAACTTACATCTGCCTTTTTGAACAAGTTTTTCCCTAGGCACAAAACATCGTCTATTAGGACGCAAATCTGCACATTTTGTCAACAGAAGGGAGAATCCTTGTATAGGTATTTGGAAAGGTTCAATGATCTATTAGCCCAATGTCCTCATCATGGTTTAGAAAAGGTTAGGTTAGTTCAGATCCTTTATGAGGGTTTATACTATCCCACTACAACCACAGTAGAATCTATGTGTACAGGTGGGTTTGAAAACCAAACAGTTGATGATGCGATGACATATTTGCATGAAATCGCCGAAAAGACCCAACAATGGGAAAGTAATAGGGGACCCCAGAAAACAATTCTTCTAGGCAGAGGAAACATTAATAGGGTAGAAGGAAACTTTGAATCAGATGCCAAAATTGCTGCTATAGCGAAAAGGTTAGAAGCTTTAGAAGTGGGTCACACTAGTGGTAGATTAGAGCCTTTTTAGGAAGGCCAGAATAATGAAGAGCAAGCCAATGCTCTATATAATAACACTAGATTCGATAACCGTCAAAAGTTTGACCCATATTCAGAAACCTATAATCCTGGTTGGAGAAACCATCCGAACCTTTCGTGGTCTAAAGGCCAGAGTCAAGGTCAGTTTAGTAATTCTAATGCTCCCCCAGGTTTTGGTTCAGATAAGAACTCTTCAGGTCAGTTTCAGAACTCTTTAGAAAATAGAATGACGAGCTTAGAGGAATATCTTAGTATATTAAGAAAGAGTCAGGATATGTTAGCACAGAGCCAGGACATGTTAGTAAAGAGCCAAGTTAGTTTTCAACAGAAAACCAAGCAGAACTTTCAAACTAATGCTCAAACTCTTGCTAAGTTAGAACTTCAAGTCGGTCAAATAGCTAAGACCTTAAGTGAGAGAGATAACGGAAGGTTCCCTAGTCAGACTAATCCAAATCCTAGAGGAGTTCATGAAGTAGGTACAAAATAATCACATCAGTTGAATGCTGTTAGAACCCTTAGGAGTGGTAGAGTAGTAGACAATCAGGTAACCATGCCCGATAGTGAGCATACTGTAGTTCACCCCTCAGGACCAACCATAGCTGAGGAGACGGATAAAGTTTCTGGTGATGTCAATTCGGTTCCTGAGAGGCCCTATTTTATGCCTAGAGCCCCATTTCACAGCTACTAGTACCAACAAAGAGTGAATCCAACTTTAATGACATAATGGAGGTTTTTAGGAAAGTTACCATAAACCTTCCGTTACTAGAAGAAATTAGGCAACTTCCGGCTTATGCCAAGTTTCTTAAGGATATGTGTACGCGAAATCGGAAGCTTAGTGTCCCTAAAAAAGCCTTTTTAGCTAGTCATGTAAGTTCGATCATTCAGAACCCCACAACTCCTAAATATAAAGACCCAGGTGCACCTACCATTGCTTGTACGATAGGAAAACACAGGGTACACAAAGCTTTACTTGACTTAGGAGCCAGTGTGAAATTACTCCCATACCATGTGTACTTAAAGCTAGGGCTCGGTGAATTGAAACCTACCAAGATAACATTGCAGTTAGCTGATAGGTCTTTCAAGATTCCTCGTGGTGTGATAGAAGATGTTCTTAGTGAGGTAGACAAGTTTATTTATCCTGTGGATTTCGTGGTCTTAGATACCCAACCTGTCCCTGACCCAGAGAACCAGATACCTGTGATTTTAGGTCGCCCATTTTTAGCTACGTCTAATGCGATCATAAATTGTCGAAATGGTATTATGAATCTATCTTTTGGTAATATGACTATTGAGTTGAATATTTTTAATGTCAATAAGCTACATTCTGAGCTAGATGACATGTGGATTGAAGAGGTGAGCATGATAGGAACCTTAATTCAGGTGTCATTACCAAACCTCATATCGGAAGATCCATTAGAGAATTGTCTAGCCCACTTTAGCATGGATTTCGACGAAGATAGCAACATTGAACAAGTGAATGCTATGTTTGATTCTATTCCTATGTTAGATACTGATAAATGGAAAGCTAGGTTCGAACCATTACTAGATTTTGAGTCTACCTTAATCCCTTGTTTAGAAGAGCCTCCTAAGTTGGACCCTAAATATGCATTCTTAGGGCCATCTAAGACTTTGCCTGTGATTATAGCATCCGATCAGGACAGCAGGCCAGAAATCGTGCTTCAAGACAATAAGGAAACTCTAGGGTTGACCATACAGGATATGAAACATATAAGTCCTACAGCTAGTATACCTCAAAAGAATTTAGAGGATGAACCACCTGATTATAACTCAGAGAAAGCAATTGACCTTTTTCAGAAACCTGATAGTCTAGAAATTAGGAATATTGTGACTAGTCTATCTAGAGACACCCAAAATTATAAGTTTGGGGGTAGTGATCGTCAATTATCCCCAGTAGAAGTCCCTAACTTGGGACTCGATCCTAGTGCTTATGAGGTATCACTTGAGTCTATTCAGACTCCACAGCCTGATCCTCCTGATACTGTTCAGGAGGAAATCCAGATATTAAAGTCCCGTTGTTCGGATGAATCTGTTTTTCAAGACACTCATATGAAGCCCAATTGGGAGCCCTAAATAATACAGTTGTCTTGCAAGAAACTTTCAATGAGGTTGTGCTCCTTATGTTATTTTTTCTGATCCTGTGCAGTTGTTTCATATTAGTGGCAGTTTTATTTGGTTTTGATGACCCACAGTTATTTCGACTACTGATATATGATTTGAAAGGTAACTAGCCATTTTATGAAACTTGATGTCTGGCTGAAGACTTTAAACTTAACACTTCTTGGGAGGTAACCCAATCTCATGCAACACGGTAATATCTTTCCTTAACTTTTTTGCTTCAATGGTAACAGTTTCTCCTTGTTCATTCTTTTAATTTCATCTTTAGAACATTGAGGACAATGTTATATTTAAGTTTGGGGGTATGGGAGAAACTTTTTAGTTGCATTAATAAACTCCAGAGCCTAGAAATTTATGCATATTAAGGATCGCACTAACTAATCTAAGTGGATGGAAGCATTTTGGTTGTAGGAGTTGAGGAACCAATCTGATTAGATGGCAACATCTAAAGAGTCTATTCATAAAAGCACATATCTCAGTTGTTAGGAATAACATGATAGTTTCACCATATCTCGTTGAGTCCTTTTCACTTCTTTTTGATGTTGTTTTGTTTTTAAACTATGTTTCTCTAAGTGATTAGGTGGGGCTCACGATTCAAGTTGTTACCAATGCTAGGGTGAATTAGAGTGATTGAGATACCATGAAAAAAAAAAAGTTGAAAAAGAAAAAAAAAAAGCGATGAAAAAAAAAGACCGAACCATTTGACCAAAAGGAAAATTCAATAAAGTCGACCACTGGTACCCTTGTATATGCCAGTTGTGTTGACCTAGAGTTAGGTTATCGACCACTGGTACCCTTGTATATGCCAGTGTGTTGATATTAGTCAGACTAGTATCTCAATCCATTAGGATAGGTTCATTTTGGCGGAGGCCTTCAGACAGATATGGGAAACGCCGTTCACTTAGTAAACATCAAAACCATCTATGTTTTTCTCTATTACCATCTTCTTGATCTATCCATGTGATTAGTTTTGACTCCGGATATTGATGTCCATAGTGCGACTATCTGAGTAGAGCTATGTCACTTTATATGAATTTTAGTATGCTTGAGTGCAAACTCGTGTACAACAATTGGAATTTCGCATCAGGGTACTTCCTCCTGTAGTCAATCAGTATGCCAACCAAGGAGATTCTTTAGTGCTTTCCAAGGTTCTGCGTAGATAGCTAGGATCTGGAGTATAAAGGTTTTGTGGGTATACCTCTGGTAAGCCCTCCCGAGACTATAACTCGGCCACTAGGGCCACCTAGGGGTTTAAAGGCTTATTGCATACGCTAAATGCAATCGACGATGCCTGCAACAGTGAGTTAGGATTTTATTTTCTATTTTAGATTTGCCCGAGGACTAGCAAATAATAAGTTTGGGGGTATTTGATAGGCACATTTTTGTGTCTTATATAATCTCAATTGTATATATTATTAGTGATCGATTTTGTATTTATTATGTCTTTTTATGTCCCTGTAGGTATTTTTGGAGAAATAAGCTTTTGCGGCGAAATTGGCTAAAAACGTGGTTTTTGCGCTTGTGGGAGAAAATTACTATACGGACTCTCACTTTGGATAAGGGGTAACCTAATTACTAAGGGGTGACCCATTTCCAGGCATCTGCTAAAGGGAGACCAACCACAGATAAGGGGGAGGTCACTTTCTTCCCAAATTCAAATAAAAAAATTGGTGGGAAAATTTTGTTCACGTCTGCATGATTTTTGGGTGATGATTCGATCGAGTTCCAGAGCGATTCAATGGCTGAAATTGATTGGGTTTACTCCCTAGGTCTAAACAGGCCCGGTGAAGTCTTTTGTTTGAACCCAAATTGGCTAGAATGGCCGGAAAAAGAAATAGAAGTCAAGTTATACACGGTTTGCTATTGGACTTATTTTTGGAATTCCAAGAAGACTAAAGGCAAGAAACTCTTTCCAAAGATACATATCTATCTAAGGAAGAGTTTGAGATAAGTTGGAAAGCTCAGAAACGCGTGAAACAATTTTGGGAAAAGATTATTGTCGTAACTGCCAAGGAAGGAAAGAAGAGATTTCGAGGAGTTCTGGGGAGATTAAATCGCTCTGTTGGCTATATATAAGTTTCTGGGAGTTCAAGGAAGAAGGTCGAACAGTTTGGGGAAAGTTTAGAACACCACAGAGTCGAGAAATCGAAGTTGAAGGAAGTCGAGTTCTGCCGCTGCTGCTGAAGAACACGAAGAACATTAGACCCTTTAGAGAAGTCTTTTATTCAACAACAAATATTTTCTATCGTTCCTGTAACATTCTGCAACAATTATTACTGTTAGTATTTCTCTGTAACAGTGCTTTCTGTGACAGTGCGTTTTGTAACAATTACAACTGTTACAAACACGCTGCTTCATATCTTCTCTTCTATTTAATCAACTTTTGGGCAACAAACATGTAATTTGAGCACCTTAATAATATGAGGAGCTAAACCCCTTAGCGGAGGCGACGGAGGAAGCCATTGTTCCATGAAAAGTGGTATATTTCTATTTTAATTAATTCTTGCAATTTCTTTTATGATTATTTGCATGGAACTAATATTGGAAAATTTATTTTTATTGAATGATTGTGATCCGTTTTGATGGAGCATGCTTAGTTTAAGACTTTTGATGTTTCATGCTTGATGTATACAATTGTTACTTCAAAAATCTACTAGAGGCAATAAATTAGAATCACTTTAAACGCAAAGAATTACATGAATATTGATTAGATTAAATCACTTAATTGGTCAATGGTGGAATCCTGAGTCTTGGTGCTTTTTATAATCTTGATAACAACAACTTCTTAAGTTTTCTATTGAGTTTGAATCTAAAATCGAATCTTCACAAGTCTGAGTGAACGATACTTTACTACCACTTTCTACAACAACATAAAAACCACATCATAGCCCTGGGGATTTCTTCAAACCAACTAGAGGCCTTAGACAAGGAGATCCTCTCTCTCCTTATATTTTTATCATATGTATGGAAATTTTTTCTAGACTTCTTCTCTCTGGTGAAGAAGAGAAAATAATTCATGGAGTTAAAATTACTCCAAAAAGTACTCCTATTTCTCATATGTTTTTTGCAGATGACTGCCTCCTTTTTGTTAGAGCTGATCTTAGGGAGATCCATAATATTCTTAATCTTATAGATTCCTTTAGTAAAGCTTCGGTACAATTGATAAAATTTGATAAATCTGGGGTCTTCTTAGTAGGAAATTGCAACCTAAGCATCAGAGAATGATATGCAAATTACTCAAAATAAAGAAAATAGATCCTAAGGATACTTACCTAAGAACCCCTCTGTTCATAAGTAGAGCTAAAATCCAACTCTTTGATTCAATAGTGGAAAAGATGGAGCTAAGAATACAAAGATGGATGGGCAAAATTCTGAATCAAGCAAGTAAAATGGTGCTTAATAAAGCCACTCTAGCCAGTATGGCTAGCTATCAAATGAGTTGTTTTATCCTACCTAAGAAAATCACAAATAAGATTGATGCACTCCAAAGAGACTTTTGGTGGGGTAAGGAAACAAATTATAAAGGATATTATCCAATATCTTACTCTTGTCTCTGCAAACCTAGGAATAAAGGAGGATTAGGATTTAGAAATGCTAGAAAGTTCAACTTAGCTATGATTGCTAAGCTATCCTAGAGACTCTTAACTGAACCCAATGTCCTTTGGGTATCACAATTGAAACCTCGATACTTCAGAAAGTCCTCAGTTTTCAAAGCTAAAACCCCAACTACTAGCTCTTGGATTTGGAAATGCATTAGCAAAAGAATTCTCCTAGCGGAACAAAATAGTATTTGGTAAATTGAGGATGGAAACAACACTAATATTTGGGATGATAACTGGATCCCAAACCTAGATATTAACTTTAGTAGCCTTAAAACAGCTACTAACTCATACCTAACACTTGTGAAGGATCTGATAGATCCCTCTACTAAGAAGTGGAATTATTCTTTACTAAAGGACTTGTTTCCCTTGTCTATTGCCAACAAAATAAATAATGTCATGATATCTATAGGCAAACCTGATAGACTTAGATGGCTGCTTTTAAAATCAGGGACTTTTACAGTTAAGTCAATGTATAACAAGCTCACTGAAAAAATAGAAGTCATTACAATCTAGGCCAGTCTGATTCATTTTGGAACTCTTTATGGAACTTAAATGTTTCTCAAAGAATAAAGATCTTTGCTTGGAAATGCTTACAGAATGCTCTGTCAACCAACCTTAAGCTAGCAAAATTCATGGAAGACATTCATCCAAATTGTCCTTTAAACTGTAATGTTGTAGAATCAATAGAGCATCTGTTATTCTTCTGCCTATTTGCCAAAGAGGTGTGGGCTGCTGAACCATACCCAATACAATTTCAGTTCACTAGTTCTATAACCTTTCTGGACATCTGTAAAGAATGGTTAGGTAAACAGAATACCATTATACCTGTAGAAATTTCTTTAACAAAAGTCTGGTTCATATGGAAAGAGAGATGTAACTTAGTTTTTGAGAACAAACATCGGACAAGTGTTCAATTAAGTACAGAAATTCAAAGACACTTAGAATTTTGGTATAAACATCATCCCTTACTGACACAAGTAATGATAAATAGAGACAAAAATATTAACTGGATACCTCCTAAGAAATCCCAGCGGAAAATAAACATCGATGCAGCTTGGATCTCAGCTAATTTGCCAGCAGGTTTCTCTTTAATTCTTAGAAATGATGCAATACTTGAACAAGGAAGAGCAGGAGCTTTCACAGCATCTACCCCTGAAGAAGCGGAAGCACTTGGACTGTTGCAGGGAGCTAAGTGGGCAGTAGAAATCGGCTTGTCCAACTTTACCCTAGAAGGAGATTGCAAGAACCTGTTTGATTACCTTAATGGAAAGGAATCAATGTTAGAATGGCAAAATATTCCTATTTTAGATGAAGCTGTCAATGAACTAAAATCCTGTAATAATTTTTTGGGATTTCATTTTGTACCAAGATCAGCTAATACTGTGGCTGACTTAATGGCCAAAGAAGCCAAAAACTTTAGTTCTTTCCTTAATTGGAGGAAGAAATTTCCGGAATGTATTAAAATAGCTTTGGAAGTAGATACATCAAATGTTAGGGTTGATTCTTCCGGCCCAACATTAGATGGCTCTACTCAACTTGATGTAAGGATTATTAACTCCCAAGTTATTCTTTTGAATGCATTTTAATTTACAAAAAATAAATAATAATATTGTTGTTTGTTTAATTGCTGCAGTTGTATTTGTTGGGTGTATTCGATTGTTTAATTGGGATTCTTGGAACGAGTTGTATTTTTCCGTATTGATCATGTATATCTTGCAAGAATTCGCTGCACTCGGCCGAGCAATTTAAATGTACGACTTCTGTGCAGAGCAATTTAATAAGATTTTGATAATATTTTGTGGTAGTCAGGGCATTTAGTAGTGCCTTTTCATTTTGCTGACAGAGGCTGGAGCTAACGATTTGTTACCATTTGTACTTGCCTCCACTTTCTATAGTCTGACTTCAGTTTGTTTGGTTTCGAAGCTGCTAGCCATCTACCGCTTCAAAATTCCCCAATTTACACCCCTATGTGTCATCAATATCCACCGTAGATCTCATCTCACCCTAAACCAAACGTTTGCAGCAGTTTAATTGTTCTGCTGCAAAAAGTACAAATAGTAATAAATTCAGTCAGGTTGACAATTACTCTTGATTTAGTGTTTGTTAAATGGAGGAAAACCCAAAATGGTGAAATTTGTCCCAATTTTTGGACCCCGAAACACAAATAGTATATCCCGTTTTTTTATCCCAAACTTTTATAAATGTTCCACTGTCCAAACTAGAGTACTAGACATTCCTGTCCAAACTTGAGTGCTAGACATCAAATAGACGTTAACCAGTTGGGATCCAGTTGAAAAGGAAAATAAGAAAATAGGTGGCCCTTAAATGCCTGGCTAAACCGGGGCCTAGGCCAATTATTTGAGGCCTACAATTTTTTTTCCCAATTCTATCAAATAGGTACGGAGTGTCAAATTGTTCAAAAAGTTTAATTTGCCCCCAAATTAATTCATAAAACTAACCCATATAAATAATAATCTTTACCATTCAGCAAAACATAAAAACATAAATCAGAAAAACTTTTTATTTTCATTGTAATCTTTCCAAATTCTTAAAACCCTAATAAAAAAAATGCATCCTCTTCTCCAAGATCTGCGATCCAACCAAGGAAAAGGTAAATCTCCATCAATCCGTTGTGGTATTCACATTTCTTCATTGATTGATATGTTTAAATCTTCGATTTTTGAAAATCAAAATCTCAGATCTTCCCAAAATCGGATTATGTTGACATATCATATAAACCGATTCTGGGTTTTGTTCTTCAGCCGTGAAGAGCATGCAGAGTAATTGATTTATATGATGATTAACATCGATCGATTCTGGGTCCGAAATCGAAATATGAAAAGACATCTCCAGAATCAGTTTATAAGTGCATTAGCATAAACCGATTCTGGGTACTATTTTTTTTTTAACTCTGTGATTCTGTTATAGTTTTGAAAGTGGTAGTAAAAGTTCGTTTCTCGGAGTTGTAAAGATTTAAAAATAAAAATATATACACAATATTTATCACAATGGGCGAGAGGTACTGGGACTAGGATTCCGCCAATTTCATTTCTTAAGGTTCAAATAATAATTTTTTTTATCAATAATAGCTCAAAAAATATATTAAATATATCGACTCTAATTTATTGCCAAGATTGATTCTCAAAACATTGATTGTAAGTCCTAAGCATGATGTATCAAAACACCTAACCCAAGCATACATCATCAAATTAAATAACAACCAATTAATTCAAATCATATTTCAATTTTAAATTAATGCAAAAGTCATAAAAAAAGAATTAAATGAAATTACCCCAAGTATGAAGTTTGGCCTCCTCCGTCGTCCCAGTGTTGGGTTTTAGCTCATCATAGTAAAAATGCTCTCAAAATAATTATTTATTGCTCAAAAAGTGGTTTACAAATGATGAAAAGGTGTAAAACAATTGAACAGAAAAATCGCAACAGAAATAACTGTTGCAAAGGCGCTGTTCAGCTGTTACAAGAAGAACGATAAATTGTAACTGCTGTTGTACGACGAACTACGACCCTCGGGCGTGCGTCTTAGACACTTTTGAAGAACGACGGTCTTTGGCTGCATGTTCTTCGTGTTCTTCATCTTCATCAATGGCAGCAGCAGCAGCAGAGAGAAATAATGGTTCTCGATTCTGCAGCGTTCCTTCTCTCCTCCCAACTCTCGACAGCCGTTCTATGACATCCCAGAAGCATTTATATAGTCACAGCACCTCCAAATCTCCGCCATCAATTCGAATAATCTTCCACTAATGAGTTTTATTCTCGGAAAATATTATCTACCAGAGTAACGTAATTATTTCCTTCTTTACCTTGTTCACGCGTCTGCGTGGTGTTGACATTCTACCATCATGTTTATTACGCGTCTCTGATGAAGTATTGCACGTTGTATACACACGAAATCATTCCAAAGATAGCTAAAAATCCCGAGAATATCTTCCATGTGACGTGCTTTCCCTGTTTTTCTTCTCTCGGATTAACTATCCAATTTGGATTGAAACCAACACCCGCATGACGACTGTTAAGTCCAAATAAACCTTTCCGAAGAATTACAGCGATTTAATCTCGCTAAAACACTTCCAAATCACGAACCAAAAATCTGCCAGAGAATAACTTTCTTTTCCCGCCAAAAATTGATTTTGAATTTTGAGAAGATGACCTCCCCCTATCATGTATAGGTGTCCGAATAGCAGATGCCTTGGGTGACCTGGGGGTGCCCCTTAGTAATTAGGTTACCCCTTATCCTGAAGCGAGAGTCCGAATAACACTTGTCCTCCGGGTACCAAAATCAACTTTTCGAGCCGAATTTTCCAAAAATATTTATTTCCAAAAAAATACCTACAAATACATAAAATAACAAAATTAGTACAAAATCGAGTGCCAATAATATATAGTATTGAGATCAAATTAGACACAAAAATGTGTCTATCAGATTCCACAATCGAATTTTATTTGCTTGTTAGTGTACTGATTGTGGAATTGTCTCTTCAGATTCCATTTCATAATCAGTTTTTATATATGTATCACCTAAACCGATTGTTTATGTTTGACATTCCTGGGTGTTTTGTTGTTGAGAATCGGATTACATATGTTTAATTATGTACCGATTGTTAACTTGATTTTTTTTTTTAGATATGGACTTCAGCCACTTAGCATTTTACTTTAGATATCTCACCCATAGGACATTCACATGGCACCACAACCCATGCCAAAAAGAAGCCTATACAAGTTTGCATACATACGTGAGACCCGTCTGGAGAAAGCACTCGCACTGGTAGACAAGCTTGCACTGGAAGGGCTCCATGAGGTCATCAGGTTTGCGAGGAGAATGCGGGATTTGATTTCAGATGAGAGGGACTGTCACAAACATTTGGAAGCTATGTTTGAAGAAATGGATGAATATCTGATGCAAAAGTTGCTACTCTTAATGTTGGTGCTGGTGCTGGTGATGTTGTTGCTGCTGCAAATGATCCTGGTGTTGCTGCTCTTGATGCTGGTGCTCCATGATTTATAAGTTTACGTTTTTAAGTTTAACTTTTAGGTATTAAAAGTTTTAGGTTTTAAGACTTGGTTGTTTAAGTTTTTAACACTCTTTTGGAATGGTTAAGGTTTATATTTTGGATGATCCTGGTTTGAGATTAATGCATTTAAATTTTTAATTCTAATCTTATGTGTATTAAACAAGTTTATGCATGCTCAATAATTTTGTTACCCAAACACATGCCAGCAATCAAGTTACTCGATATGTCAACAAAAAACTGATTGTCAAGGTCAAAAGGGAATCGGTTTATGTGTGGGGTTAGTTTAATCTGATTCTTCATGCCTTAGAAATATTGTTTTTTCTGTATGTTTTTCAAGCTATAATCGGATCACATGTGCATTTATTATAAACCATTAGTGTTAGTGAAAATTCAATTTTTTTACATGTCTTTAATCGGTTTATGTTAGTCACAATAAAGGCCGATTCTTGGTGGCATAAAAACATAATCGGATTTTATGGACCTTCAAGAAGACCGATTGTTCCAAATTATTTCACTTTTTTCAAAAAAATAAATAAACATCCGTTGGGGCCTTTCTCTCTATATAGAGAGCTCATCCTTGGACCCCATTCGCCCCAAAATTGCTTATTCTTTCCCTCTCACTCCATACATCCACAAAACAATCCACACCTATATACATATAGTCTCCAAAGATCATATCGTAATCTACTCTTTCTATCTCTCCCAATACCTCTACATACAACAATGGCATCATTTGATTCAAACGAAGATTTATCCGTCACCAAAGTATGGTATGCCGAAACTCGAATTAAAAATCAGTCATCCGTAAGGGTAGATGCCGAAACCTTTTGGAAAAAGGTACATAACAAATATTGAAGTGTTCAACAAATCCATGCTAGGCACCAAGTCATCGAAAGTGTGATACTTGCTTATTTATCTATCCAACATCGGATTTTGAATGCTAGCCACTTTAGCTTGTCCATTGAACAATTTGTAAGTATTTTTGTGGTTTATTTTACGTATTGTGTTTTTGTAGTATGAAGTCGTGAAAGCGCCTACTTGGAGGAAAACGGGGAAGCATTCACATGCGATACAAGCTATCACTTCATGGTATCCAAAATTACGGAGTATGCCCCGGACTTTATGGTTGGTGAATCAGACTCGGATTCCTCCGACGAAGATTGATGGTTTTAGAAGTTTTTGCGTAGGTTTTGTGGATAGACCTCTATGTAAACCCTCACGAGACTATAACTCGTCCACTAGGGTCACCTGAGGGTTCAAAGGATTGATGCACGTGCTAAGTGCATACGTGATTCCTACAAAAAGGAGTAGATATGAAATGAATGAAGAAAAAGAATTCTTATGAAAAGGTCACAATCAGTTTATATATGACTCAAAAAAATCTGATTGTTAGAATCGGATTGTATCTATGCTTACTTAAACCGATTCCTTAAGTCTTCTATTAATTTCAAAAACACTACCCAGAATCAGTTTAAAAGTGCATGAACTTACACCGATTCTGGCTTGTGTTTCCGAAAAGAAAATCAAAAAATATCAGTTGTTTGATTCAAATGAGGATCAATTTACATTAGTTGATCTCACCACTAAATGATTAATTAACACCTAATATGATTAATTAATGCTAATTAACCAGGGGTAAATGGATAGTTAGATAATAGTTGGATAAGGGGTTGTGTGAAATTTATTGTTAACGACCTTTTTTGTCATCTAGTAACATGCCCCAAATAAGTGGACTAGGCCCCAAACTAGCCATGCTTAAATGGAGAACACAAAATTGTACATGTAGGTAGTCAAGTTTAGCCGTATTGAAACCCTTATATCAAAGGTTATGGATTTGATAGTCTTGTTCATACTGAAACATCTTATCAAGAAAGAGCAAATTTGATGCCACTATGGGTAGAGGAAAACTTCCTTTATCCGCCAAATCAATGAATTAATCATCTAACCAAAGGAGCAGTCAGAAGTCCCCATTATTCCGCATAATGGCATATTAAGAGTCTTATTAAAGAAAAAAAATACGGGGTGGTTGTTCCGTTCAACACTAACTTTTCTTTTCTTTATATATTTAAATTGGTTTGGTTTCTTCCGAAAACAACTTATATTCTATGAAACCTCATATAAGTGTTGCTGGGGATTCACCAGATCCTAATGTCTATTTAGTTGGTTAACGGGTGTTCCTAAAGGTACAATAAAATTCTAAGTTACCCTTCCACCAATTAAACCTAAACAATAAAGAAAAACCAACTCTTTAATTCTAATCATTAACAACAACCCAAAATCAATCATCATCAGCAACAATTCAAAATAAATCATCATCAAATAACCCTTCCATCAATCAAACCTAAAAAAGAAAAACAAACCCAATTTCCTAATTCTAATCGAAAACCCAAAATAAATCTATTGCAAATGAGATCAAAATATGTTATATTTTCTCAATCATGTTCGAAAAAAATCGATTTCAGAACCAGGTACTGTTAGAGCATTGCTCGGTTGACCCCACGAGTTTTGCTATCTCAAGCTTGTTATCAATGTTAGGTGATCAAAACTATATCTTGATTTCTAGTCTACTAAGTCAAGTTTCGAATAGGTTAGAATTGTAGTTGAGTAGATCATCCTTGAAGACTGAAGACCGATGAAGACATTTGGAGAACTTCTGTATCAGGTATGTGAATATTAGTTCTATGAATTAGCAATTGGATGTTCAAAGGTCCTTAACAATATTAGTTCTATGAATTAATTTGTGGATCAATAGAAAATTGCCCACTCAAATAACTATATCACTTGGGAATGTTTCAAACATCAAAAGAGAGAAATATGAACTTATTGGAATTTCTACTCAGGGTAGGTTGTGATTAAATATTTTCTGTGTGGTTGTAGTAATGAGGTTCAAACTCTCGGACTTGTGAAGGATTATAGAAAATAAATATATATACAAATATTGACAAATTGGTAGAGAGGTACTGGGACTAATGATTCGGCCAATTTTCATAACATAGGGCTCAATGATTTATTCTCAACAATAATCGCTCAAAACATAAATTATATGGACTCTTATTTTGCCAAAGTAGATTTTCAAAACATTGATTGTAAGTCCTAAGCATGATGTATCAAAGCACCTAAGCCAAGCATACATCATCAAATTAAATAACAACCAATTAATTCAAATCATATTTCAATTTTAAATTAATGCAAAAGTCTTAAAAAGAATTAATGAAATTACCCCAAGTATGAAGTTTGGCCTCCTCCATCGTCCCAGTGTTGGGTTTTAGCTCATCATAGTAAAAATGCTCTCAAAATAATTATTTATTGCTCAAAAAGTTGTTTACAAATGATAAAAATGAGTAAAACAATTGAACAGAAAAATCGCAATAGAAATAACTGTTGCAAAGGCGTTGTTCAGCTGTTACAAAAAGAACGATAAATGTTAATTGCTGTTGTACGAAGAACTACGACCCACGCTAGACACTGTTGATAAACGACTGCTTCTGCGAGTGCGTTCTTCGTGTTCTTCATCTTCATCAATGGCAGCAGCAGCAGCAGAGAGAAATCATGGTTCTCGATCTGCAGCGTTCCTTCTCTCCTCCCAACTCTCGACAGTCTTCTCTGAATCTCGTAACCTCTTTATATAGCCAACAGGGGATGAAAATATCTCGTCATAACTCTGAATCCTCTCGGTTGAATGCAAGAATATTTTCTCCTTACTCTCACAGGAATCACCGAGATTTCCTTGTATATATTCTAAACGTAGAATCCAACGTCGCAGTGAATATATTCTCAAATAACTTCCATATATCCGAACCAATCACCAGAGATATTCCCGGTCCCTGTTGTGAACAAATTCTCGAGAATATCTCCCAGAATATTCACGTATACCCTGTTTAGCTCTTGATCGTCTTATCCAGACAATTTGGATCCATTCCAAGACCCTTTCCTTGCCTGATGAGGGCTAAGAAACAAGCCCAAGAGAAATCATAGCTTTAATCTCTTCATGGATAGCCCAAAATCTCGATTCTTAACTGTCAGACGTGAAACACTTCTTTCCCGCCAAATTTTTCATTCAAATTTTGGGAGGAAAACTGATCTCCCCCTAATCCAGTTCTGGTGTCCCTTTAGCAATTTGGGGATGAAATAGTAATTTTTCTGGGTTCCTCCGGGATATTTCTGGGACGTTTCCGGTGAATTTCTGGGTGCCTCCGGTACATTTCTCCGGGGGTGTAAAACACTGCTTTTTGAGCCCATTTCGCCGCAAGGGCTTATTTCTCTAAAAATACCTACAAAGACATAAAATCACACAATAAATATAAAATCGAGCACTAACAATGGATACAATTGAGACATATTAGACACAAAAATGTGTCTATCAAATACCCCCAAACTTATTATTTGCTAGTCCTCGAGCAAAAATTATTCTTGAAAAGTGACCGAGTTAATCTCGGGTGGGTTTATCAGAGGTGTACCCACAAAAACCAATACTCCAGACCCTAACTATCTACGCAGAACCTTGGAAAGCACTAAAGAACCTCCTTGGTTGGCATACAATTATTGACTCTAAGAGGAAGAACCCTGATGCGAAATTCCAATTGTTGTACACGAGTTTGCACTCAAGCATACTAAAATTCATATAAATGACAGATCTCTACTAAGATAGTTTCACGATGGACATCATACTCGGAGTCAGACTAATCACATGAAAAGATTAAGAAGATGGAAAAAGAAAAATGTAGATGGTTGAAAAGTGAACGGTGTTTCCCATATCTGTCTGAAGGCCTCTGCCAAGGTGAACCTAACCTAAATGACTGAGATACCGGTCTGACTAATATTAACACACTGGCATATACAAGGGAACCAGTGGTCAATAACTTAAATCTAGATCAACAAACTGGCAAATACAAGGGAACCAGCAGTTGACTACACATAACAATAACCATTTTTTTTTTTTTTTTTAAACTTAACGGCATGAATAGATCTTTTGGATCCAAGCGCATGCTTCTTGTCAGCAGATTACACGATAGTTCCCACGGGTCCTGCATTCCACGCTTGCTTAGGCGACGGAAACAGGGAGAACACACGCATATTGCTATCCAAGTGTAAATACTTATTCCGATTGGTCTAACTGGTCCGGTCTTTCTTTCTTTTTTTTTTTTTTTTTTGGGTAACTTAGTCACTCTATTTCACCCTAGCAAAGGTAACAACTTGAATCGTGTGCCCCACCAAATCACTTGAAACAAAAGAAAACTAAAAATAGAAAGTGAAAAGGACTCGACGAGATATGACGAAACTATCATGTTATTTCTAACACCTGAGCTCTGTGCTTTTATGAATAGACTCTATAGATGTTTCCATCTAGTCAGATTGGTTCCTCAGCTCCTAAAACAAAAATGTTTCCATCCACTTAGATTGGTTAGTGCTATCCTTAATAGGCGTAAATTTCTAGGCTCTGGAGTTTATTTATTGCAACTAAAAAGTTTCTCCCATACCCTCAAACTTAAATCTAACATTGTCCTTAATGTTCTAAAGATGAAACTAAAAGCATGAACAAGGAGAAACTGTTACCATTTGAAGCGAAAGAGTTAAGGAAAGATATTACCGTGTTGCATGAGATTGGGTTACCTCCCAAGAAGTGCTAAGTTTAAAGTCTTCAGCCAGACATAGGAAAGGTTTAGTCAACTCGAACCGTATAACAGTAGCCGGAATAACTGTGGGTCTTTAAAACCAAAAAGAGCTGACAAAAGGAAACTACAATAACCCAAGAAAGTGAACAAGAATAACATGCCCTTATCTAGTTTCCTGATTAAGATATTTATATCTAATTGTGGTTCAGGTTCAGGTTCAGGTTCTATGAAAGGGTCTAAATAAAATATTTTCCTCGGATGCATTTCCTCATAGGTTGGATCCAAATTATTAGGTCCTAGAGTCTGGAAAAACTCAAATAAGAACTTGGAATCACAAAGTAATAACCTAAATAATTGCGGATCCTCTAAGTCAATCAGATATGACTTACATAATTGACTACAGTAGAGTGGTGGTCATTCTTAAGATAATGTGTCGACCCTAATATCCTAAAGTGATTAGGTTTAGTCTCAAAACTTAATAACCGACACATCTTAAAATCAAAAGTTCCCACAATTGGTTGAAAAGTTTTTGGTGGGAAAACAAAGTCAATCTTGGTATCATAGCCTGGGTTAACCACATCAACCAGAGGATGGGTTTCTAACAACTGAGCTTCTTTCTGGACATCATTAGGTTCGGGAAAACGTGTATGAAGATAATCTTGTAAGATGGTTGAGGCACAAATGTCAAGTCCTACAGGAGGGTACTTTCTAAGAGTTAAAGCACACGGAGAATGATAATCACCCCCAAACTTAGAGTTTTCTGTGTCTCTAGAAAGACTAGTCACAACTTCCCTAATTTCTAGGTCATCAGATTCCTGGAAATGGTCAATAGATTCTTCTAAGTTGGGTTCATCCTCACTCATTTCTACGAGTTTATCATCTTCTAAGACTAGTGTTTCTAAATCGCTAGATTCTAAAACAGTATTCTCAGGGTAAACTCTTTCCTCTAAACCATCATCACAATCATATAAAGGATTATCAGAGAAAGGCTCATAAACTAAGGTTTTAATCATAGTTACCTCCTCCGATTCACTGATAGGCACATCAAATAATGGATTATCCAACATACTGCAGGCTAAAGGATCATGAACTACATCGTCTAAAACGGTGGTATCTCTAATCAAATCCACATCCTTTTGAATAGGTGAATAATCATAAAAATTATTTGGATTTGAACTAGAAATAATATAATCACTATACAACTCAATTGGATTACTAGACTCCTGATCACTATGCCTACATATTTCAGATTCTTCATTACTGCTATCCTCATCATCATAGTACGAAAATGATTGAACCTTATCTAAATAAGTAGTGTATTTTATTCTAACCTCGTCCTCTAAATTAGGCAAATATTCACTATTTACATCAAGGGTAAAATTGGAAGCACTATTTTGGAAATTTAGATCTTTTAGAGAAGTTCTATTCTGGGTCTCTAACAAAAGCTTTTGGGCCGACTCACACGAATTCCTGACGTAATCTAGGAAATCAGGTAAAGAAAGTTCACTCATTGCATTATTTTCGTCCATAACTAAGTTATTCATTTCAGCGAACTTACGTGTTGTCTCAGCTAACTTACGTGTCGACTCAAGTAAAGAGGAATTAGCAGTTTTTCTCGTATGACTGATGGTTGTGAGGATAGTGATTGGGCTCACCATGGTATGAACCATAACCTTGAAGAGTTTGGCGTTCCCAACCACTATTCCCACCATGGTAATGAAACTGATGATGTCCATATTCAAATTCGGGTCGATATTCATTGTATTGGCTTCTATCATACCAGCTCGACATTCTTAATTGCAAGGGAATTCTACACAATCACAAACAAGGCCGACTCGACTCCACCAAAACAAACCTAAAGATTTCTAGCAAACAAAAAGCATGATGGCTCCACTTAGATTGTTTCTAGACCAGCTTCTATCTTTCGAAAGGGAATTCGTTGCAGTTTGAGCAAACCCCTCTGGAATCAATCCGAGTCAAAGTAAGTTGAATTGAGGCGAGGGAAGCTCAGTGGAGCTTTGATACCCAAGGCCTCACCGCTATCACAAGGCGGCGCAGTCACGCATTCAACTCACAGAAACCATCATGAACTTTGGAGTGTGCTTAAAGAGCAACCAATATTTTTCGAACGAGTTTCCTATTAAGCTCGTTACCCTATCGGTCTCGTTCTATTCCAAATTTTAAAGCTTAGGTTCGCGTTCGGTTTCGTTTTCCTAAGGCGGGCAAGAAGAGCGGTGATGAAATCCGAACCCTTATCTTGTTTAGGCCAGGCCTTGCCCTTTACTAGGAAAAAAAACAGTCCTCGTCCTCAAACAATATCACCTTAAGGCAGACAGTAACCCGCTTGCAGGAGATTCGCGGGTGTTTCGATTGGACTTACCTCCCGTACCAGACGGGCGATGAACCGTTGTCGTCGACTCGGGCCACGACTCCTATGCCGTGTGCGAACCCGAGGGGCCGAGACGATATAGTAATCGTCGTCCTTCCCTGCACACAGTTTATATAATAATTTTTTTTTTAATAATAATACCCTTCCGTAGGGTTAAAAAAAAATAAAGTCCAATTTTTAAAGTCCAAAGTCCAAAATAAATAAATAAATAAAAATTACAGTTTTCCTCACACACTCTAAAAAAAAAATTAAAAATTAAATCCTAAAATTGTCCTTTTTTTTCTTCTCTTTTCGCTTTTCGCTTTAAGCTTTTTCCTCTCCAAGTCCTTAGTGCTCCACTTCGAACCTGTAAATCAAAGACAAAAAGACAAAGTAAAAAGGAACAAATAAAAAAAAAAAAAAATAAACCTAAAAATTCTACCTAAGCACAAATCCGCGTCGGCGGCGCCATTTTGATTAAATTTTCTGTGGTTGTAGTAATGAGGTTCAAACTCTCGGACTTGTGAAGGATTATAGAAAATAAATATATATACAAATATTGACAAATTGGTAGAGAGGTACTGGGACTAATGATTCGGCCAATTTCATAACATAAGGGTTAATGATTTATTCTCAACAATAATAGCTCAAAACATATATGGACTCTTATTTTGCCAAAGTCGATTCTCAAAACATTGGTTGTAAGTCCTAAGCATGATGTATCAAAACACCTAAGCCAAGCATACATCATCAAATTAAATAACAACCAATTAATTCAAATCATATTTCAATTTTAAATTAATGCAAAAGTCTTAAAAAGAATTAATGAAATTACCCCAAGTATGAAGTTTGGCCTCCTCCGTCGTCCCAGTGTTGGGTTTTAGCTCATCATAGTAAAAATGCTCTCAAAATAATTATTTATTGCTCAAAAAGTTGTTTACAAATGATAAAAATGAGTAAAACAATTGAACAGAAAAATCGCAACAGAAATAACTGTTGCAAAGGCGCTGTTCAGCTGTTACAAAAAGAACGATAAATGTTAACTGCTGTTGTACGAAGAACTACGACCCACGCGTAGACACTGTTGATAAACGACTGCTTCTGCGAGTCGTTCTTCGTGTTCTTCATCTTCATCAATGGCAGCACAGCAGCAGAGAGAAATCATGGTTCTCGATCTGCAGCGTTTCTTCTCTCCTCCCAACTCTCGACAGTCTTCTCTGAGTCTCGTAACCTCTTTATATAGCCAACAGGGGATGAAAATATCTCGTCATAACTCTGAATCCTCTCGGTTGAATGCAAGAATATTTTCTCTTTACTCTCACAGGAATCACCGAGATTTCCTTGTATATATTCTAAACATAGAATCCAACGTCGCAGTGAATATATTCTCAAATAACTTCCATATATCCGAACCAATCACCAGAGATATTCCCGGTCCCTGTTGTGAACAAATTCTCGAGAATATCTCCCAGAATATTCACGTATACCCTGTTTAGCTCTTGATCGTCTTATCCAGACAATTTGGATCCATTCCAAGACCCTTTCCTCGCCTGATGAGGGCTAAGAAACAAGCCCAAGAGAAATCATAGCTTTAATCTCTTCATGGATAGCCCAAAATCTCGATTCTTAACTGTCAGACGTGAAACACTTCTTTCCCGCCAAATTTTTCATTCAAATTTTGGGAGGAAAACTGATCTCCCCCTAATCCAGTTCTGGTGTCCCTTTAGCAATTTGGGGCTGAAATAGTAATTTTTCTGGGTTCCTCCGGGATATTTCTGGGACGTTTCCGGTGAATTTCTGGGTGCCTCCGGTACATTTCTCCGGGGGTGTAAAACACTGCTTTTTGAGCCCATTTCGCCGCAAGGGCTTATTTCTCTAAAAATACCTACAAAGACATAAAATCACACAATAAATATAAAATCGAGCACTAACAATGCATACAATTGAGACATATTAGACACAAAAATGTGTCTATCAGGTTGGCGAACTCAGTTTGCAAACCATAGATATCTGAGATATAGAATTACAAGAAGGTTGGCGAACCAGTTCGCAAACCACAAGTTCAGTCGGGAACAGTTCACGAACCCAGTAGGTGAACTGTGGTGAATTGGATTTTATAAGCTGGATTAATTGGCTACCAGTTGGCGAACCCGGTTCACGAACCGAGGTCAACTGAGTTTCATAATCTAGTAGCAGTTGCTCAAAGACTTATTATTTTAATATGTTTAGCATTGTTAGAATTTTTCTTAAACACTTTTAAGACTTCATTGATTTATTAAACACTTATGTGTTTGAATCATGATTAATTTCTTAGGTGTTTAAATGAACATAAAGTAACTTTTAGTTCTTTGGCCAACTTGCCAAACCAAATAGTCATTATACACGGTTCAGTAACCGAACCTATGTGTATAGTCTTTTGTTGTAGTTTGAAGACCTATTTTGTTTGCTTGATTCTCAAGTTATCTTAGCTTCAATTCTAAGCTAACCTGGGTCTTTGAAAACTATAAATACAACATCTTTGTGAACTGGGAAAATTAATCCCAAAAACTTTGTGTCCTAGTTGATTATAGAGTCGCATCTATTGACCTTTTACGTCTACGACTAAAAAGACTTTGCTTGGGGATTCGTGAAGCCAAGTCCGACTATGTTTACCTTGATAGTTCAAGAATCCTGATCTTTCTTTTATGTTATCGAGGTTTTTCGTAATATTTTTCAGGCAAGATAGATAGTAATCACAAAATT
Source organism: Papaver somniferum (assembly GCF_003573695.1). Lineage (NCBI taxonomy): Eukaryota > Viridiplantae > Streptophyta > Magnoliopsida > Ranunculales > Papaveraceae > Papaver > Papaver somniferum. The sequence goes on along the minus strand of NC_039364.1, from coordinate 199,661,039 downwards.
TTATTTGTCTCAGACTTTGTGATTCCTCAAGATAATCTAAAGACTGATCTTAGTTGATCTTTCAATGATTGTTCTTGAGAGATGGTTAATAATCTAGGATGCTCTTCGGGATTCGTAAGTTCCGGATTTGTAAGGTTTGCTAGCTTGTTATTGCAAACAGATTTCCACACCTTGATCATTGATTCAAACGGATGTCAAACAGGCTTATCTGTTAGAGGCAGACTGGTATCAAGAGTCTTCACTTCGGATCAAGCAAATCTTAGGTTGTAAAGGATGTCAGCTAAGGGAATCAAGTGCGTAGAACCCTGCGATGTTCAAGAGACGTAAGGAGCGCGACTGTACTGAATCGCTTGGAGGGTGGATTCGGTCTCAACTACATTACAGTCTGAAGTATGGTAGTAGGCTAGTGTTTGTAGCGTCTTAATACAGTATGGTGTTCAATCTGGATGAGGTCCCGGGATTTTTCTGTTATTGTGGTTTCCTCGTTAACAAAATTTGTGGTATATTATGTTTTTCCTTTTCCACATTATATTGTTTATCTTTATAATTGGATTTACACAGGTTTGTGCGTATTCAATCTAAGTGGATACGTCCGTTTAGTTGTAATCGATTACGAGACTAGTTTCTTGTAGAATTCGTATCTTGAAATATGGATACAAGTTTAATCACTTGGAAGAATTCCGATTGCATTTCTAGATACGACTATATTGATCTTGGATATTATTTTTTGAGATCGTCCAAGTACGCTGCTTATCAATCATCTTCACGGACCTTGTGTCTATATACATATTGATTGAGTAGAGGTTGAGATATTAACTTTATATATTTTTTTCAAGGATCATTAAGTTGGTCTACTTGCAGTTGTGTTAAGTTTTGTCTATACAGGTTACCGAATGAAAAAGTTTGGTGTATTTGGTATCCCCTGCGTTTTGAATTGGTATCAGAGCAGGAAAACATTGTTGACCTAATAAGTATGTGTTTATATTCGATCAGACATGTATTTATGTATAATATAAATACACCAACCGGTTTTGATTATGCCAAGTGTCTATAGATTACCTCGAAGGACAACTCCTTATGGTGATTTTTTCTTCATCTTTATGGTGATTTTATCTCCAATTCCAAGATGACTATTTCTAGGAATTTTGGTTGGTATGTGGTTTGTTATTTTGTATTTTTCAAGAACATCAATGATCCAACTCGGCGGCACTGCGATTTCACCTTCAATCGAAAAGATTTAGGGCATCCCAGTTCATCCCAAACAATGGTTAGAGCAAATTACTTCTAAATTTCAAAAGCATCTCTTTTTGAAGAAGACAACTATCTTAAATGGTCGGATTTTATTCTTGTTTATACCATCCTTCCTCCGCCTTACATATATTGGATACTATTGTAGTTCATTGATCTTTCTCTTCGCGATTTCGTAATTTGTATCTTTACTAGGTATCAACCCGTGCCGTAACGGCATGGGCAAGGATATGTGTTTCAAATGTATCCATCGATTAATACATGTCGTAATTGTCTAAGGAGAATCGAACTGATCGATACATGTCTAAATGTTTTGAGGAGTTGGTTAATAAACATGTCTTTATCCTCGAATCTTTTAAAATTGTGTATGTAAGTCATACAACCCTTTGGGACAAACATAGTTAATTGTTAGAATAAATCCTATGGGCAGTAGAACATTACTTCGTTTACTACTTCAAAAAAATATCATCAAAGGTCATTCACCAAACTTGTAACAAAACTAAAAACACCTAAAATTACTTTAAAATCAATTAGATTAACCTTGCAAAATCTGTTAGCATTAGAATTTAATTTTTCTCTTTGATATAAATTGTTGGGTTCCCAATTTACATAGATTTGTGTTTATTCATTTTCCTAAAATTTATAATAATATTTAATTTTTGATCCATTTCTTTTCTTGTCTCTTTACCTATTATCATGAACTATTTCTCAAGCATGCATAATTACACGAAGTTGGGGAGAAATGACAAAAACAGAAATCATGGCAAAAAAGGGGAATAAAGAGAGATTTGAGAAACTAAATCGATTACAATTAATTCACGCGTAGCCTTGCATAAAGTAGAGGAGAAATAATGACAAAAACAGAAACCATGACAAAAAAAAGGAATAAAGAGAGATGTGAGAAACTGAACCGATTAAAATTAATTCGTGCATAGCCTTGTGTTTGGTCTTTTTTTATAGGTTTCATTTTTCTAATTGCCCCCGACCAGGCAAATCTAAAAATCACAACATCTTCTTTTTTGGAAAAATACGACCTTTAAAAATTGTTTTAATTTTAAAAAGTAATAAAAAAGGTAATTTGAAAACTAAAATCAAATTAAACAAAACAAAGAAAAATTAACCAAGGGTGACTAAATAATTTACCTATCTTATGACACCTTTCTCACCCTACTACCATTACTTCTTCCACCACCACATTATCGTCACCACTCCACCAGTCTCACCAATACCCACCACTGATCCTCCATCACCGCACACCATCACATCCACTTTTTATTTTCTTCAGAAAATAGGAGAAATCCTCAAGCAATATATTGAATTGAATGACTCTCAGAACTTTGAGGATCATTTGTTGTTACAAGATTTATGCAGTTCCTAATATATAGGTGATGTAGAATAGTTTCCTAATATGAGGACCATCACAGCCACCATTAGTGATTAATTTAACTATTTTAGGACCCCTTTTCTCACCCTACTACCATTACTTCTTCCACCACCACATTATCGTCACCACTCTACCAGTCTCATCAACACCCGCCACCATTATCTCCACCACTGCCCACCATCACAACCACCATTAATGCTTAGTGATGTGGTTAAGATCAAATAAATTTATTATGTATCAACAAAACTATATTCATTTGATTAATTAAAGAAACATTTTTTATGAAATATCAATTGAGCATTTATTATTAAACTTTAATTAAACTTGATCATTTATATCGGTAGATTTATGTTCTGCATGTATAAATTTGGTCGTTCTTTATCTAGCCTAACTTGTCCAAACTTTTTTTTGTATTCTGGAAATATAATCAATTTTATTTTAATACTAAAAACCGTGATTTATCTATCGAGTACTATAAATAGTTGGGATCCCATTTGGGTGATTAAGCGGTCATGATCATATTGTCTTATATGATTTAGTATCCTCCTCAAAATATTTATGTTTTGTCCTTACCAGTTGTGCTAAAAAAAGCCAACTACATCTATCACAATACAATATTTCCCGTTTTGTCAAGACACAAAATTATTATTGTCCACTACTATTCACTAACATCCACTACCATACGTAAAAATCATCCACACCTTTTTTTTTTCCACCACCAGTAATGTTACCACCTCCACCACTCACAAATACCCGCCAATGTTTCCACCACACACTGCTTCTTTCACTACTACCATTAAAAATTATTAATATAATTTTTAATAGCCGGGGTCACGTAGTACAGTGGTAAAGTCATTGGGCAATGATACCAATTATCTGAGTTCGAAACTTGCCAGCACCAAATTCTTTACAGATCAATATATATATATATATATATTAAAAACTTATTTATTAATAAAAATATGTATTTATTAGATTCATTAAATGAACATTTATCATGAAAAATTAATTAATCATTCATCGTGAGCAATTAATAGGACACTAATTAATAAAGCATTTATAATGGCTAGTTGAAAAAACCACGGTCGTAGATTTATCCCTCCTAGACAAATCTCGGCCGCTCTTTATCTAGCCTAACTTAGCCAACCTTTGTTTTATATTCTAGATTTGTATTTGTATTTGTATTTTAATTTTCTTATTTTACGATGTTCTTGATTATTTTGTAAACATCCATATAACCTCTATTTTTCCATGAAATAAAATGTTACATGATATCACAAAAAAAAAAACATAAATTTTATAATTATTTTTGAGAAATCCTATTAATAAGTTTGGATAGTATAAGAATCCATTGTGGGTCAAAGTAGCTTTCTCTATATGAATGCGACTAAGCTCGGACCTATCGAAGGTTCAAACTCAAAATTTTCTATAACTATCCACATTTTGTGAAGACAAAATAAAAAATATTATATAACTTAAAATATCTAAATTTGCGCGGAACATGTTGTAAAAAGAAATCAAAAAAATGCTTAAACATTACGTCAGATTTTCGGATGCGCCAAGTTGGACGATGATATTATTTCACGTTGTACAAACAGCTGTGTTCGAGTTGGCTCCAAACTTAGGTAGAGTATCAACATAACTGTTGCCTTCTTTGTAAACATGAGAAACGACGAACTGTATGGACGAAATAAAAAAGTCTTGGTTTCACCACTGGCTGCTGGGGGATATGATGGGAATAAATATTTGAATTACAAAAAAAAAACGGTTCTTGGTCACTCGGAAGGCTGAATGTGACATACAAATACCTCAAGGTTCATTATTGGCTTACATCGTCTATACGAAAGGTAACATAAAGATTCACAATCCTTATGTACTAAATATTAATTTTATTGTGGGAATAAAAAATACTTGCAAAGGGGATGCAAAGTTCTTAAGATGCAAGATGCACTCTCTTTTGTATCAAACGAATTGGATAAGTTTGTCCCTCACATAACTCAAGTCGCTATTGTTCAAAGTTTAGGAAACGAATTATTGTCATGATAGTTCAAATGTTTCCTATCAACGAACAAAAAAAGTTATCTCATAACCGCTCGAATAATAAAAAGAGAGATAACTCTGTAGATGCGAAGAAAAAATATGATGTTTCAAATTGGAGAAAGGTTGTTTCACAAGGTATCCACAAAGGCAATCGTCCTAATGGTATGAAGGAGAAAGAAGTTATTGAAAAACCCATCTATAAGTAGTTCCTAAAGTCTACGATACAAAACCAAAGAGAAACCAAAAGTCAATCACAAAGATGACACTCAAATGATAAATGATGGTAACAATGTTTATGAGAGTCTTCTTGAAAGACAAAGATCTCAAGTTTCCTAAAGTTCCTTGTACCAATGTATGTGATCAAAAGTCAAGGAAGAAAAACAACAAACCAAGCAATAAGTCAAGATTGATGATGGTTCCACCTCGGTCTTATTTTTGGATTAACCTTCTTATGATTTTTGACATATGAACATAGTTGATTTCATATCAAATCCTTGTGGTTGCTATATATAGATCATAAGAAAGTTGTGATGATTTAACTCATGTGTGAAGTCACATATATACTAATGTCAATTTGTGTTCTATAGGTTGTGTATTTGGTATACATATGAGTTTCAGCTTTTTATTTTGTGGCAGGTAATAGCTAAGCTATTTCAACCTTTCTTTGATATAGGTTGTCTTCTTGTTATTCTTTTATTTTGCAGGGAATAACAATGGGGGTAGAGTTCTATGATGAACTGGTGCATAAATGTTATATATTTGTGGGGTGTCTGCTTGCGGAAATCGAGGTAAGAATTATTTTGATAATCTCTTTGCTGATAAGTAACTAGATCGATTCTGATCTTAGTTTGACTTATCGAAGTGAGGTAATGATTAATTCTGTCAATTGTTTTCCTAATACGAAACTAGCTATCTAACCTAGTTAGGATTATCGAAATGAGGTACAATTATTTTTATAACTGGATCCTGATAAATAACTAAGTTAATTCTGATCTTAGTTGGACTTATCGAAATAGGAAAAATTACCTCGGGTAAGTGTTCCTTGGTAAGAGTCTAAGCTAATTACTTCAGTGATTTTGGTTTAGAGTTGCTTATCAAAAGTGGTATGTTAGATCTTTTTTGCCTAACTATTATGGGTTGCATCGAATTTTTTTATGAACTTGAGGATCCTTTCGAAATACGTGTCGTATTCTTTGTCATTTTCGGATAAAAATGAGGAGAAATATATGGATTATACGGTGATTTACAATCACTGAGAAGAGATATATATATATATATATATATATATATATATATATATATTTAAAAGTATATATCTAAACATAAAAGAGAAGAGCATTGATATAAGGATCATGTTGTGGAGTATTACATACTACAAAAATGAATAACAAAGATGTTTGGTAGGGGGAGTAAAGTTTTTTGCTATTCAAATGCTTGTTATTGAACGCAATCAAGCGTATGAAGATTGAGTTAAGAGATTGTTATGTAATTTAATGTGTTGTCCTTTAATTTTTATATTCTACAAATGTAAAGAGTTTTGACACTAAAATTAATAAATTGATAGATTGTTAGAGCATTATTAGGACCAAACGGTCTGCATCTCAGGGGATAACCTACAAGACTGGGTTGACGATGCATTTTTGGACTTGAAATCGCTTTTGTGAATCAAATTTTGGGACTTACCCGTTCCACAGAGGTTTCATGCACTCCAGGAGGTCCCAGGTTAGAGTCTCTAATAGTGCAATATTACAGAGTTTGACATGGAAGGTAGAGTTAGCTTGCCCCCCTTGCGACATAACGACAGCCTCCTATCCGCTTCGGCTCCCTTGGCGTGGCTCCTCATGAGGCTCGTTGGTAGGCTAGCACGACAACCTTTTAACTAACGTAGTAGTACGTTGTGGGAGCTTAGCTTGTTAGGCTTCCAACTAGTTAATGTAATAATACTCTTTATCCAAATAAATACAATAATAATGAAAGAAAAATACGGAGAATGTACTCAGACCCGCCTATATCATGGTCTATAATTGGGAAGATGGTAAGGATGTCTGCATGGATGTGACGGGTGTTTCACCTTTCACAAGTGCTAGTAAATGTAACATTGCTCCAGGACATGCCATTGCTGCAGCTATCACACGCAAGAATAAAAAATATTTGGACGAATGCACTTTGCATGGTTATGGGTTCGGTGTTTTGGCATTTTCTACTTTGGGTGAGCTCGGAGTAGATACTATATCCTTTCTAAAAAGATTGAGGAATTGTATGGCTAGGCATGATGCCAACTTCAAGTTAGGAAACTCTCTTTTTTATAGACTAGGCATTGTTATTCAAAAAGGTGTTGCCGCTCAGCTTGTTGGTAGGCTGCCCACCATTCCCTGTAATCATGGTTTTTAAAATCGTGCGTGTCACGCTTCGGAGCGTACGCTTCACTTCAAATTTCAGCATTTCCCTCCGAAGCATTCAAGTGAAGCGCATCTTTCATGAAGTGTACGCTTCACGCTTCAGAGCGTACACTTCGCTTCAAATTTCAGCATTTCGCTCCGAAGCGGTCATGTGAAGCGCACCTTTCACCTAATTTTTAAAGCTTTTAAAAGAAAAATATGAATGTTTTAAGGGGGAACTGAATACCTCACCTCCCAAATTAAAGATTTTAAAAGGAAAAATATGAATGTTTTAAGGGGGAATTGAACAACCCACCTCCCACTCGTCTGGAGTAGGTTGGACTGGTGTACACACGCTTTGTTTTTGATAAAAGTTGTACTTATATAATATTTATATAGATATTATCTTCTTAATAAATTTATAATTACTACTTACGACTAATTTATTTATAAGAAATCATCTGCTTCAAACATCAACCATGAAGCGACGCTTCACGCTTCGACATACGCATCACTTCCTAAATATGAAAAACGCTTCACGCTCCGCTTCACGCTTTCAATACCTTGCCTGTAATCTTGACCTTGTTCTTTAATAATATACCCTCGGGGTGCGTTTTTTTTATTTACAAAAAAAATAAAACTAGACATAAAAACCCAAGGTGACCAAACTTGTGGTACAAAAAATCCAACCATATTATTTTTAATAAATAAAAACCATTTGATTAAAAAGTGGCACAAAAACCCCATGTCAAATAATAATGAGTAAATTTAGTTTTTATTATTTTTAAAAAATCCAAACATACCCTTTTTATCTTCATTTCTTCTTCTTCTTCTCTCTTTTCTTTTTTCTGCCGCCTCATTCTCCCCACCACCAGCAGCAACAAATAGCTCCGCGAAAACCAGAAGCAACACCTCCGTTACCACCATCAGCAACACCTTTGTCTCCTCCGTCTCCTCCATAAACAGATCCGTCTTTTTTTCTTCTATTTTTATGTTCAGATCTATCACCTCCTCTTCGTTCCGCACCACCACCAAATCGGCGACCATTTCCAAGACCACCATCACCTCCTCCTTAACTTCTTTAGGGTTTATTTATTCCTCCGTCAACACCATATCACTGTAGAACTTAGGGTTCCAAATCACTTGAAATAGAAGAAGAAAAAGAGGAATTGGATGTCAGTAAAATAACAACAAATCAACATATTGTTTGGAGAATTGGGAATCTGGTGCTCATATCTTCGTCCATTGATTCACTTCTTCAATAGTGGTTGTACAACCACAAACCATGACTTCAATCTGGTACTAATTTCCCACTTGATTTCATACGAGTTGTTGAATTATAATTTTATATGAGTTTCTGTTGAATCCATTTGATTTTTTATTTTGAAATTGAGATGAAATTTTGGTTATCTTTGTTTAATCTGTCATTGGGTTTATATTTTTATGATGGTTTGGACCCGGTTTTGGTTTCTTTTTGGGTTGAACTGATTTTACATTCCAATGAATTGTAGATCTGAATTTGAAGTCATGATTGTTTCAGTTTGATTGATTTGTTGTGTTTAATGATAATTTTGGCTCAAGCACTTACAAGAGATGATGTTTGGAATGTAAATATATACGCCAACACAATAGTTCTATGAAAGTGTTGGAAAAGGCAAATTAAAACACTCATGAGTAAATTTTTGATGACACCAATTTCGGTTTCATCTAATTTTGGTGAAAGCGATTTTAGTTTCATGTAATTTTATTTTAACTTTTATCGGTGAAACTAACTTTGTTTCATTTTTTTCATCTGCATCAAAAATATATTCCTTTGTCATTGTCGTGTGTAGCTTAATCAAAAGACTCATAAGTGATTTAGGTATAAATGAGAATCCGTTTACATAATGTTTTTTTCCTTCTAATTCGCGATCTTGGTTGTACAAAATTTATCTTTTTACATGTAATGGTTGAATACGTTGTATGAGGAAGCAAGTCAAGTTGCTAACGACTTTGTCCGAAATATAAGAACAGTGGCTTCCTTTAGGTGATGGCTTTGGATAAAAAGAAATGTGAAAGTCCAGTTTAAGCTGGTATAAGGCTTGGACAAATTTGTGGGATTGCATTTGATTAATGAGAGCTCGATTTGTGGAGCTTGGAAGGATTTAATTTTTTTAAAGGGTTCCCTATATAGATCTCAAAACCGTTCACTGAGATATTATTTATTATATAAAGTTCTTGGAACTATTAAGAATGATACACATTTATTTAGTTATTCATTTCCACAGTTTGTGTTTCACATGAGAAGTTTATAATTGAAGTGGACCTAATATTTTCACATTCTTTCTGTTTGGATTGTTGAGTACTTACATATCAAGTGGTACTACAGGGCTGCAGGTTTCTTTCCACAAACAACAATGAATTGCCCAAGAAGCTTAATTGTTATACAACGTTTTCATAGAAACCTGGAAAAAAAGGTATCATCTGGACTACCTTTGAATTCTTCATAATATATTTAATATCTTTCTTTTTCTTATTTATTTTTGGTACAACCTATTTTGTCAATGAAACCAGCATTGTTAGCAAATTTATGGGATTGTTCTCATTGAAACTCAATTGTTTGTTGCTTTCATTTCGTCAATTTTGTGTCAAGCAATACTGGTCGGTTTACTTTTTGTAGACGAAACCAATTATTGTTGGTACTATGATTTATGATGAAACAAGTTTTGGTGAAACCGTTTTTGGTTTCGTCTAATGTTGTTTTATATTCTTGGACGAAACCATTGTTGTTGGTGATAAAATAATTTTGCATTTGAACAAGTTTTGGTTCCAAGATAGAATAAAATGAAATATATACACCATCACAATAGATATATTGTGTTGCAAAAGGAAAATTAAAACACTCAAGAGTAAATTTATGATGAAACATATTTCGGTTTCATCTATTTTTAGTGAAACCGATGTTGGTTTCATCTAACTTTGTTTTAACTTTTATTGGTGAAACCAACTTTGTTGGTAATAAATATTTTTCTATTGAATCAAGAATTGGTTTCATCTGAATTTGTTTTATACACCATCACAATTTGATTTTTGCCTAGTTTATTTTGGTTTGGTTTCATCATTGAAGTTGTGTTGGTGAAATGACAATATGTGAAAAAATGATGAAACCTAATTAGGTTTCATCGTGTTTTTTTTCAGTTGTTGAATATTGATCTCTATGAAACCAATCTTCGATGGTGAGACACAGGTGGATTTTTTTTTTGTTGAAAGTAGTTTTAGTTGAGGAGGTAATGGTAGTGGTGGTTGTTGTGCTGGTGGTTGTGGCGGCGACGGTGGTGGTAGGTTTCATCTTATTGTGTTTCTTTTATGATGAAACCAAATTTTGGTTTCACCTGATTTTTGCCTAGTTATATTCTGCTTGACTTGAAAGTCGGCGTGTTTGGTTTCATCATTGAAGTTTGTGTTGGTGAAATGACAATATGTGGAAAAATGATGAAACCAATTTCGGTTTCATCTAGTTTTGGTGAAACCAATTTTGGTTTCATCATTTTTTCTGTTTGGTTTCATCATTTTTTTCTCATTTTGTTGAATATTGATCAATGAAATAATTGTTTGTGGTGGTGGCGGCTGGTTGGTGGTGGTGGTCGGTGGCGGCAGTGGTAGTTGGCGGCGGTGGTGGTTGGTCGTGGTGGCGGTCGGCGACGGCGATGGTGGTGATGGCGGCGGAGGTGGTGGTCGACGACATTGGTGGGCGGCGACAGTGGTGGTGGGCGACAATGATGGTGGTGGGGGCGGCGGTGGGCGGCGCCGGCGCCGAGCGGTGGTTGTTACGCGGCGGTGGTCAGTGGTGGTGCTGTTGCTGGTGGTTTGTTGTTGGTGGTGATAATATAATAAAATTTAAAGGTGGGATTGATTTTTGTTTTTGTTGGGATGATTTAAATACTAGAGGGGTAATATAAACAATTTATGTTAAATGGGGTTTTTGTAAACAATTTGTTTTGATGGAGGTTTTGTGCATGGATAGTGATACCTTTGGGGTTATAACTCGCGGCCCGCAAAAAAAAAAAAAAAAAAATAGAAAAATGAATCAAAACTAATCATAAAAACCCAAGGTGACCAAACATGTGGTACCAAAACCCTACTCAAATGTTGGGATCCATTAAAACTCCATCTTAAACAAAATTGATACAAAAACCCCAAATTTTTAAAAAATTATACAAAAACCCCAAATTTAAATGTTGGTTTCATCAAATTTTATTTTCGTTTCATCAAAATTTGATGAAACGAAAATAAAATTTGATGAAACCAATATTTAAATTTGGAGTTTTTGTGTTAAATTTGTTTTGGTGGGGTCTTTGTGTTACTTTTGTTTTGATGGGTTTTTTGTGGAAGGATGGTGACACCTCTGGGATTATAACTCGGCGGACCGAAAATGAATTAAAAAAAATCCTTTTTAAAGCATGAAAAATCAATAAATAAAATGAACAAATGACCAACATTTTGTATGAAGAAGATTGCTTATAAAAAGAAAAAAATTGTAGGATTCAAAAGAAAAAAAAATGTTTTATAGGAAAACGTGTTCCATCCGCCGTAGTTAGACCGTGTTAGTGAGGGAAGATCTTATAGAAAAGGGATTAACACCTGAATTGCAACAATTTCATTGTCTTGGATCTCTTTCGGTTTCAAACTCTAAAACAAACATTCAAAAATAATTTGTCTTCTCAGTGTCCTCTATGTTTTCTCTTAGCGATCAATCAGTTATTCGTCCTCCTTATTCACTCAGAATAACACCCAAACCAGTAGGACCTCTAACATATCATCATGTCTCTCTTCGTTTCCCTTACAATATCAACATCAAAAATACTTCGTTGAAACCGATGAATGCTAACAAGGAGGAGGTAAGGCAGTTTACCCCAACTGAGATCAAGGATAAAGTTGCCCCAATTCTTAAACCTCTTCTAACAGTAGAAGAAAAACCCTCCGGTGAAAAATCAATTCCCTTACCAAAATCGAAAACCCCCACTCCGAAAACCAGAAGCAGAGGCAAATTCAAAAAAAGACTCAGAACCAAAAGCAAATTTGGTCGCAAGGTGAGTAGTAATAAGTGATTGTTAGGTTTTTGAAGTAAATTATTCTTAGCTTAGGGTTTTGATGTTTATCTCTGCAGGGCATAAGGCTTAAATGTGTGAGAGTGTCTTCTGGTGGCGAGAAGGATGTATTCCCTCGACACGTCAATCTTCAGGGAACAGACAATTGGGTATACAATCTGTGATGGTAGGTACATTTCATAAATTTAAATTTTTCGAAACATCCTTCTCTATCTGTTCAAATTGTTTGCCTAATTGAAACTTAAACCCTATAGGAAGTTTGTAATGTTCTTTCATCAGGATGGATTTGTCAATGTATGGCACCACCAAACTTGTTAGGAAATGGCAACCAAGTAATGATTTGGAATCTGGTTCTTGTTCTGTACTAGGAGTAGTTAATTGTATATGCCAAAACATAACTTGTTCTGATTTTGCCATCTACTGTGATGTGGTCCTACCTCCGGATGATATTTCGATGGTCCATCCTAGTTTGTTTACATGTACTGAGGGATCATTCCAAAGACTTGCTGCATGTTTGGGCATGTGTGTGAACATGAAAATGTTCCGGTTTGCATATAGTTACAATTCTGAAAGCATTCACTGCATATGCTGATAATGGGTGAAATTGTTAAAGAGAAACCTAGAACTAAATTTTTGACGAAGTTGAGAATAAGTGTCAGCGTGCGTCAAAACAACACAAAAGCCAGTCTCCTACAAAAAGTTTGTTGATTAGATGATCTTATATATTACTGTACATTCAAGACACCGATGATTTTGAACTGTTAAAAATGTTTGGTTGACTCTGCCGCCACCAATGAAGCCTTGGCATTAATTTTTGTGTTTTGGTTCCATTCGAGCTGGTTTTTCTGTTCGTCTTTTAACTTGCCATCCTTTTTTTTCTGCTTTTGTACTACTAGGTTCTGAGAAAGTCTGAAGTGGAAAGGGGTGGTGAGGCCAATTATACCACTACAGATTGCTGATCTGCTTTCTAATCTGCTGCAACAGCTTATATCCGATTCCGTTAGCTACCCTATTTACATTACTTGTAAACAGATGTAATCACCGCTATCACTACTTACTTCCCACGTAGTTATTGTTTCTCGAGAGGAACTACGTCAGCTTAGCTATTAGTCAGTATAACTTTCCCACCTTTTGAAGATAACATATAGTAGAACATCCCCTCTTCCCTCCCACAATCAGTCACTCGGCTCACCTTCGGTGTTCCATGAAATCTTGACAACTGGGACAACTTAGTCTTTGAAATACAATGTAAATAATAATATTTTGTTATCGGTGATGCTTAGATCTGTCAGATTAGGCATTTCCCATGTATATTGTTTTGGTTGACAATTCTAAACTCTTAGGGGTAAATAACAACAAACTTTTGATTCTTGATGTATGTTTTCGTCGTTTCTACAGGTTCTTGTTGTCAATTTTGTTTCATGTTTTTGATTGATTCTCTAGGTATATTATGTGACTACATTCTCTGGTCCAGAGAAATTCATGTACTCCTTCTGTTTCTGTTTATGTTAGAGCAAGTTTTCTTTTGTTTATTAGGTTGGTATAGGAAAGCTGGGTCCGTTTTAATGTGTCTGTCAAGGTGAAGTTAAATAGCTTTATAGTCTTTTTTCTGTTTTAGTTTGACATTCATTGGATATCTTCACTCCATGAATATTTTAAGTTTTGTTATTTTTGAACCTTTATAAGCTGCTTATGATTTGCTGTAAATTACCATTTTCTTGCACTGAAATTTTCTTTTTGGTTTGAATCCTTGGTCTTAAGTTTAACATCCCATATCTTTGTGAAGGACAGGTAACATCCATATCATTCGGGTGTTTGTATTGCTGTAAAAATTGCGTCAGAATTTTCCAGTTTCTTAAGTATCATATTGACATTCTCTTGCAGGACCCGTGAATGCGACAACTGCATCTACATGTTGTCAGTCAAGATTACAATTCAACACATCTGAAAAACAAGAAACATTGGAATAGCCTTTCTTGTCGTCTCTGACTGAGGAAACAAAAGTCTAATATCACTAGAACTGCGATGTAGAAGTGCTCACCCAAACATCCCCTGTCCTAATTCCCATATCAGCCATTGCCGTGCATCTTTCCCTTTCAGTCTCCTCCAAGATGGTCGTCTTTTACTGCACCATAGATAAAGCTTTTCCCTCAACTAAAGCATAGGAAATTAGGAATGTTTTCCCCTCAAGGGCTTGACTTATTTTGATGTATAATAAAGTTGAGTCGCTTTAAACCACCTTTAACTTGTTTAGAGGGAACATTGTTATAAAGTAGATATAGTTTAGGTCAGAAACTCAGTCATTAACTAGTTTCATGAAAGGAAGGATTATCTACATACGCGTCTTTTTTCTTTTCTTTGTAAAAATACCCGTAAGGGATATATTTTAAGTGGATAATGAAAATGAACTATTGTCTTTTTGAATTGACTTGATATAAATTTAAATGTGCCAAAAATTAGACCCTAAAAATTTAAAATATTCCCCTTAGAGACGTTTGTGAAGACCTTGAAAAGAAGGGGAATTTATTCTAACATTTTAAACCAAAAAGAAAAAGAACACTAGAGCAACAAATTTACTCCTTGCTTTGTTTTCTACTCCTTCACCATATCACTGACGGATAGTAGGCCAAAGTAAGGTCATCCTCGAGATCTAAGGATTCCCATCCACCTATCTCTCTGAACTTCTCAGGATACTTTGCAATGTCTTTCACTAAGAACTTTGAATTGTTGGCGTAGAACTTGACGAGTCCAAAATTAAGACCACGTTTTATGTCGGTGAGAAATGTGGAGGGAATCGAACAAATTTGATACACACCAAGGGTGAAGTCTTCAAATACGATTGTCATGTCAATTTCATCAGGTTGCCGGTATGTCAGATTAACAATCTCTACGTCGCGCAGTCGGATCACAAAGAAAGGTGGTTCTTTTAGAATCACAACTATCGCAGAATTAGTCAAGGCATGGGCGACTGATTTAGGCGAAGAAACCCCCTAAATTGCACAGTTCTCTAGCGCCTGGAAACGGATCGGAAATCTAGTCCCGCAAGTCCGATGATTTTCTCCAACTTCGCGGGCAAAGTTGAATAATTCTTCATCACGACGCCGCCCGCCTTTCTCAAGGTCAGCCGAAAGCAGAAAGACTTGGATATCCTCGGTCTTTTCTCCCAACACCATGATGGGGCGATGCAAGCAGAATAGCAAAGCAGGAGAATGCACCCAGCTCACGCCTAGTTGCACCAAATACTCTCTTACATTTTCAAACATGAGATCCAACTGAAACTCTGAACCTCAGGTGATTCGGAAACCGTTTACATGGGCCTCAAGGGTACAAGAAAATGCTGCTCCGCTGGGAAGGAACATCATGGCGTCAGTTAACCGCAAAGGCACTTCATGAATCTGCAGCCTCTTGGGAGCCAAAAGACTTGGTGGGAATAACTTTGCCCAAGACTTCAAGACCTCGGGATCATCTGCTGTCCTAGATTGACCCGTCCATACTCTTCTGGCAGGCCTCTTCCTTATACAGTGACCGAGAAATGCCTGTTTCATCCTAAGCTCCTCATCCGTAACATGAATCCCAAATTTGGGAAAGGTGGTTACACTTGAGATGCCATCAAAATTGGGCTCCGAGGATTTGGCTAGCTCCATTCGCAAGAGATACAGCAAAATCTGCGTCTGGAACAGAAAATATTTGTGCCTTGGTACGCATAGAGATGAAACAAAAAAAAATGGCTTGGGATGATTATTGAACAACCCTAGAAGTAAAAAAAATATATAGCCCTAAACCTGGAGAAACCGTCAACAAAAATTATGTGCAGGAGTCATATTCATACATACCTAAAAGAACTCTGATTTTATGTGTCTCGTCTCGCAGACTGAGCGGCTACCACTTGCAAAGAGTGCGACTAAGTTGGCAATGTTGGAAAACGATTAATAAAAAAATAATTTTTTAAAGTTTTAATAAAAAATTATAATTTATTGTTTTATTTTGTGAATGAAACCTTTTAGTCCCACATCGGGGAGTTTTTCTTCTTAAGTTGTATTTGTCAGTTACATAAAGAAATTCACTACTTTTGTAAAATCTATGGGAAAGGGGTTGCTCTATATTTTAGAGGGACCCCTAAGGGAAAATATTTTATAGCGGTTTTTAAGCATTCGCGATTTTCCTTAACGGTTTTTTCGGAGTTGCCAAGCTCAAGTTGAGCATCTACTACATATGCTAGTAGTAGGTGTATTAGGGTGTTTTATCCTGAAGATATCCGTCCTGTGAGGGCTATAGCATCACTTTTGAGTGTAGCCGGGCGCTAATGTCTTAAGGACAGCGTGTTGAACACGTGACTCACTCTATTTTCCAAAGTTTTGCCTTGTTGCTGTTGCGGAGATACGGGGAGCTTGTTCGTTTCGTCAAAGCAATCACTTCCATTATAAAGGAGCTAAGTATCAATAACTTTTGCTTATTTGATTTTTCTTTGTTTTTGATTATTGCACCCAACAATCTTAAGACATTAGTATTTGTAATAATCGAAAACGATTGATTGGTTTGTGAATCATGGATGTTAATTGTGGAGTGAAAAACAAAAACGAATTTCTGGTCAGCTGTAGAGTTTCATTTTTATCTTTTAATATAGAAGGAATTTCGATGAACCCTTTTGGCACAACGTAGTAGACATCCTGATAGTTACCCGCGTAAAATTTCAGAATTTTAGGAGTTGTAAAAGTATTTTTTTGATATTTTACAAAATAGAAAAACGTTTCTGAAAAATTCTGACGAGCAGAAAATTGTTGTTAACTAAATTAATTTTTGTGGGGTAACCATGAGTTTTTTGAAACGCTGATTCAAACGAAGTTTGTATATATAGATGTTATCTTCAAAACTCATATTTTACTTTCTGATTTGGAATTGTGATTTGTGAATAAAGGTGTCATCTCCGAGGGACATGGCAAATAGCCGCATGTGGTTGGAAACAAATCTTCCAAAGATGGCAAAGGTGAGAACATCGAACGCAACTCTAAGCATGGTCTTCATGATAAAGGTATATTTCGTAAACCTGAATCAGGAATTACTTTAGTTAAGGGTGAGTGTTATGTTTGTAAAATTCCTGGCCACGCGGCAGTAAATTGTAGACAACATAAAAACCTTAATAAGTAGAAATTTAATGCTAATTTAGTTGAAACAAACTAGAACGAGTTTGGTGGCATGATGTCGGAAGTTATTTTAATAACCAATGTGAGAGACCAGTAGGTGGACTCTGGAGCCACCAAGAATGTTTGTTGAAACAGAGACCTGTTCACCTCCTATCATAGGATAGGGGATGTCGAGAAACTCTTATTGAGTAACTCATATGCAATAGAGGTTGCATAAAAGGAAAAGGTCGAGCAGAAGCTCATATCTGTAATATTCTCACATTGAATGAAGTTTTCATGTTCCGAGCATATGCGAAAATCTTGTATCTTGTTCTGTTGTAGATGGAAAAATATTTAAGATCTTAATTGAATCTGGAAAACTTGTTGTAACTAGGCAGTGATTTTTTAAGCAAGAGTTATAGGACTTTGGGTCTATATAAGCTTAACGGAAAAACTGATGATGTGAACGTAGTTGATTCTTGTGATATCTTTGTGTGATTGATTGTTTTACGTGGTAGACTTGGAACCGTAAACTTATAAGTCAATGCTTAACTGGCTAGCATAGGCTTCGTACCCAAATTTAGTTTGGATTTTGAACACAAAAGTGAAATCTGTGAAGAATCAAAATATGCTATAAAATCTTTTAGCACAAATGTTCAGAGTAATTCTAAGCCTTTAGAATTAATTCAGTTAGGCCTAGTTGACATGAGTTCAACCCAAAACCACTGTGGTAAAAGATGGTTATAACTTCCGTAGATGATTGTACGAGGTACTATCTTGTATACTTGCTTAGGATAAGGATGACGCCTTAGAAGCCTTAAGATGTATAAACTTGAAGTTGGAAACCAATTAGAAGCCTTGAACATAACAACCGTATCCTTAAGGAGATGATAATTTCCATGTTGATTAGTTCAGGATTACCTGCGGCCTTGTGGGGGGAGGCAGTCCTCTTAACTAGTATATCCTGAATAAAGTACCCTTTTAAGAATCAGATGAAACTCCATATGGTTTATGGAACGGTAGATGACCTTCTTATGAATGTGTCAAAGTGTGGGGGCGTTTGACTAAGATTGTAATTCCTCTTCCTAAAAGAACTAGATTGAAACCAAAAATGTTGATTGTGTTTTCGTATAGGGTATATTGAGTATACTTCTACAAATAGATTTTTGGTTGTGTGTTCTGATTTTTTCTGACATTGGTGTGAATATTATTACGGAATCTAGGGATGCTGAGTTCTTTGAACATGTTTATTCTAAACCTGTACCTCATTAGAGATGTGTTGTTGATCCCCTAGATTTATCTTCAAATAGTCAGAACTTATTTTAAAGGAAGATGAAGTTGATGTTGAGCCTAAGAGAAGTAAAATAATTAGACTTGAGACTTCTTATGAAACCGACTTCATAACATGCCTAGCTTAGTCTGAGCCACAGACTTGTAAAGAAGCCTTAATATCTACTGAAACCCCATTCTGGTAAGAAGCTTCATTTAGTGAAATGGACTCAGTCCGTTGGAACCAGACTTGGGAGCTTGCTAGTTTACCTCCAGGTTGTAAGACCATGGGATGTAAATGAGTCTTTAAGAGGAAACGATAGGTAGATGAAACTGTGGAAAAATATTAAGCTAAGTTGGTAGCTAAAGGCTATAAACTAAAAGAAGGTGTAGATTTCCTTGATTCTAATTCAATTGTGACGGAAATTACTTCCGTTGAGATACTAATTGTTATTGCTGCCATAAAGAACGTAGAGATACATCAGATGGATGTTAAGACAGCTTTTTCTAAAACCGTGAATTAGGTAAAGAAATTTACATAGATCAACCTGAAGACTTTGTAGTGAAAGGTTGTGAATACAAAGTTTGTAATTTGAAAAATCTTTGTATGGTTTTCAAATAAGCACGTAAACAGTGACATGGAAAATTTAATCATGTGATAATGGATAGTGGATTTAAATTAATGAATCTGACAAGTATGTCTACAAGTAACTTGTTAAGGATGTCTGTGTAATTGTATGCTTGTATGTTGATGATATGCTTGATACAAACATAGATGTGATCAATTCCACTAAAAACATGCACTGAATGAGAACATTGACTTGAAAGACTTGGGCCCTTTTGATGTAATCTTAGGGATGAGGATTAGAAGATAATCAAACATTTATAAGTCTTAGTCGTTCTCATTATGTTGAGTTGTGCTTAAGAGATACAATCAGTCTGATTGTAAACCTGCTTGTACTTCGTACGATTATTCTTGTAGTCTCAAGAAAAATAAGGGTAGTGGAGTATCTTAACTTGAATACTCAAAAGTTATAGGATGTCTGATGAATTTAATGAACTGTAAGAGTCCAGACATTGCCTATATTGTGAGTAAGTTAAGTGGATATAATTGTAGTCCAGAGCAAGAGAATTCAGATGCACTGAGTAGAGTATTATGGTACCTAAAATACTCTTTTGATTTATGAAAGGTATCTTGTTGTCCTTGGGACTTTATGATGCAAACTGGATAGTTGACTCAGAGGAGTCTAAGTCTACGAGTGGATATGGTTTCACTCTAACATGTGGGTTTGTTGTTGGAAGATTTCCAAACAAACATATCGCTCAATTCATTATGGAATCTGAGAGTATTGCGTTAGATAAAGCATGAGAGGGGGCCGAGTGCCTAAGATGTTTTTAGAAGACATTCCTCTTTGGCATAGGCCTGTGCCAGCTATATCTATACATTGTGTTAGCCAAGCTATAATAGTTAAAGCTAAGAAATAACTAATCTCAATCGGCGTTATTTCCATTGATTGGATAAAGTCCAAGGAGAATATCGCGCAATCTTTGACGAAAGGTTTGTACAAAGAGATAGTTAAAAATGCATCGAGGGGGTTGGGGCTTAAGCTCATATATTAAACTTGCCATGAAGGATACTCAACCTTGCTGACTGGAGATCCCATGATCAAGGTTTCGAATGAGACAACTAATTTGTGGTGGGTAAAGGTAAACACTATCAGAGATTTTCATTCTCTGTCCCTTCCCTATGGTGTAGACGTGATAGTGTGACTGCATGTGGAGGATGACTTTTTAATAAGTCTTAATGAGTTCTATAGTTTCAATTTAAGATTGAAGTGGGGTGTAGCAGTAACACTCTTTATGGAAACTCACCTATCTGAATGAGGAAGTGGGTCGCTTCCTGTGAGAATATGAGCTGATTCTCTAGAGCATTCTGAGAAACAGGATACGTCCAGGGCCAAAACGGACAAAACGGCACGAGCTTGGCAGCAATCTTGGAGATATCACCCGTGGTTGTTATCACGAATTACATCAAATGCTAGCAGTTCAAGACATAGTTCACTGTCTCTATCAAGTAATTCTGGTAATATCTCACTAAGCAAAGGTTCAAGACCTCATGGACACCTCTGCCTAAAATGGTATTTCCTGCGTTTTTTATGTGATTTTCATTTTGATGGTTTTGGTATTACTGGAACTTAGGACGCAAAGGTCACTAAGGGTTCACTAGTTCATGCTTTTTCACTTTGGTGAAAGATACCTGTAGTCTCACCATGTGAGAATTAAAGATGAAAGCTCTCAATACTAGTATGATTTATGCAATCCATAGTATGACCCTGGGGTCAACACACTTTTGTGTGAGGGAGAGGACGTAGAAATGACTAGTATGATTTCAACACTTGCACGATCAGTCTGTTTGGATCGTGAGGTTGGGATGTTTATTTACCAAGATCTATCTGTGTTTTCATGTTTTATTGAGTTTTCATTCATGTGGGGGATTGTTGGAAAACGATTAATAAAAAAATAATTTTTTAAAGTTTTAATAAAAAATTATAATTTATTGTTTTATTTTGTGAATGAAACTTTTTAGTCCCACATCGTGGAGTTTCCAATTTTTAGTAGTTTTAAGAAACTATATAAACCTTTTAGTCCCACATCGGGGAGTTTTTCTTCTTAAGTTGTATTTGTCAGTTATATAAAGAAATTCACTACTTTTGTAAAATCTATGGGAAAGGGGTTGCTCTATATTTTAGAGGGACCCCTAAGGGAAAATATTTTATAGCGGTTTTTAAGCATTCGCGATTTTCCTTAACGGTTTTTTCGGAGTTGCCAAGCTCAAGTTGAGCATCTACTACATATGCTAGTAGTAGGTGTATTAGGGTGTTTTATCCTGGAGATATCCGTCCTGTGAGGGCTATACCATCACTCTTGAGTGTATCCGGGCGCTAATGTCTTAAGGACAGCGTGTTGAACACGTGACTCACTCTATTTTCCAAAGTTTTGCCTTGTTGCTGTTGCGGAGATACGGGGAGCTTGTTCGTTTCGTCAAAGCAATCACTTCCATTATAAAGGAGCTAAGTATCAATAACTTTTGCTTATTTAATTTTTCTTTGTTTTTGATTATTGCACCCAACAGGCAATTACGGCTGCTTTCTGTTGGTATTGGTCTTATCAGGCCGTCGGTTTGAAACTTGTCTTTCTTTGCCTTGTATGATACTATGATTTCGTTTTTATACCTTTCTTACTTTCCCTTTTATGCATGTTTCCTGATTTTATCTTTATGAGTAATCAAAATTCGTCTTGGTCTTTTTTTTACACTTGGTCTTTACTCTTTAGCAGTTGCCGGGAAGTTTATATACCAGTCCCTGAAACTCCACTAGGCCAATACAAGTAGAGTGGCTGTCCTGAGTCGGGACATGCCAAATTAATAATTCGCTAAAATTATAAATTAATAATTCACTATATTACGAAGATTTCTAGAAAAGTAAATCAATTGTCTTCTGTTTTTTTGTTAAAATTAATATCACATTGAACTAATTTTTCGTATCACATCGTAAGAATTTCTAATGTTGTTTCTCATAGCCGACGAAAAATTATTTAATGTGATTGTCGCTTTAACAACCTCGTTTTGTGAAGGGGGATCTATTGTTGAACTTTCATCATCTTTTTCCCATCTTTATTAGTTCCCATACGCTCTCAATTATTTCTTCATCAGTCAACAATTGCGTAACTTCATTTTCTTTTAGATATAATTACGACATCTTGACATTCATTGAACTGCGACAACTCAACTTTTCGATCGAATTTTGCAAGTCTTGAGAGATATCACTGTCAAACTGTTCATCCGAACTATCTAAACCTATGTTATATGTTGATCGAAGTTAAATTTATCTATAAGTTAATAAAATATTAATTAATATATAAATTAATAATTATAATTGGGTCCTGTTAACATATGCACCCATGAAGAAAATAAGAGAGCATTTATTACCGTGGTATTCTGTGATATAATCACTGCTAGACTCGCGCGCCAGTGAAAAAAGTAATTTCCGTTATTGCCCTATCGTTTATCTTCTTCCTTATCCATCACCTTTTTTTTTTGACCAGAACTTTTAACTCTGTTCGTCTTCCTTTCTATTCTTCTTACGAACCTAAAGTCGATGAAACAAATTTTGATTGACAAAAATAATCGATAAAAAAATTGATGGTTAGTTTAAAAACAAATCAAAAAAGTTAATCAAAACAATCCATAAACAAACTGAACTAAAGAAAAAAAAAATTAATCAAATTATTCAAAATCAGCAATCTTTATTTGACATGATCAAACATTAAGATCGAACAATGCAAAACCCGAATTAGTGTGAAGTACACAAACTGCTAAACTTCCCTTTACTATTACAAATTAATTTTAGCATTCTACCATTAGTTGATTTGTCTTTGGTGAGTTCGTGAGAGGGGGAAGATAGAGAAACGTGAGTGAAGAAAAATGATGAACAATGAATTGCAGATGTTTCCTCTTCCAAGGGTATTAACGTAAATATAATAATATTTAATAAGGAAATATTAATTAAGACTTAACCTCGAGAGAAACTTACAGTTTCGATACAAAAGTAACTCATTTAATGAGTTGTTAGCCTATGCATGGATGCATAGTTAACAATTGCCTTATTAATTTATTGATTAATTAATATCTCGCTTAATTAATAAAGTTTAGTGGTCCCAACGGAAAAAGCGAGGTCTAACAACCACATCCAATATTTTGTTCGGCAATCTGTATGCACTAACTCCAATATAATTCCGTGAGAATCAACTAGACAGTAAGACTCAATCAAGGAAATATATCCAAGAGTTGTATCTTTATTTCTTAATACAATCTGCAATCGAACAGATAGAAATTTGTGAGTCTGATTGATATGAGAAATAACTTGAGCGGTATCAAAAACCAATGTTCAAGTGGCAATCAATTTCTATCAACAACCAAAGGTTGGATTCACCAATTGATTGAACTATGCACAACCTGTGATATTTCAATTATATAAGCAAACATAATGCGGAAAATAAATAACACAGACACCAGAAGTTTTGTTAACCAGAAAACCGCAAATGCAGAAAAATCCTGGGGCCTAGTCCAGTTTTGAACACCACACTGTATTAAGACGCTACAGACACTAGCCTACTACAAATTAACAGACTGGAATGTAGTTGAGCCCCAACCAATCTCACACTAATCAAGGTACATTCGTGTTCCTTACGCCTTTGAATCCCAGCGACTCTACGCACTTGATTCCATTAGATGATCTCACCCACTGCTAAGAGTTGCTACGACCAAAAGTCGAAGACTTATAAACAAATCTGTCTCCCACAGAAATGTCTATTCTGATAGATAAATATGTTTCCCACAGAAAATACCTATGAAGTTTTTTTCCATCTTATGATAAATCAAGGTGCACATGAACCAATTGATAATCCGGTCTTATATTCCCGAAGAACATCCTAGAAATATGAATCACCTCACAATAACTTAACTATATGGTAGTAGAACAAGTTATTGTGGAATCACAAAGAATAAGACGCAGAGCTTTGTGATTGCTTTTTATATCTTACCTATTGGAGATAAATCGCGAGCAACTCTTAGAGAAAATAGTACTCAACACGATAGAAAAAGTAAGATCAGAATACACAACTACAGAGAAAATAGTTGGATCTGGCTTCAGAATCCCAATGAAGTCTTTAAGTCGTTAACCTATAATGGTTTTAGGAAAAACCTAGGTTAAAGGAGAATCGACTCTAGTCGCAACTAGTATCACACTGGAGGTGTGGGGATTAGGTTTCCCAGTTTCTAGAGTGCTCCTTTATATAGCCTTTCAAATTATTGTTTGCTAAGTTAGCTTAGAAACAAAGCATTCCATATTCACCATTAGATGAAAATCTGATTTAAGATACAAGCTAAGTTTGCTTGAAATTAAAGTAATATCTCTCCACCGTTAGGTGGTCTTAGCTTGTCACACAAAAATGAAATATACTTTCATTTAGATATGGGTAACCGTACCTAAACGTGTATATTGAGTTGGCTCAATAATAGTTAACCAAGGTTAGACATATGAACACTTCTGTCTTAACCACATTCATCTAACACATCTAGATCAACTATGATGATCAATCAATCATGAAAGATAATCAAATAAATCTAATTGTGTTTCATAGAGTTGTTCAAGAGTTGACAATCAAATAGAAGTATATATGATCCAATTGAAGCAAAATCGGATTGATTCGTAATGTACAAAGTACAAGAATCAGTTCACGAATATTAAGCCACGGTTTGCAAAGATTGCATTCCTTATTTCATAAATGTATTTTTTTCATGAGTATGTAAACATACTAAACCGATTTTAGAACTTTGACTACTAAGTTTGCAAACGGGTACACAAACTTTAGTTCCGGACTTTGGTCTTATCCAACAACTTACAAACGAGTATGCAAACTGTCGTCCCAGACCTAAATCAGGTAGAACTGCTCGTATACTGGTATGCAAACTTGGTTCCCAGAATTTAACAGTTAAAATCTTTCGCATACTGGTATGCAAACTTGGTTTCCGGACTTGAATCATGCCAACACAGTTTGTACACTAAGTACGCATACTGTGATGTTTTCCAGACATGGGTTTTAGTTCTAAACCCCCATTTCAATAATTGAAATATTCTTTGAAGACGACGATGGTTGTCTCACAGAAACCATTAATTAGCTTATAAGAAATTTTCAAGTGATCGAATGATCAATACGAAACTTTCCAAATCGACATCAAATGACTGTCTCACACAAATCATGTAAGATGTTTCAAGGCAATTTCCACATGATAATCTTTTGACTTATTATTTAGTTTCCAACAAATAAATTATTTCCAACTAAACTCGTCAAGAATAATGATGATTGTAGCTAAAGCAAAAAACTACCAACACGTATTTCGAGAAATAGATAAGCGAGTTATACTCAGCTCGAAATAACAAATGTGTATGATATGAAAGTCTATATCACTATATAATTTTTTTCTCAATAGGAGATAGAATAAAATAGAATAGACTTCTAAGTGATAGATAAGTTTTACTCTCCACATACCTTTTGTTGATGAAGTTCCTCCGAGTTCTTCAGTAGATCTTCGTCTTCAGTTGTAAGCACCGTGAAGTCTAAAGCTCAACTACACAATCTATCCTAGTCCGAAATTCCTATAAGTATACTAGAAATCAAGACTATAGTTTTGATCAACTAAACTTGACAAATAAGCTTGAGATAGCAACGCTTGCGAGCTCGACCGAGCAGTGCTAAACACCAACGACATTTATAGAGTTTCTACTGTATTTTAAAAGACTATTCCGCAAACATTTTAATTCACGGACTTGAACCATTTACATACTTCACAAGACTATTCCGCAGATATTTTTGTTGTTGTGGGTGTTGTCTGACACTCAGATGTCTACCATGGTAAAGCTGGAGGCTTCTTGTTTTTCGTTTCTCCTTATTTCTGTTCAAATTTCAATTTCAGTTCAACTGTTTTGTAGTTTATGTCAAATTTAAACTGTTTCCAAAATTTGCACTAATCATGTATCTTTGTTTTGTTGCTTCTGCGTGCTTTCCTATTGATAAGCACGTAAATATTACATTTTATACTCATATTTATATTAGCTAGGACTCGATATTTTGGCTAATGACACTATTTTAATGCTTTTGTAGAAAGTACAAGTAAATCCGATCAACGAAATAGAAATAGCTAAATCAAAAGCAAAAACTGGCGATTGCGACAAAAACGAGCATATCATTGGCAGCATCAAGTGAAGCCAGCTTAATTGTCATGCTTACAACTCATGTCTCGCACTAGCTTGCCATTCCAATGCATCAGAGATGGGGAGAAATAGTAAATATGGGCAGCAATGCCCTTTATCTTAGCTGGCACCACTAAAGATATATCTCTCGATGCAAAAGAGGTGAACAAACAGCGCACGTGGCACTGGATGTCGAAAGCTTCTGATAACTTCTAAACAGAATCTCATTTCTTATCAAAAGAAAAGAGTTCAGAGTCTCCACTTTCGCAACTTCTCAGTTTGTTCCAAGCTGCTGGTGTCTATGTCGTCAGCTCTCTTTCACGTTTGATATAGTCTGGGATGGGTTTTGTGTCGGCTGAACAAATGATTGAGTACATGGTGGCGTCGATGTCTCATGGTGGGATATTAATATTTCAAGGAAAGATCGAAGTTACAGCAACAAGGAAGAAGACGTTGACTGTTTTGAACGGTGATGAATTGAATTTGCTAGCGATAATGGAGATGGGAGAAAAGGTCGTAGCTGAAGTTCAGGGAGAAGGTGCATAGCCTGATAAGACCACGTTTTATGGAGCATGTCAACGGTGTTGAACCGATGCGTCACTTAAGCATATTTGGCATATATGGGTCAAGTCTCCCAAAATTGTGGAAACCATCGGGCATTGGATTATTTATTAGAGATAATATATTTATTTAGGTATGTTACTATATTTTAAGTATTTAATTATTTTATTTAGAGTTTATATTTGCTTAGAATAGTATTTTAGGAGTAGTATTGTTTTCTTAATTTCCAAGTAATGTAGCCTATAAACAGGCCTTATCAGTTGATTAATAATAACAAGAAAATTATTAAGCAAATTGCTACCTTTTGGTTTATCGATTTCTTTGAATCATGACCTTTTGAGCTTGAGCTGCTGGCCGTTGAATAAGGAACAAATCGTTTCTTATCATAGCCTAAAATCGAGTTCTATCTTGGTGGTTTTGGCATCAGTTGAAACATGGTTCGAAGTTGGTTT
This sequence comes from Papaver somniferum, assembly GCF_003573695.1. NCBI lineage: Eukaryota > Viridiplantae > Streptophyta > Magnoliopsida > Ranunculales > Papaveraceae > Papaver > Papaver somniferum. The sequence continues at coordinate 199,633,689 of NC_039364.1, read as the reverse complement.
TAATTAAGACATCAGTTGCAATTTGGAGATGGATTGAAGCTTCCAGTCGGCTGAGTAATGATGGGTTTGTGCTGAAACTTCGATTGTGCATGGAAGGGTGAACTGGTGTTGCTGGCGACGATTTGTAGTTGGTTGCGCCTGAAGTTGCCTGCAAACTGTCCGTGTAATTGCCTGAGTAAGAATTGGAGTTTGATGGGGTTTCTGTCGAAGTGAAGCTGTCGTTGTATTCAAGGTGTCGAGTGTTCAAATGGCTGATTACTAGAAGACTGGTGAGCTTTGTATTATCGAATTGATGGTGGTAGAAGTGAACAGCTGCGAAGAAGATGGATAGGCAGAGTTATCGGCAATCGTTGGCAGACCTATGACGACAAGATTTAGAAGCCTCAAGGAATGGAATCCAGGTGGTCCGTGAATTGCAGTCGACTGAACTTTGTAGCTGGTGACTGTCCATCCAGGGAATATTGATGTGCCTAGCTACTGCAATCGATGGCGGAAGGTGCAGGTGGTGATATTATTGTTGCAGCTAATTTGCAACCGATAGGTAACGTTTTGGACTGGGCCGAGGCAGATTTGGTAGGTCTCGTTCTTAGACTCTCACAACATATATAAAGAAAAAGAAACAGAAAGAAAGCAGGGAGCTGCGGCTACAGAGCCGTAAGGAAAAAAATAGGGTTTGGAGTTTTGTTTTCATTGTTTCATTTTGTTTATGGCTTTTGAGAAAGCCATGGCTATCTAGAGCCATGTAGGGTTTAGATAGAAGCCAATTTATTTATATGAACTCTACGATGATATTTCTAATAATTATTTGATTGAATGGTGATTTATCTTCATATAGCTTGGCGTTTAATTGCTCATGTGATTTTCTTGATTATTTATGATTTTCAATTGATATTTCGTGCTTTGGTAAAATCTCTTGACGTGATATGCTTTAGGATTGATAGGTAATGCTTTAGAATCACTACTCATGAAGCGAAGGAAACTACAGCGGGGAAACTATACTTTTATAATTTAACATACCATGTTCCGAGACATGAGATTGATTTCGATATTTGTCTTGAGTAATAAATATAAATTAGTAGAGTTTTATATGATTGAATTGGTAGAAATCGAAAACCCTAGTAACCCTTTCCTGTTTTGTTTATTGTCAGAATTATTATTATTTCATTTTGTTCCAAATTTCTAAAAATCGTTAAAACATCAACTTCTCGATTAGTTACTTTCGATATTAGTTAGTAGTAGTATTTCACACTCCTCGTGGGAACGATTTGTACTTTCCATTGTTCTACTAGTTAGACACTGTGCACTTGCAGTAATTTATTGTAGGTTTTTGAGCCTACCACCTATCAACAGCATGAGAGTTAGTTGAGAGTCACTTCTGAAAAAGATGATATGTCCACTTCATTCTGTTGCTCATGAGAGTTTGTATCATAAATTACTTTTCGGCACGAAACACGATTGATTTGATAATGATGATGTGAAATAGGATTCGAAAATGAAATAAAGATAAGCAAAAGAGACAAAAATTTAACGTGGTTCGATAATTTATGCCTACATCCACGAACGAATCATTGTACGGACAGACATTTGTTGATTATTATAATACAAAGTTTTCTCTCTGGTTTAGGAAGCATAACTTAGTTTACCCCTTTAGGGTTTAGGCCCTTGTATTTATATATTCTATGTATACCCTAGTGCAAGAAACTTGGGAAACAAGACATGTGTAAACTTCTAAAAAAAATTCACGGGCTAGGCGGGATTTGTGGCTAATTATAGAGGATACAAACATCGCCCCCTCTTATCCTCCATCTAGTTGGGGGTTAAGAAGTTTGAAAAAGCGGGGGTACAACAACCACACCCAATATTTCCCTTAGCAATCTGTATGGATAAACTCCAATATACTTTTAAGAGAATCAACAAAACTTAATCTATAAAAAGTATATCAAAGAGTTTTATCTCTCTTTCTCGATTCAATTCTTTCTCAAGCAAATAGAAATCTGCAAGTCTAACTGAATACAAGATAAATCACTTGAACGGTACCAAAGACCAATTGATTGATTCAAACGCACAACCTGAGATATTTCAATTATATAACAAAATATACTGCGGAATAGAAATAACACAGACACCAGAATTTTGTTAACGAGGAAGCCGCAAATGCAAAAAAACCCTGGGACCTAGTCCAGTTTGAACACCACACTGTATTAAGACGCTACAGACACTAGCCTACTACAAACTAACTTCGGTCTGGACTGTAGTTGAACCCCAATCAATATCACACTGATTCAAGGTACAGTTTCGCTCCTTACGTCTCTGATCCCAGCAGGATACTACGCACTTGATTCCCTTAGCTGATCTCTACCACAACTAAGAGTTGCTACGACCCAAAGTCGAATACTTTAATAAACAAATCTGTATCACACAGAAAAGTCTACATAATAGATAAATTTTTCTCCCACGGATAAACCTACAAGTTTTGTTACGTCTTTTGATAAATCAAGGTGAACAGGAACCAATTGATAACCCAGACTTATATTCCCGAAGAACAACCTAGTATTATCAATCACCTCACAATAAACTTAATCGACGCGGCGAAAGAAGATATTGTGGAATCACAAACGATGAGACGAAGATGTTTGTGACTACTTTTCTATCTTGCCTATCAGAGATAAAGATCTCAAGCCAATCGTTACGATTGTACTCAAAACGATAGAATCAGCAAGATCAGATCACACAACTACGAGAACGTAGTATCGGTCTGGCTTCACAATCCCAATGAAGTCTTTAAGTCGTTAACCTAGTTTTTAAGAAGAAACCAAAGGTTAAAGGAGAATCCACTCTAGCTAATACAACTAGTATCACACAGGAGGTGTGGGGATTAGGTTTCCCAGTTGCTAGAGTTCTCCCTTATATAGTCTTTCAAATCAGGGTTTGCAATCAATGTTAGATTAGTAACAAAGCATTCAATATTCACCGTTAGATGAAAACCTGATTAGATTCAAGCTAATATCTTTCAACCGTTGGATTGAAAACTTAGCCTGTTACACATAAATGAAATGTATTATTTTGGGTTTATGTAACCGTACCCAAACATGAACATTTGTTGGTTCAACAATAGTTAACCAAATGGTTAGTCATATGAGCACTTTCATATCAACCATGTTCTTCTTCACCATAACTAGTTCAAATGACTCAAATGAACTAGTTAAAGAATTGTTCAATTGCAAGGAAATCTTATGTAACTACACAAGACACAATTGAAGCAAAAACGATTTGATTCACTCGAATCGGTTCATGAACTATATAGCCACAGTTTTCATTTAGCATTCCTTAGATAATATAAATAAGTTCACAAAAAATCGTCTTAAGTTCGCAGACTTAGTTCGCGGACTTAAGTTCCCGGAAGGAGTTCTCAAACTCCAGCAGATTTTCTCGGGTCGAGAACTTCCGCCAGTTCGCGGACTGAGTTCACGGCTCTTGTTCCGGTTCTCTTGATCAACAAAGTTCGCAAACTTTGGTTCAAGAAAAAATGACTTATACATATATGTGTTTCCACACAATGCTTATATCCATCATTGGTTATTTAATCTAAACTCTCATTTCAACCATTGAAACATTCTTATAGGACATTTTGTCAAAGTAAGCAATTTTCAAGGTGATTGAAATGTGTCATGACTTTCTTCACTAGGTAAAGATGAACTTGGCCAAAGCAAATTCAAAAAGACTTGAAATACAACGTATGTATGTGGTTGTTACGTATCTCTGAAAGAATCAAGAGATAGAAGATATTTGCAAAAGTGCATGATGGCCTTTTGCTTCCCAAGTCGAATGACTCTAAACCACGGAGTGTGTTTGCAGTTACAATGGAACACTCACTTATTGATTTAAACAATCAGGCGGATGTGGTATACCCGTCTAAGTGACTATTAGATTGGGAAGGGATAAATAAGTACGATTTTGTGCCACGCGTATTAAATAAGTTCCTGATTCAGAATTACAGCTATTTATGTCAAAGATATGGATATGATAAGTACTCTTAATGGAATAAGAGATCTTACAAGCTATTTAAAATCTGAATTTGAGATGAAAATCCTGGGAAATCTTGATCTTATCTATGTTCTGAACTAGAAGACCGAACTTATGGTATATTACTCCACCAGTTTGTATATGTACATTGTCAAGAAATTTAACAAGGACATGCATCCTGCTAGCACTCCCATGATTAGTCGAGTTTCAAATGTACTTAAATGACCAACTCGTCTAAAGAAAGATGGCGAAGTTGTGTCCGGAGATGAACTTTCCTTATCTAAGTATAATAGACGCATTATTGTACTTAGCATTATGTACTCGGACAAATGTTACATCCTCAGTGAATTTGTTAGCTAGATATAGCTTAGCGCCAACGCAACGTCATTGGAATGGTATAGTGAATGTAATCATGTACTTAAAGGTAACCAGTGACATAAATTTGTTTTATGCCTACAAAGACATTAAAAGGAATGCTAATGAAAGTGCAATTCAAAAGTTGTTGATTATGAAGGAACAATAATCTTTTCTCCATCGAAAGTAATCAGGGAGAGATATGGTGGACTATGTTCTAGGTCATTACCGATATTCAGTTTCAAAAAGTACATGACTAAAGGAACTGAATGGAACAACTCTGAAAGTAATTACGGGGAGATGCCGACATCAGGGGGAGGATCCAAGGATATGATTTCGACATATTTTACTTCGAAATTGAAGATGTGTTGTACTCTTTTTCCCTTCGATCAAGAATAGTTTTTCCTAAAGGGTTTTGTTACTCGACAAGGTTTTTAGCGAGACAACACTAAAAGCATCAAGTATGTTGAATGTTGAAGACATATAGATCACGTTGATATTACTGAAAATATCTGAATCAAAGAAATGAAACGCGATAGTCTGTTAAGCAACGTAACTTCCAGAATCAACAACAAGGTCATATAAACATTCAATTCACCAAAGTAAAGTGTGATAAACTTCTTATGACTACATTAGACTAATAAAAATTTTCCGGCATCAGGGGGAGCATCTAATGGTGTGTTGAACTATTTTCCTTCACCGAGGTTGCTTTTTCCCACAGGGTTTTGTTACTCGGCAAGGTTTTTAATGAGACAACAACAAACACTAGGAACGTAATTTCCCAGCTAAGGCTATTGTCTTTCCACGAGGATTTTTTTCCTTAAGAGTTGTGAAGCAACTAGTCAACTTCAACGGAATAAAGTGATCATCTGCAACAGATCACCTTTACTTGCATCTGTCACATTGTACTCTTTTCCCTTCGTCAAGGTTTTATCCCACTGGGTTTTCCTTGTCAAGGTTTTAATGAGGAAACATATTCAAGTCCAACTATATTCTAAGTTTGCTTAATATTGTACTCATTTTCTTTAGTTCAGGTTTTGTCCCTCTGGATTTTCCTAGCTAAGTTTTAACGAGACAATTAACTTAGACTCGTCGATCTTTGAAGATCGTATTGCATGTGATGAACTACATGTAAAGTACGAGACAACATGTGAAGTACTACATGTGAAAAATTGTACCAAGGTTTTCCCACTGGGATTTTCCTTGTCAAAGTTTTAACGAGGCGATTGATTTCGGCACAATTCATCAAGAAGAGGACGACATTTGAAGACCTACATTCGAAGCAGTATACGTGGAGCACTACAAATGGAGTTCTACTGGACCGCATAAGGGGGAGTGTTGTAGGGCTTGTAGCCCATAGATGTGCGACCCAATATAGTATCTAGGGTTTACTTCCTACATGTATATTGTTCCATGTAACCTGATGATGCTGATCAATGGAAACATCTCTTTGCCTCTTTACTTCATCTATGTTTTCCACTATAAAAATTTCCATATTTTATCCCCACTGGACTTTTTTGGCTTTTTCAAATGTTTTTGTCAACCAAGTAGAGTGTTGGTGAATGGTCAAGGATGGGAAGAAAAGTATTGTTGACTAGTCAAGGACGGGAGTGCACTCCTACAACACCCCGAGTCCCGACTGCACTTCCACGCCTCTCCTATAAAACACATTAACCTATAGTAAGGTTTAACTTAGCCAATGACTGGAATCTTACATGTCATTATTTCAGCGATGTGATAGTATTTTTTTTTGGTTATATTTTGCCTTTTTGATCTTTTGAACTGGTTTTGGAATTGACCAGGACTCATTGAAGGAACGAAGAATAAGAGATTTTCACAAGCCCCTTGATGACAAATTTCTCGCTTTCGGATTCTAATTTTTTGGACTGGAACCTTACTTGTAAAAGAATACTAGAATAAGGTCTGAGTACCCATATACGATAAACTAATTTTTTTCGAAAATCATTTGTCTTCCTTAATTACTTGGCTACAGATCACCTTTTTCTCAACCAAGACCGCGAACAAAAAGAAACAAAGAGATTGGGGGTTGCATATGATTCAAATGTCCTAAATAATGATATGGGGGACCTAATTTATTGTAAAATTCAGAAATACCTTTTCCCTGTAACTTACCTAAGTTCAACCCCTTTATTTTTTTTCATCTCTGTTCTTCTGCACCACCCTTCTCCTCCATCATTTTCTTCTTTGATTCATCATCGATTCTCAAACAGAATCATCATCTGAATTGAAAATGAAGAATTGACGAATGAAGGGGTTGAAATAGAAGTTAATACTCCAAAAATGACTTCTATAAGATAAGAATCAAAAAATTCACCATTTATTTCTGATTCTGATTAGTTAAAAGGTGATATCCGATAAGGTTGGGTTTAAAATAGTTTTCTGAAACTATTACGGCTAGGAGTCTTTATTTTTCCAACCATAAATCAGCTATTATGGCTGGGAAAATAGGATTATCCGAGCCTTATGTATTTTGAAAAAACAAACAAACATAGGTTGAGTTTACCTCTAGGTATTTCCCAACCGTAAAACAGCTATTACTACTGGGAAGATAGGGATCCACATCCTTAAAATACGTCTACGGTGTGGAAAATAGGATTCTCCAGGCCATAGGTAGTTCCTTCCCCCCCCCCCCCCCCCCCCCCCCCGAAAAAGAGCGAATCTCATATTAGATAACTGAGTCGAACGAGTTGAAAACGGATTTGTTACAATATCATAGAGAATTACATCATAGTTTCTTCATCTATCATCACCAACAACATTTCGCCATCCATGCAAACAGATATCTGTAGGTGGTTCTGATAACCAAAAAAAGGTTGGGTTTAAGTCTGGGTGTCTCCCAACTATAATAAAAAAAATCAGCCCTAACACTTATGTCCTATTCGTAAATATAGATGTACGGCTAGAAAATAAAAAATTCTCAGTCGTAAACTGGTTTGATTTATATTTTAAAAATTATTTATGTATAATTTTTATTTAGAATGATTTTTTGAATTTCTTTTGATAACCTTGTAAGAATATGGAGAAACATACACTCAATATAGTCAAGAACACCTCTAAATTAACTCAACTGTATCCAATGTTCCGGCTGTAAGTTTTTGTTTACGGTTAGGGGTGCTTCGTTTTCAAGCCGTAGACGATTGATTATGGCTAGGATTTCACGATTTCCTAGACTTATACGACTATTATGGTTAGGATTTCTTGATTTCCTAGCCTTAATATCTATAAGAAAATCATTTTTTTTTTAATGTTTTCAAGTTGCTAGAAGCAACAAATTTATAATGAGAGTTAAGTTAGAGTCGTGGGCCTATAGTGATAGTCTGTTATTTAATTTGTTCAAACTCTCTTGGGAGATGCCTGCCTGGGAACACCTTTAGGGAATCTTCTTTTTTCTGGGCAAAGATAAAAAGATACTGAACCGTCTACCAGGAGTAATCAAAAACAACACCCAAAGTCATTGAAATACAGGCTCCACCATCACTTGCGCAGTTGCACCAGTTGATATGGTCCACTCCCACTATCACTTGACAGTGTGAACTCAGAACCTAATCGACCATTTCGAATACACTTTATTAGGTAAAAAACAGTGCCGGCAAGGACCTTAAGATGAGAGTGGGTAGCATAAATCAGACTCCGCTAAAGTGTATACAACCACTTTTTCAGAGTGGACGAGCAAAACACAGAACATAACGTGGGACGGGTAGCCGGTAGGGTTGGTATTTGTGTCTACAAGGACCAAAACCCTTTCATCATTCATATAATTAAACTAACTCTGTCACTAAAATCCATATAGATAAACCGAATTATACTTGGACCATTATCACAACGCCAAAGAATTTTACGCTACCTTATAGTACAGTGAAAATTGAATAATTAACGATTAATTCATAGATTTTATGGTTCTTCTTGATCACCCAATAATCTCTTAGGCTCATTTTCGACTTGGACAATTACTTTCTTCGTCATCTTGTACTCCCCATAGAAGTAAGAACAAAAACCCCAAAGACATAATGCCAATGCCATTCCTTTTAATCCTGGGAAACTTTCATGGTAAAATATTACAGCTGCCACTCCTGTTAATGGGATTAAGACTGATCCGAGTATACCATTGAAAAGAGCACTTGTATAGAAGATTACGCCCACGGTTCCAACACCCGACAATTGCCATACTTCAGCAATGATAGAAGATTTATTTACATGGGATTATGGTTTTCCATCAGGAATTGGTGTTTCGGTTGGTTATGATGCTTCATTGAGCTGCGAAAATGGAATGACCAATATGGTGAAGGTGGAAGCAGAAAAGAACACGTTTTAGAATGAGAGACTAACATATCAATTGGCAATTGACATGGTTTGACTCCCTATGTAACGTAAAAATCCTTTGTAGCAACTAGCAACCGCATATAGGTGAGGTGAAAAGCTCGCAGTATTGCCTTGTGTTCAAGTAGAGGAGGAGGGATGGCCTTGTACGTAACCGGGTCTCTGTCGTCCATGTGTTAACTAAAATTTAGACATGATTCTCGTAGTATGAAACCTTAACGTGTAAAGTAAATTAATCATTTGCTTAGTTAAATATCATCATAAATCTTCTCCTACATTGGATTTGTCGTTTACGCTATGGTTTTTGAGCTAACGCGTGGACTTTTTTGCGTTCATAATTTTTCTTAAATCAGGTCACTTAGCGTGTTATTTGCATAAATCCTTGTCCGTGCAGAAAATTTCGGTATAGATTAAAAAATTAGAAACTACATCGCTTCTATTCAGATCGAGAAAACAAATGAGGTAAAAACCGCCTCTCACAGTTTTTTTTTTCCTTAATTTGTGGGCCCCGTCCCTCGGAAGACGTGCAGGGATGATTTGTGAGGGACGGTTTTTTTTGTGTAGTTTTTCTCTCGGTCTGCCGAGACTTTTTGTGGACAACATCTGCAAAAGTTTATTAATATTACTATGGACAGCAGGATCAATTAGTTTGATTTGAAATAGCGATTCTAGACCCACCGAAGATTTGCATCGCAGAGTGCACCGAGCTGGAATTCAACGATCCAGGATGTGCCTCTCAACATTGGGATAGGGAATGGGGAGGAGTGGGACCCACCACCCCTCTCACACGGTGCATCTTTCGGTGCTATTGTTGGGTGGGTCAATCATTTTTGGATTTAAAAACCACAAAATGTAATCTCAAAAAATACTTAGATATCTATCTTTATTCTTTATTGATAGTATTACTCTCTCTCTCCTATCAAATATACCCTATTTCAAGTTTGTAATTCGTACACTTCTTTAATCTGATTAGTTTGGGGCGTAGGTCAATTATTTGGGAACATGTTACTACATGACAAAATAAGACATTTTAAAGTAAAATGAGATACATCTTAACCAATTATTTTTAATGACTAATTTACCCTCGACTAATTAGTGTTAATTCGGTTTATTAATAGATGTTTAATCTTATTAATCTAGAAATCAACTAATGTTGATTCATCACCAAAACACGATAATTTTTTTATTTTTTTTTCGAAAACACTACCCAAAATCGGTTTACGTTCATGCACTCGTAAACCGATTCTGGATTGATGTTTCGCTATTCACGAAGGATATCCATAATTGGTTAACATATGCATAGATAAAATCCGATTCTAATAATCGGTTTTTTCCTAGTCACATACAAATCGATTGTTTCACATAATCAGTTCATGTGAACATCCACATAGACCGATTCTAACAAAAAAAAATATACAGAAAACCGGGTCTCTTCCATATCATAATTGGTTTATGTGGGCATTAACTTTTACCGATTCTGGTTAAATTTTCTTCGACCAGAAAACACATTCAGGACAATCAGTTGATGTGTTCATGAACATCGACCGATTATCATAGGAATCTGTAATATGAACATGAACATCGATTGATTATGTTAAACACACTAACCTAAGATTGTTTATAGTTTTCAATTTTGAATAGATAAATCAATTACAAGTATAATAAAGAAATATAGGTTGCAATCGAGGATGTTTATTTTAATTTTTTTTTTAAGAAAAAAATAGGTGAAGAAATTTCTTTTAAATCGATCGATTTTGATAGAATCAATTGATGAATGAATTTTAATTTGCGAGAGAAATAATTTGAATGGATTTTGATTTTGAAATTGTTTTAAATTTAAAAGGATAAAGATTAGGATTAAATTTTAAAAGTGATGGCATCTTAGTACTTTACCTAATTTTGTGACATAGTGATAGGTCCCAGACTAGCCAGGTTCTTTGAGGCAAGGAAAAGAGAGGGGTATTACTAGTTGTTTCTTCTAATTATATCCTTATGATAAAAAATAATAAAATTTAGAAATGAAAATAAAAATTTTAAATATTCAAGACGTCTTTATTTTTATTTTTTTTTCAATTTTTTTTTGATAGATAAAACAGTATGTATTAAAAATAGGTTTAAAGCAATACGTATTAAATTTGATCTCACATTTGGAAATACCCAACAAACTGGGGGACACTTTACTATTGTACTTAGTGTATAAACTTAAAGGAGAAATCCTCAATTAGTGGGAAACCGCCGCTTTATATAGCTGCCCAAAAAAAAATCACCCCAATAGAAATCGTTGACTTTCAAAAGGAAAAATAGGAAAAGAACAAAAACACTAACGAAACGTGGCTAAACAAGCTCTACAGTGTACGGTATTCGTACCATATACGTCATTCAGGCTCATGCATACGTGTCACACTCCGTACGATCCCTGTTCTCCTCCTCTCCATATAATAGACTCTTCATATCTCTTCCTCGTTCACGAATCACTCATAATTTCTCTCTGAAACTCTCTGTCTGTTTTATCTTGTTTGATTGGAGCGAGCGCATGTGAGATATCTTGATCAGGAAAAATGATGTATGAACAGCAACCATCAGAACAAATGATGAAGATGAGGATGGATGTGAATACTAATAACATGATTAAGAAGAAAGAAAAAAGAAAAGTATCATCATCATCAAAATCAAATAATATTGAAGGAGATGGTGGTGGTGTCATAGAAGTGGTAGAAGAAAGGCTTGAAGATGTTAATTTAAGTGGGATGAATTTAGATTCTCTTCCTATTCCATCTCTTAATTTGGCTATGATCTTTAAGTTAGATCTATCCAACAATAACATAGAGGTATATTGCTAGCTTAATCCTCTGTTAGATTCTCTTTTGTTTCAAATGAATTTTTTCATGTTTTTTTATACAAAATATATTTATGATTGTGTGGTACATGCATGCCTTGCATAGAGATTATCTAAATTAATTTTGTAGACGATTAGTGAGTTTGGGTCTTTGTTAAGATGAAATGAGGGCTAAATTTTTATTTATGATTCTAATCAACAATTTTTCAAAATGTAACAGACTTCAGAAATTCATTTATGTCTAGAGTGTTCTTCTTTTTTTTATTGATCAAAGTGACTTTTTGTTAATGATGGGCTTATCTATTATGTTTGCCACGAACTGATATGAGAAATTTTTTAACAATCAACTTTATCAAAAATTGTCCTGATTTCATTGGAATATATGGCATATGGATATGACTCTTAAGTATATTCCAACTTTATGCATCTCCTTAATCTTTGGAAAATTTTGAATGTTTTCAGGTTATTCCAGAATCTCTAACAGCAAGATTGCTAAACTTGGTAATATTAGATATCCACTCAAATCAGCTTAAATCTCTACCAAATTCTATGGGATGCCTATCAAAACTCAAGACCTTGAACATCTCCGGAAACATGATTGAAGCCCTTCCTAAATCTATCGAAAATTGCAGGTAATTTATCTTTCCTTTTAGAAAATCTTTTTACAGAATTACCATTTGTTATCTGTTTTAAATGAGACTAACTCATATAGAATATGCTCTTGTACATTGGTCGCAGATCTTTAGAGGATATCAATGCAAACTTCAACAAGTTAACAAAGTTACCAGACACCATCGGATTTGAACTGGTGAACTTAAAGAAACTCTCGGTTAACTCGAACAAAATAGCTCTGCTGCCATACTCCTTGTCTAGCATGACCACCCTACGCATTTTAGATGCGCGTCTTAATTGTCTCCGATCACTTCCCGAAGGTCTCGAAAATCTTATCAGCCTGGAGATTCTCAACGTGAGCCAAAATTTTCAGTACCTCCAAACACTCCCGTACTCAATTGGCTTACTCATTTCTCTTACAGAACTAGACATAAGTTATAACAAGATTACGACTTTACCTGATTCAATCGGCTGTTTGAAAAGGCTTCAAAAACTAAGTGTGGAAGGAAACCCATTGGTGTACCCTAGAGTTGAAATCATGGAACAAAAGTTGGACACCATTAAAGAATACTTGTCTGAGAGAATGAATAGAAGTCCAAAGACACCAACAAAAAACAAATTATGGCTGACTAAATTTACTAAATGGGCTTCGTTTAATGGGCGAGGTTCTAGCAATGTGCCTAGAGATGAGATGAGAGAAAGTTTCATAATGGCGCCGGAATACCGATCAACCGATGGTTTTTCTACTCCGAAGAATACTAGTACCGGATTGTTTTCTCCTCGCCGTATATTTTTACCTCGGCACTACTTTTCAAAGTGATTTTTGCGCATAGATTATCATTATCTTCTTTTTGGGTTTCGATTATGGGCTTGGGTGTGTATTATCGAAAAAACGCTATAGTAGGAATAGTGAAGTTTGCAATGTCTTTACGTAGAACAGTGGAAGTAGTTTTATGACAGTTCCATGACCAGGATGGATTTCTGCGATGGTGTCTATGGTCGGCTGACCGATGTTGCTGTGCCCGTTCAGCCACTACGAGATCGCAGCCTGTTGGTATTCTTTGGTCAATAGTGAAACTGTTAGATGGTTTTGGTTTTGCATTTGTGTGATTTTGTTGTTGAATCATCTGATAGTCATTGAAGTTTATTGTTGTTGCTGTTTTAAGCATGTAAAGTTTTTGTATTTTGTCCGGTTGGCAAGGGATAATTTTTTGTACGTTGATAACATTTGTTGTAAAATGCTTGGATACATGCACCGCATAGTACCAACCACATTAAACACCTCCAACATGCATAACTTGAGCAGCCACCGTTTCCACAATGCATCATGGATCAGAATGTTGGTAGCAGGTTGAGAATCATCGGGCCACCTACATTATTACTATCAAAAGAAACATTGCACAATCTTTATGAAATTTAGGGATACAAAATTCGCTTTACACACAAATAGTTTGAGAAAATTTGATATGTACATCAACCGTGCAAACATCACTTTTGCATATTCAACTGAACATCTTACAAACTGACTTGAAAAAATAAATCTATACATTCCGGTGGACTCAACAGATGACAACACTCCATTATGCTTTTTTCTTTTCATATAGAACAATGTATCGCCTGTGAATGATAATGCTTGATCAAGATGTAGACTTCGGGGAATCTTTCTTCGGTGAGAAAAGCCTCCGGGGCGAAAGCATTGAGAGGTAACTAGATGAATCGTGACCATTAGTGCCCGAAGGCGAGAAAAGGCGACGGGGTGAAAGCATCGAAAGGTAACTCGGGGAATCGAGGCTTCTGCGATATTCAGGCATGCTATATGAATCATCATCAGGATCATTCATAGAAATAGTATGACCATTGAATGTACCACATTTGACGACTTTCCCTAACCACGAATTCTTCTTCGATTGATTCTTGAAAGACCCAGTCATTCTCTCGCTTAGATATACCTTAACACTAGTCAATCCTTTCTCTACAACGTCCCTGGGAGGACAAACAAGAGGATTTCCTTCAACACTTAGTTTTTTCAGGTGTTTTAAGCATCCAAGGGAGTTGGGCAACTTGGTGATTCTGTTATAACTCACATCCAACTCTTTTAGCGAAAGTAGAAGGCCAACTGAATATGGTATGACTTCAAGGTACTGGAAGTTCTGACTGACATTGAGTATCTCAAGGTTGATTAAGTTTTCTAAATCTTCTGGAAGTGCGACTAGACAGTTCAGACGTGCGTCCAGAACTTTCAGATTTGTCAGATGAGAGGTTGAATATGGGAGATAACGAAGTTTGTTTGAGTTGACTGAGAGTTTTTTAAGGTTGACTAATTCGAATCCGATGGTGTCTGGCAACTTGGCCAATCTGTTGAAGTTGGCATTTAGTTCTTCAAGTGATCTGCATTAACACAAAATTTCAAACCTTATTAATTACCAGTCACGATCTGTAAGCACTACATTGAAAGACATTTCTCCAAGAGGATAAGAATTAAGAAAGCATATTCTTTGAGTGACCGTTTGAAACAATCTCTTAGGACGTGTGAGAGTCAAGTTCCTGGCCAACTGTAGATCATCCGGTGAAATCTATGGTTTTCATATGGCTCCACTAAGATAAGGCATCCAAACAGGGTATAGGTAGTTCAGGGGTTGCATGTGAGAAAGGTAGGTGCACAAGGGAGTTTAAGTAAACATAAATAATGGCTTAGTAGTAACGTACTTCTTCAGCAAATAAATAATCTGTCAATTAATTAAATGAAACTTAAATAATCAAGAATTACAACTGACCTGCAATTTTCAATAGTTCCAGGGAGGTATTCAATGGAGTTACCAGAGATATTCAAAACTTTGAGTTTTGATAAACATCCAATGGAATTTGGTAGTGTTTTTAGCTGATTTGAATGAACATCCAAATTCACCAGGTTTAGCAATCTAGCCGTTAGAGACTCTGGAATTATCTGTTCAAAGATTCACAATAATCAATTAAATTCAATATCCCAACAGTTCAGATAAAACTAGAAGAATGGTTTCATGATTATCGTACATTCGTATGAAAATCGCTTTAGATACATTTGAAATGGTGTGCTTGGGTGCCTAATTTAGAGGTTCAAAACACCATTCCTATAAGAAGCTAGCTGGTTGGCTACAATATGTTATCTGGACATACACATGAACCTTGTTCATATAGTGTAGGTGTGGCTACTAAATTTGATTATTCGGTTACTCGCATGTTTAAGATCTGATCTCACAAATGTTTTCCGATCATAAATACTAACTCTAGATGTCTAGTCCAAGCATCACATCTTGAAAGATTTTTTCTAATTAGTAATGAGTCTCAACGAAAATATTGAGATGTAAGAATAAAAACATACCTGAATGTTGTTATTGGATAGATCTAGTGTATAAATCAGAGCTAGATTGAGCTCATGAGTTGCTGGAAAACTATCCAAACACAACCCACTAAGATTAACCTCCTCCAACTTATTATTCTGATCTTGATCTTGATTCTCCACCATCGATTTAAACGTCGACGACGATCTCTTCCTCCGCTCCTTTTTCTTGTTTAGCATTTGGTTTTTGTTCAACATTTGGTTATTTCCTTGATCGTGCTTCATGATTTCTTTTCGACACGACAAAATGATTTCAAGAACAGACAAAATGAAAGTTATAACTAGAAACGTATCGAGGAGGAGGTGCTGAAATAGTAGTGTATCTAGTAACAGCTATATATTGAGAAGAATGAGATGGGAGAACACAAAGGAAAACTGTACGAAGGTACCTTGGTCAGACACACAAGTAATAAACTATGTAGGAGGACAGTGAAAACGATAGATGGATTAGAAGAAGACTTTGTAATGGAGAGATCGTACAGACCGTGACCAAGATTTGGATGGGCACGTCTACCTATGTGTAATGTGTATATATCTCTAGTAAAACCAAATCATCTTCATTGATAAGAATCTGCAAATTGTCTCTTTTGTGTCTAGATTAGAGAACTAAAAGTAAACGCTTAGTGTCGGGCAGCTAATCAGACGTTGTAGGTGCTCCCGTGATTTACGGGTAAGTTTTTTGTGTTAATTAATTTAATTTTATTACTACTAATTTTAATTAAGAATGGGGTTACACGGTTGTACTGTACCGACTAAAATCCAGGGAATAATTAGCTAAAAAGTGTTTAGTGGTTTTGTATTTGAATCAAGGGTGGGTGTTGTTGTATTTATTGTCGGCTAGTTTTTTTTTATACACAAAGGCAGTGTATCTCTTTCGTCAACGGCGTTCGGATCTTGCTGTTCCTTGCGGCACATGCGTTCTCAAGCTAAAAGAATGCTGCTGCTAACGTTGTATGTCAAAAGTTACCGACTTGAATTCACAACTTATATGAAAAACCTCTGATATATACTAGTTAGGTTTTGTTTTTTTTATTACCATATAAAAAACTGTCCGCGAGTTATAACTCCAAAGGTGTCACTATCCATACACAAAAACTCCCACAAAACAAATTGTTCACAAAAACCTCATTTAACATAAACTGTTTATATTACCCTTCTAATAATTTAAATCATCCTTACAAAAATAAAAATCAACCCCACCTTTCAATGTTATTATATTCTCATCACCACCAACAACCCACCACCAGCAACACCACCGTTCAACCATCACTGACCACCACAGCGCAACCACCACTGACCACCACCGCGCAACCACCGCCTGCCACCACCGACCACCGCCGCCACCGATCGTCGCCGCCGACAACAACCACCGTCGTCATCCGACCACCACCTCTGCCGCCCATCGACCACCACACCGCCGACCACCACCACCGCGCAACCACCGCCGCCACTGACCACCACAACCACCACCGACCACCACCGCCGCCGCCGACCGTCGCGGGGGATCGCCACCGCTCCACCCCCACGCAATCATCACCACGCAACCACCGCCGCCGCCGACCACCACCGCCGCCGACGACGACCACCACCGCCGATCACCAACGCCGGCCAAAACCAACACCACCTCCAACTGCTGCCGCACCGCCACCAGTACCACGACTGCCCACTACCACCACCGACAAAAATATTAGATAAACCGATTTTGGTTTTATCATAAATACGATGCAACCGATTTTGGTTTCATCATAAATAAGATGAAACCATAAATAGTTTCGTGAGAATTTAACTGCAATAAAAAATTATAAGAGGTATTATACATGTGTATTGATAGAATAGACATCATTGAAATGTCATGATCGACATGGAATGCCTAAAATGTTATTTCGCAAAGATTCGAAAACACTAACGGATGAATTTGTCAGCGTTTTGGCCATTAACGCGATAGTAGTTATTGGCTAGAAAACCTTGCATCACTCCTGATGGACCCAGCTTATCTTTTTGCACCACAGGTACATTTTGTTCCACCTGAACTGGGGGGCCTGAGCAGCAACAGCAGCAGTTGCAGTTGAAGCAGGTGCAAAATGATTTTGATTTCTCAGGACCGGCAAAGAGATATCCTAAAGAACTTTGACCTCCTTCGTAACTGATTCCACGACCCATTTATATGAAATACCAACAAGATTGGTTTCGTCGACAGAAAATCTAGAAAAAAAATCACATATTAGATGAAACAAAAACTTCATTCAAACCTCAACAACATCATTAGTTACAACTAGAATTCAAACCACACAACTACCTAAACATTATCACAGGTAATTCAGTTTCATAACATCCGGTAAAGCACCCACAAACAACATTTTGTAACTCAATTTTTTCTGTTTCAGACTTAACCTAAACACAAATACCACTTCTTTGATTCAAAGCACATAATCTCCATCACAGCTAGCATTGTAAATCCTAATCCACATATATCAAACACAACAACAATTTAAACTCATAAACAAAATTCGATTTAACTAAGGATAAGATTAGATGAAACCATAATTGCTTTCGTCAGAATTCAACTGCAAGAAAAATTATAAACCATGATTCATTTTGTTTGACCACACCAATAACAATAACCTGTGTTGTCTTATAAAAAGAATAACTTGAAACTCGCACAAATATTGTAAGGCATGAACACATAGAGGTTTCAATATTCAGAACAGGGTCATTCAATTCATTCATTATAGCCAAAGCCCAAAGGTAAGTCATACAGGCAAAATAAGGTAAAACTACAATGGTAATTCATTGTACTGCGGGTACATAAGACTCTGACTTGTTAAGTTACAGTGTTTTTGTTGAGATCAAATCATTTTAATTAACGAAGAATAAATCAAATCAATGATAAAAGCTACAAGAAAGGACACATAAAACGTATGATACAAAATATATCACTACTGAAATACTGCTACCCATGAATTACAAAATCGTATGATACAAAATTTACAAGTTTTACTGCAATCTAAGTTTATTGATCAGTGTCTCGCAAACCCAAAAATCCCATGGACGAACTTGCTAATTTTAACAACTCACAAAATCAAATGCAACTGTCCATCTGCACTGATAATCGGGTTTCATGATTTCTAACGTTCCATCAAAATTACTTAGTGCCTATAGTTATCAGAAATGCAACTGGTGCAGTGTTTCTGAATTCCCTAAACAATTATGAAAAATAATATAATAGGGAGCATACACTACCATTCTACCAAGAAACCATTATTTAACATTTGACAAATAAAAAAGTGTAATCAGTTTTAAGAATAAGTAACTATCTTATGATTATTCAAATGAAAATGATTTCATTCAGTCACCTGCCAGTATCCCTTTTCACTATAGTGCTTTGGGTCTATACCTCCAAAAAGCTATATCGCCTTCATCCTCGTCCTTGGCATCTCGATTTAACCAAAAATATATTAACGTACTAGACCTTAAGCAACCATGTTGTGCCTACACAATCAAGATGATATTGTTAGGAACAAATCCCTTTTTAGCCTCAATAACTGAAAGGTTTCTTCTTTTCGAGATCGACAAAAATACGATGAAACCAATTTTGGTTTCATGATAAATACGATGAAACCAATTTTGGTTTCATCATAAATAAGATGAAACCATAATTGAACTCGTGAAAAATGTTTGTCCAACTGCAAGAAAAAATACAAGAGATATTGTACATGTCCATTGATAGAAAGACGTCATTGAAATGTCATGATTACCTGCATATGAAGCTAAGTAAAGACCATCTATAGAATATTTCAATTTAACACCCATACAAAATCTGGATGGTCCTCCACGACATATAAAAATGAAAGCGAAACTGCAATTTAGCAAATTAGTATAGGTAGAAAGAAAGGAGGAAGTGTCTATCAGTTTTCACTCAAACCCAAATCTGGCACCAGTTTTCCTTCTCTGCAAACAGCTTCAGCTGGTCATTGCAAAAATATAAGTGAACACCTCAATTTGAAATTTTAAAAACACAAGCCCCATTTTGAACACACACATCCAGAAAATGGTAGATTATAAAAACCCAATCAACATCATCACTATCAAAGCAAAATTTTCGAAATCACCCAGAAAAATGACAACACCAAGACAAGCAAACACGCAAGTAAATCAACAAGTGAAATGAGCTCCTTAGAAGACAATGAAAATGCACAACACATTCTAATCACAGTGCATCAGTATCCAACTCATCTAATCAAAGAATTACCATCATAAACATCACACTGAAAACCCATTTTAAAAATATGATTAAGAATTACAGTCAATCAAACCCACATCATATAACCACCAAATTCATCATATTTTCACCAGATTAAGACAATTTCAGAGAAATAAAAACTCAAACCAGACATGCAGTACTAAAGAAAAGGAATTGAAATACATACCACTGGGCTAGGTTAAAAAGTTTTTGTAAGACCAAATCGATGATTCATAGAACGAGGAGAAGAAGTTGCAACCTTCGATGGTACGTGTTTGGTTGTAAAGATAACAAAATAGGGTAAAATATATTGAATATGAGAGGAATTTTCGGCACGGACGGGTAAGTGAGGGACGAGTAGTGATTTTGAATTTCTTTTGTATCTTTAAACGGTCTTGGTTTGAGGGGATGGAGGAGAAGGTGTTGATAGAGGACAAGGAAATGGTCGTCGATTTGGTGGTGGTGCGGAACGAAGAGGAGATGATAGATCTGAACATAAAAATAGAAGAAAAATAGACGGAGTTGTTCGTGGAGGAGACAGAGGAGACAAAGGTGCTGCTGATGGTGGTAGCGGAGGTGTTTCTGCTGGTTTTCGCAGAGATATTTTCTGCTGCTGGTGGTGATGGTGGTGGGGAGAAGGAGGCGAAAGAAAAGAAGAAAAAAGAAAAGAGAGAAGAAGAAGAAGAAAGATAAAAAAGGTATGTTTGGCTTCTTTAAAAATAATAAAAA
This sequence comes from Papaver somniferum, assembly GCF_003573695.1. NCBI lineage: Eukaryota > Viridiplantae > Streptophyta > Magnoliopsida > Ranunculales > Papaveraceae > Papaver > Papaver somniferum. The sequence goes on along the minus strand of NC_039364.1, from coordinate 199,613,181 downwards.
CTAAATTTACTCATTATTATTTGATATGGGGTTTTTGTGTCACTTTTTAATCAAATGGTTTTTATTTATTAAAGATAATATGGATGAATTTTTTGTTCCACAAGTTTGGTCACCTTGGTGTTTTGTGACTAGTTTTGTATAAAAAACGTAAAAACTTGGCCAACTCTCTTGACAAAACAAAATGCGTTCTTGGATGGTGAAATTAATCATGTTTGTTAATCTTAATCCAAAGAGTTCGAAAATTCTCCTGACTTGTCTAGCGGTGATGGAACCTAATAAAAATATTTACGAAATCTTGGCCAAACAAAGAGTTCGAAAATTTACCAGACTTGTCTAGCGGTTAACTGTGAAAACAATAAAGATCTCTGTGAAACTAAGTGGTTAACTGTGATCAACGTAGTCAATTTTGGGTTTCGATTTGTCTTGGTCAAGACCAAAACACCGGTACAATTTTATCTCGAGAAAATTTTCGGTGAAATACCAAACTAATTTGCCGCATTTGTATTTCCAAATTCACTTAGTTATTGTAGTTATTACAGGTTTTTCATGCTAATTTTGTCATTTATGACGTTTTTAGATCAGAACCCCTGCCGAACCCTTACTTCCTCCACTACTAATGCCTCTTTTCTTCTTCCATGTTTCTTACTATTCTCTCTCTCCTTTCTCGTATCAATAAAGTTTGTGACTCAAAAAAATCGATCTTTGATTTACTTGTATTAACTGCACATAATTAAATAGTTCTTTAGAGTTTAATATTGGATAAACCGAGACTATTTGTGATTTGATTCCATTGATCTTAATTCAAACATTACAGAGTCAAATGATTTACATTTAGTCAATCTTATGAAGTATGTTTAATGCTTTGATTGATCCACCATCATACATATTAAGTAAAAGAAACAAATTCAAATCACAAATAGTCAAGATTTACATGAATCACAAATTGTGTGGATTTATCCGAGACAGGCGAGTTCTCGGCCGAGTTAAGTCGAATAATACCGAATCAAGATGGTTTCTCCGGGAAAATCTCTTCTCTGCGAGATTATGCATTTCATCTCACCCCAAGAACGAGATCGGAAATATCATTGTCTCACCCCAAGAAAGAGATCGGAAATATCATTGTCTCACCCCAAGAAAGAGATCGGAAATATCATTGAGGTCTCGACGAGATGGCCGAGATCGACTACATTGCCAGTGATTGCAATGGGGTGCGAATTTCAAATTTTATTATGCTATCATTTTATTTAAGAAAAATAACATTGATTTGGTGATTTCGTCTTTCTCATTGTTTTATGCCTTATGCTCGGATGTCCTTGAAGGTCGTGATTTGGGGTGTAGCAATTAATTAGGATTTTTTTAGGTATTGGTTGATTCACTTAGTTCATATCATATTTGGCCTAATTTGTTTCTGTAGCCAAGGTAAACTTATGAAATGAATGGTTTTTTTTTTTATAAAATCTTACGAGATTATTTGATTCAGCGAATTAGGGTTCATTATGAAATATAGGGTTCTTTTATTGAAAATTGAGGGATTTTATCATATTTATTTCTTTTGTTAATCCATGAAATAGGTATCTTTGATATTTTCCTTTGTCAGCGCAAAAATATTACCCCGAAACTCTCATCTTAAAAAAACATACAACGAATCAAATGGAGAAAAATGTAAAAGCACATACAACCTCTCATCTTAAAAAAACATAGTGGCACAACAAATTGAACCACCTTTTCAAGGACTAGATAAATAAAAAAGAGCGATCATCACCTAAGCACCTCTTACTACAATGGATCAAGATAATTGAGTTAATAATCACATAAACTCATGATAGGACAAAGACGAAGTCAAGAAATCACTACAACAAGCCAGGTTAAACTCAATGCGTACTTGAAATAATAACACCCGTCAAGACGAAATTCTCAATCAATTTTGGGTTGCAGGAAGCCAGGATGAACCCTATACACAGTTTCAAATACTAATTTCTGACAGGATTGAAACCCCGATTAAATATTCATTGCAGTAAGACAGGACAAACATCCTACGCAATTTTAATTTATAATAATGATAACATTTCATAGGATAAAACCTGAGCCAATTATACACTGTTGCAGGGACAAACCACACGCGCAAAATCAAACATGATGAAACCCCAAGTCAGTTATCCATTACAGTAAGATAGGACATACCCACATCAACAAACTCACAACTCCCAACATGACAAAACCCCAGACCAAGGAACAATAACGCTGCAGTTTGCTAACAAAAGATCATAACACGACAAGCAGGATAATGATTCTCACATCAAAATAGCACGTAATCATTGAGTTTCACACCGAACATCAGTCATAAGTTTCAGATATAAGGGTTTTCGTTATATCTCTCATGAATATAAGTTCTAAAATAATACTTCGTCTAGCAGTAATGCCCGTGACACAACAAATCTTCTTTGCTCATTTAAGAAAGTTCAAAGAAGCAAATTAAACATGTTTTGGTCGCACAATCATTAGCCTAATTCTAACTGAAAATCCACAAGTCTCATGCGTGAAGCTATAATAACTCTTGTACATCCACTTTAATCCATGAAAACTAGCAGTCAAATTTGAAGTTATAATTGATATCCCACAATTAGCAAAGTTCATAAATAACTTGAAGTTGATCTAAGGACCAGTAGTCCAATTTGAAGTTTTAATTGATATCCCACGGTTAGCAAAATCATGGAAATCTAGTTCTTTAGGAAATGTACATACAAATGAACATTTTATTAGTTGTCAACCATCATCCATATGATCTCCAAGATTATGAACACCAATTTTATGAATATTATTTCATCAAGTTCTTAAATCTAAGGAGTAGTGGACTCACGATATTTTTCTAGAGTGGCAAAACTTAGAATCATAAAAATGGAAGTCATTTGCATAATGTTATACATGGTTTAAATTCGCTGAAAGTCCAAGTCTTCACTATGACTTTTATAACTATCCTATTGTGTATTTCTCATTCATAAATTCTTTGAGCAAAGCACCGTATTAGGACGAAATGGAAGCACAAACATAAATTTGTTGATCTATCAAATAAAAGTTAGTCCTGAAAAAAATAGATAATAGTGGTTAACTCTTCTAAAGACTACAAGATTTATATGAAGGGCAATAACGTTGGGGTAAGTGGGGTCAATTGATCCTCGATGTAGATCTGTTACTGAATCTAAGTATGAATTAAACTACATAATAACTTCTAGAGTGGGACTTTCATGATCATTATTAACCTTACTACCTATGAAAAATATTTAGAAATTTACGTGAATCATAACACTCCTTTATCAGTTCAGGAAACTTACTGCCGATTTCCAGAGCCCTTAAACACTAAAAAATTGAAATTCATGGTGCAATATCAATTATAGCTTCACAACATAGGAGATTATGATGTTGGTGTCATATATGTCTCATTTGTGTTCATGGTGCCAGAGAATATTAAAGTTATGATACTTGTTGGGAAACCTAAACGAATTTCGTCAAATCACGCTTAAACTTTATTTTCTCTAAGATTATTAAGTACACAAAATGACAGAATTTCATCCTATTATACACTCTAAACCAGTACCAAATGAAAGTTAACTTACCTTAGACTTATCGAAATGACATGCAATTCTTAGTAGTATTATGTGGAACAAAATCCAATACCAGAGCAGTCGGATGCAAGCCTTCTTTCCCAGACGGTATTCCGTGTTGCCACTGAGGTAGTGGGATGCTAGCCGACCTGACAACACTCATCGCGCTGCACTTTTGAGTGTTATCAGTCCCAATATCTACTTACCATTCTGAACGGTCTTCCGGGTTGCCACCGAGGTAGGTCGCCACTTAGGCCTAGCAAACTCACAGTGCTTAATCAAGCTAATTCGATTTTCAAAGTAACTGGCATAGCAGTTACAAACTCATTTTCTTGCAAAAGTTGTCTTATTCTCCAACTTTATCTTTTCCTTCCTAGGAAACTACTCGTTGACGAGTCCATCATGCACAGTCTCTAATGGTTTATCAGTACTTTCTTTGATATCAATTATGACAAACGGAAAAATTGCTTTTAGAGCGCCAAGTTGCACAGTCTATAACTCCCCAATGCGCCACTTTGATGCCAGTAATCGGGTACTAAAGCTTCTCTTCTAGCTCCCCATATGCACATTTATTTGCCTTTGCAAGCATGCTTAATAAGCATGTTGCCTGAAAATTTAACTTTCATATTGTTTCAAACTTTTCCTTGTTCTGCAAAGGGTATATAGCCATGAAGGCTAATACTGTTGTATTATTATGCATCGCTGGCGGTCGAGTGTTGTCCAGACATATATAGTACATGCCTTGTACTTGTGCATAGCCATTGCATACCTGTTTCCATCTACCCTACTTAGTCTAGGCATTGTTGAAATCATGCACTGATCTTGCTCGTGCCAAGGGTGTATCAGTCAGGCTCATGCATACTTTCCTTGAATCATCCTTGTGATGCTAGTAGCTTATGCAAGATCCCCTAACTTGCATACCGATACAACTTACCTTTTTGGCCACGCCCATTGTACAATTGGTGCATGCATACGTCGAACGAATTGATAGGATGTATGAGCATCCAAGGAATGAACTGCAACTTGCCTCATTAAGTATGGCAATAATCGTCTCTGCATAACCTTGCCAATGATATGAGTTACCATAATGTCCCAATTAGATGATATGTGCGATAACATGGCGGGCCATCAACTCTGCAACTCATAGCAGATACATATGTACCTTACTGGGAAGGGATCAAGCACTGATCGTAGTTCATCCGCGTCGGGACAAATAAATAAATCCTACTTGTATTGCAAGGCCAAGGCCAAGCAATGTCTAGTCCGTATAACCCAAAGGGTCCTTTCCAAATGATGTGCAAGAATGTGCATCATTGGACTTTCTATCGTGTTACACCATGGTGGTGTATCATTAGTTCTCAAAGTTGCAACGACGCCTAAGCATCATGAAGCTACCTCGAGTGACCAATGTGTCATAAGCTTAAGGCATATCTCCGCTATATGCACCTTCAATCAACTACCTCCTCGTGTATCTATCTTATTGAAAATTCTACAAATAAAAGTTGGGGAGTACTTTGACATGCCTGTGTCACTATTCATGGCCATTGCCATGTATCACTAAATAATGCACCATGATGGTTGTATTTTTGTCTCTGGCCCATAAGCCAACTTGAGTGTTGTACCATGGTGGTGCAACATTACTCTCCGCCATCCACCATGGTTGATGCACCACTGTGGTATGATATTGGCATAGGCCAATGCAGCTTACCAAATGTGTCATAGTGGTGCAATATTGGCGCTAGGCTAATGTAACCTACATAATGCACGATAGTGGTGCGTTATTAATTGGTCAGAGGCCAATGTTCCTCTTAATACACAACGCAAGCTTGAAATAAAGCTTCACCTTAAACCAATGACTCATTTTTGAAGATGCGCTATGCGAAAAATACGCGTGTTAAATATTCTCTCATCCATGCATATGGATTTGTGAGGGTACAAACTCATATTATTTTGTCAATTCAAAATTGATTCAATCGGAGTGTTAGATTATGTTATCATATTTTAGATTATTTTATCAATTTATGATTATTTTATCAATTTAAAATTGATTCAGTCGGAATGTTAGAGTTTCTGAAAATGAGAGATTTTCACACATCAGGATTCTTGCGTATATTAAAGTTGCCTTAGTTAAAGGAGGTTCGACCCTAAAAAGTAAAAGCTTAGAGCATCCACAGTGGACAACTAAAACTAAAATTTTGGTCCAGAAACCACACGCAGTCGAATGGATTAAAGATTAAAAACCAGACTAAAACCAAATATCAGACTATATTTGGTCTGGAATCCGGACCAAGACCAAATTTAGTCGAGCGGACATTAAAAGTGTGCCTGATACCGAGCGCAGGTATAATATCCGTTTATAGCGTGGTGTAAGTATAAAATCCTATGATGGTGGGGCGAACATTATATTTACGTTTGAATCAAAAGCAAGTGTAAAATGGGGCGAAGGTATAATGTGAGACTGATGAGAGGCGAACATTTAATGTGAGTTTGAATGGGGCAGGGGGATAATGTGTGTTCGACCAAATTTTACTCGGCTACCGTAGAGTACCACCACGGACTAAATCCAAAATTTTGACTATTTTCTGATTTTTGGTCTTTGGTTTTAGTCGCACCATTGCATTTGCTCTCAAGGCACATATGATAGGTGCTACTTGTTTGGTCTGTGCTACAAAAGAGTGGCCGATTACCTCACTTAAGAAAACTTCGTATTCGTACTACATATATGATGACTGTATACGGTTGAGATAGGAAACGAAGATTGGTCCCAAGTACAGTAACATTTAATGGCGAGGACTTTGCACTTCTGACTTGGGAGATGCTGAATGAATCTTACCACTTTAATTACCTCAAGTGATGATCCGTGACACCAACTAAAATGTTGAGTCTATATGAAACTTTCTTAGTTGTCCAGTTCTTCAAGACATGCAGATAATGTTGTTACCCATGCCAAAGTCAAACCCGAAAATCTACTTAATAAAAGAAGGAAAATGGAACAACCAAAAGAGTCGTGACAAGAGGAAACAAACAGCACCTAAGTTTTACTTCCAAGACAGATATGTCTTATTAGCCATTTTAGTGTTATTGTCCTATAATATACCATCCACATGAAAAGCTGTTGAGCTTTCAAATCAAGCATTTGGAAACGAAGCCACCGGCTATATTAGATTACTTATCAATTAATAATTTATTGATATGAGATTGTAGTTATTGGGTGCCCATTTAGAGTTAAAAACAACGTCTGGATCAAGTCACAACTATAACTAACAAAAAGAACTAAATTGGATTACCGAACAGAATCATTAAAGCTTGCTTTCTCAACACCTTAACAATCCCTTGTGGTCCTATAACATATTCACGAAATCAGGTTACAAAATATTGCCAACTTGCCGGTGAGGACAGCAGGAACGACAAGTCATCATCATCATAGATTATATATAAATCTAGTTAATAATTTATTCTACTGATCATCTACATACATACATATACCCTCTGATAGTACAGTTGACCGGTAGCTAACAAGAAGCAGATAACCATTTATTGTGAAGAGTACCAATTATCACCTAAGATCAAAAAAAACAAAAACAAAAAACAGCTAGACTTATATAGTTTTTGATATCCTACCCAATAATCTGGTACCCTTCTTAGCATTGTTGGATGGGATGCATGACTCTCCACTGCTAATGTAATGGGTGGAGGTGGTACTTGGTAAAGTTACAACCTGAACTCGAAAATGAGGTGCATCCCTATCCCTCATATTAATTTGCTGATCAATTTTTTCTTACACGGCTGATTTCTATTGGTATACTTGAATAAGGTATGGTTAAAGGGAGTACATCCAAACGAGTCATGTCAAGAAGAATCAAGCAGCACCTTAGTTTTACGCTACATAAGCATATTCTCGGTAGTCTTATCAGAAAATGAGAGACAGATTCTCTGTGCCCTCCCATAAATGTATGGCACTGGAATTAAACATCTGGAATATGAAGCCACCAACCTAATAAATTGGATATGGACATATCACTGATAAATTTTGGAATTAGGTGATATGAAATTGCAGTTATTGATAAACAGGAAGAAATTGAGACTGTGGACTTAAAGAGAGACTAATGGGTCCTGATTAGCACGACCGATTGATTCCCAAATTTACTCGAATGGCCAACTCCATGTAGGGACTAGGAACCAAAGCAGCTCTTGATCCCTAAAATTTGATATGATGCATTCAAAGTTGCGCGGAGGCACCTAAAAAATGTCGCAAGTTTGTAACCACGTCGGACATGCGAATACGAAAAATGTTGCGCGTGACAATGCATGTTACACCAGACAAGTGCGTTGACGAGAAAAGTTGCAGGGACTGTGTCAACCAACATTTGGATCAAGTTCAAACAGGATCAAAGAACAAATCTGTTCCTAAATTCTACTTACTAACTCGTCAGCAAGCCCTTTTGATGATTTCATATTCCCCAGATTTTAGGGGGTTACAAATATTGCCAAGTTGAATATGAAGACAAGAGGAAGAGGAAATCATAGATCATGTACAATGTAGTCAATAGATTTTAGATAAGGACTTGATTGTACTCTGATGCATACCCTCAAGCAGTAGTAGTTGAACTCGCATCATTCCTTTGGAATGCACGGCAACTAACAAAAACTAAATTAAGATTATTAATGAATTGCAAAGAACAGCATTTTGCAGGCTAATTAACAGATAATGACAGACTTAGTATATGCAAATTATGTTGCTTTCACAATGTACCTATTTTCCGCAGTGGTATTGTTGTATTCATAAACAAATTCCTTATAAATAAAAACCGTGCTCTGCCGTAAGAACGAATCTGTGGATGTTTGATGCATACCATTACTGATTTTTATATGTCGTTGGACGGTCTAAAGTCTCTAAACTGCCCGCTAATTGCTTGTCATTAATGTATATTTTAGTGATCATGGAGTGTTTGACTAACTAAACAAGATTAATTAGTGGTGTATTGACTTAAAATTCAAATTCGCATGGATATATTCTTTGGGTTAGCAAATAAGATCATAATAACGTTGGTATCAGCATTAACTTAAATCCTGAAATTCTAATCATTCCCATCACCATCACAATCTCAATCACACACAGTTACATGCCGGCTCTAAACTATAAAAAAAAAAAGTTAATTTTTTGTTCTTCTAAATTTGAAGTTACAATGTAGCGTATCTAGTTTCCACCTTACGGATGAAGCGCTATACCAAACCAAATCCTGGTCCAAACAAATCCTAGCCAATGCAAGGAAAGCTAGCGGATCAAAAACGAAGCATGGGTACTGGACTGACCTCAGTCTTCATCAAGAGTCGAGACACTCAACAGACATTTAGAGCTACAACTCAAAGTTTTCCTGCCTGACAAATGGGAAATTTCACCTTTGGGATGTTTCAGGGCGGGAAACAGTTTAGATATGTAGTGGTTCAACAAAGCCGACCAAAAAATTCAGACATGCTTTCGGATACTAATTTTTGGTACAAAGCAGTTAGGCTTTTGTTATTGTTCTCTCTCTAGTCTAGCCAGTAGAACAGCGTGGTCACTGTTTAAATTTGAAACTCATCATATTAACTTAAAAATACCCCTGGTGTCAACATGTTCTCAAATTTAGGGGTAGAAAAATATTGCCAAAGTTGTGGATGGAGACAAAGGAGAAAAACTGACAAGGTCAAAAATTTTAAGATCTAGTTAAAGATAACTGACCAGGATTTTATGTGGTGGTTGAACTTTGCATCGTTCCACCGTTCGGCCGGTAAAGTGGTAATGATTCAAGCCTCTACTTCCACCATTCTGATCTACCAAATGAATAGCTTTAAAATCCCAGTAGCCATCATTGACAAGATTAACAAGCTCCAAAGAGATTTTTTTTGGGGAAAAGATAAAGAGGGAAGCAAAGATGTTTATCTTAAAGGTTGGACTGATATGTGCATACCGAAGAGCCTAGGGGGTTTAGGTTTTCTCAACTTAAAGCTCTTTAATTTTGCAATGTTGGCTAAGGTAAGCTGGAGACTGTTGCATGAGCCAAAAACGTTATGTTCTCAAGTGTTTAAGCACAAGTACTTTATAGAAAATAATTTCCTCCACCAAAGTTATAAGTGTCCGGAATCTGCTTCATGGGTTTGGAAAAACATTTTCAAAGAGGCACACCTTGTAAGAGATAACATAGTTTGGAAAGTGGGGAATGGGAACAACATAAGAATTTGGGAGGATGCCTGGTGTCCTCAAGGCATTACTTCATCCTCCAATTGGGAACAACAACTACCAGTGGTTTGGTTGAGTGAGGTGATGGAAGATAATCAACATTCGAAAGTCTGGAATGAAAGGAAGTTGCAGCTATACTTCGAGGAACAAAGCATTTCAAATATCAAAGCAATAGAAATAAGGCACGAAGAAGAGGATCAAATGATATGGAAGTTGGAACCCAAAGGAAAATTCACCACCAAGTCTCTCTACAGTCAGCTGATAAGAAGGGATAACACGACCAATCATCAGACAAAGAAAATGTGGCAGAACATCTGGAGTATGAAAGTGGCACCAAGGATCAAAACTTTCATTTGGAAGTGCGTGCAATCCATTCTCCCTTTAAATGAGAGAATCGGACGGAAAATTCAAACAGTAAACAAAATTTGCCCCAACTGTGGGAAGCAGGAAGCAACTCTTACTCATATTTTTATGTGAAAACTACAGTGAGACCCATTATCTCAGATTTTTCCACTGAGAAACCCACGGACAGAAAACTTCAGGCGCGCCCCCATTTTTGGGGAAAAAATTATTCTTAAACCCATAATTTATAAAATTCTGTTTTACTCTTTTCAAAAGGAAACTACTTCTTCAATTCGTTTTTCTTCTTCCTCCCAACTGCAGATCTTCATCAACACTTGAATCAGATCGAGAAGAGCGATTATTTGAGGTCGATGGAGCTACGGTTGTGTTGTTGCAGAAAGATAGTTGAAGCTGCTGCCGAATCTGGTGATGATTGAAGAGAATATTTTGTTGTTACTGGTAATGAATATGTTATGAGATCGACGGGGGTTTTGAGCCCGTTGCTGCTATGAAGATTGATATGATGAATTGATGGTTTTCTGTGATGGTTAGGGTTGCAGATGAACAGGAAAAAAAAATTACAGCAGCAAGGAATTTTGATTCTAATCTGAATCTGTGTTGCAATCCAGAAGATATTGTGGATGTATCAAGATTTAGAAGATGGGGGTTGAGATGTGGAGAGTGGTGTTCTGAAACTACAGTTAGGGTATGGAGAAGATTGAGAAGATGAAGATGGTATTGATTCGAATTAGAGATGGGCTTTGGCCGTTACGATGAAGAAGGGTTTGTTCTTGAGTTCAATGATTAGAACTGATGTAGAGGAGAAAACAAGGGTTGGTGGTGGATCTGAAATTGAAGGGGATTTTAGAAAATAAGGGTTGGTAGGAAAATCATGGTGATGTTGTCGCTTCAGGAGGTGATACAAATTCAGAACATAAAGGTAATATGGAGTTCAATTTGAGAGTTTTCTCTTGATTGATTTTAAGATTATATTGCGAAATTGTTTTGTGATTATAGAATTTAGATGGGTTTTAGTTAGATTTGAAATAGAGATGATTGGTGGTTTGTTAATTACAGAGGAAGGAAGTTTGAGCCTGTTCATGCTTGTTATTATGTGAGTGAGTGATGATTTTGGTTGTGTAAAGGCATGAACTGATTGGGCGTTACATAATAGAAATGGGTTGTTGCAACTGGAATGATGTGGGTTGAAATACTCTTGTGTTAGTAGAGTGGATGATAATGAACTTGAATTACAGAGATGTTGGTGGATGAATGAACATCTAGTGGATATGTTTTGGCTGTAAATGAGTGCTTATGCCCTAGTTTTTTTATGTCGTTTACACTCAAAAAATATTGTTCTGTTTAGTTTACTAGGGACAGTGAGCTGCCATTTCTAGTGGTAAGCTCAACAGTCGGAATGCTGCCAGTCTCTGTGAATTTGATGCCTTTCCGGCCAAACTTCTGGTCAAGCGTAGGCGACGATGTACTGGTTTCGGTAATGTGGTGGCAACAGATGATGAGTTTGGCGTGCGTGTGACGTGAATTTAAAAGAAAATGGAGGTGTGAATAGTGATGCATGACAGGTTATGCATCTACAAATTTGTTGCATAACTTGTTATGCGTGCTCGAAATTGGTTGCATAACACTATCTGCAGTTTTTTTCTTTTGTTTTCTTTTTGCATAACTTGTTATGCAGTCCAGAAAACGGTTGCATAGCATGTTATGCAGCAACTTTTTTGTCACTATCGGAACCAACAAAAACAAAGATCGCATAACTTGTCATGCACCAATAATAATATCTGCATAACATGTTATGCAGTTGTGAAAATCGATGCATAACCTGTTATGCATTCGAAAATATGGCTGCATAATGCATTATACATCTAGAAAATTGATGCATAACATGTTATGCATTGGAAAATATGATTGCGTAATGCATTATGCATCAAATTTTTATGTACGCACTAAAATCAACCAAAACAATGGCAACATAACTTGTTATAAATGCATAACTTTGTTAGGCAGTCGAGAAAATGGTTGCATAATTCGTTATGCGTCTGCATAATGTGTTATGCATCTTTTTTGGTTGCTGCATAATGGTTATGTATCAAGTTTTCGAAAATTTTGCCTAAAATGATGATCAACCCCGATTTTTTTCGTGAAAAACAAAAATTTGATATTGTTGTTTGTACTCATTGTGTAGCTCTCTTAAAAAGATTTCCAACGATATAAAATTTTTAAAATTCCAATGCGCGGATTTTTAGATATGTTATGTCCAAGTTGCGCTTCCAATTATACCCCTGAAAAATTAGGCTGCATAACGAGTTATGCCTGAAAAAATAGTATGCATAACGAGTTATGTATTGATTCTTAATAATTTCATATAATTATGGGTGTCAAAGAAATAATTATGGATGTCACGGTACCCAAAATTAATTGTGGGCCTGACAAGGATAATATTATTTTTTTTGGGTCTCCCCCTAATTACCCCTATTTTTATGCATTGTTAATTTGCTATCTCTGTTTATAATTATCTTCATTTCGATACTACTCTCATGCATTCTGATAATTTCGATTTTCACGTGTGGTTCTCAACCTGGAATAAAAGCAACAACCGTGTATATGATAGCTATGATGATTGGCCTGAGATTCTTGCTACTGTCTTATTGGGAATTTGGAAAGCCAGATGCGATTGGGTTTTTCAAAAGAAAAAGTTACACACAAGTAGAACCGTTGATTTGATTATAACCATGATTAACAGCAATAGGAATACTAAGTATAATTTAGACAATACTCATGACATTGTCATTAGCTCCTCTAGGCAAATATGTTCACCACAAGAATAAATATTGCTATGATTTACTCTAGAAACACCAATTTTGCTGCGGTAGCTTTAATCAACTCTGATTATACAGGGGCCTTTCTTGGTGGAGGGATCTTCTCAGCAACAACAATAGAGGGAGAAGGTATCGAGGAGCAGGCGGCTTATACTACTATCCAGTGGCTACTTCAGCTGAATCATCCTAATGTGCAGATCAAAAGTGACAATGGAAAAGTTTTTGAAGCAATTTCGCGCCAGATATCTTGCTACAGAAGAGATAGAATTAAACTGCATGGAGGAAACTCGAAAAACTTCATTCTATGTATCATTAGCATCCGCACCATGAGTTTAATTCCGAATCAGGAAAACTCTTTAGCTCTCATGCTCGCGGCAAAATGTCTTCATCTTTCTTCTTACTGTCTATGGGACTGCCAGGCCCTGAACTCCTTTTTGCCAACTTATGAAACAAGGGCGGGAGATAACATTTTGGTCATGTAACTCAGGGATGACCCCTGTTTCATCTATTAAAAAAAAAAACTTTGCATCAAAGCTTTGAAATGTACGGCAACAAACAATTCAGATTACGTTTTAAAATGGGGCATTTTGGTTGATACGAATTAGATCTAATGAACAGATAATGACAAATTTGTACACACCGTGTCGGTTCCTATCACATAATTACAGCATTCGTATTCGCAATTAAATTCTATAAAAAGCTGGTTGCTCTAATCTTTCATAAGAACGACTGAACGAGTCTACTAATGGTTGATGCTTGCTTCCCATTACTGAATTTTGAAGCTGTTTGCTCTAATCTTGTCAGTGTTTTTTAAGTGATCATCCAGCCATTGACTAGCTAAATCCGATTAATTAGTAGTATATTGACTTAAATTTCAAATTTGCACAGATATTTTCCTTGCATTAGCGATAAGATCTTAAGAACCTTAGTATAGCAAAAGCATAATACGGTACGGTTTTGAAGTTTTCCTTCTCATCACCATCACAATCACAATCACATTTGACTTTTTATGCCACCATCACAATCACAATCACATTTGACTTTTTATGCCGCTAAACTACAAGGATGAGTTCCAAAACTTTGTTAGAAATTACAAGGCTCACACTATCATATGGAGCTATAACACAAGAGTATATGTTCCTAACTTTACTCCAAACGAAGCATGGGTACTAGGCTGAACCTCAGTACTTCATCAAACACTACAGTCCGCTAAGACTACAACCTAGTACAACTAAATTTGGAAGTTCATAAAATTTATGACCCAATTATTTACTCAAAATACCTTTGGCTTGATAACTAAGAAAATATTGAATATACTTTTACGACTCAAAATAAGAACCACCAAGTCATGGCCAATATAGACTAGAACATGGAATTTCAGGAAAAGCTACTGTTGTTCTCAGAATTGGAGAATAAATGAACTTACAAGTCCAAGTAAATGTTATAAGTAAAGTTTTAAGGGAAAAGATGGACACTTAAATCTAAACAAACCAATCAACAGTTCTGCCTAGATGAATAACAAGCAATTCTTAAGTATTATACTAGAACATATACAGAGTGCAAGAATTTCACACGCACAAGTTAAGAGTACAACCACATAAGACAAGCTTATCATTAAGCAACCATGCCAGCGAAATGTACCTAGCCCATCTATTAGTCCTGTTTCCTCCTACAGCATTTAGTAGACTGAATACCCATGACCCAACAGCCTGCAAAACCCTCAAGGTATTGCATGACTATAACAGTAGGAGGCTACTAGGAAGAAAAGAAAGTGCCTTCACTTTTTCATGTGATTTGTTCGAGCTCCTTGGTATCTGTAATTTGCCCTAAATAACATTTACATTTAAATTATCTAACCAATGTTATAATGCAATCAAAGTGTCCGTCATCTAGGTTATATCTTCTTTCCGAATCCGGTTCTTCCATCCTGTGTCATAATATGGCCTATGTTTATTTCTTTATTATGTGATTCGAAGCATCAAAATGACTTATGAAATGGTTCTCAGTAAACACTGAAACAAATATTAAAGGAAAGCACTCTTCTTTTCGAAATGAGGGACCCCAACCTTGCTAGTTATGCTTCAGAATGAAATATTACAGTTCACATTCTACATGCAATTCTACCATCCAAAGTTCAAAAAAACGACACCTCTTTCTATATCCTAAACTACAGAAAAAACAGAACTGGATGGTACCCACTGATAAGAATGAATTAGTTCTTGTAATTTTCTCAAGTTTCTTAACCTCTAGATCCTATCCTAAAGACATAAGCATTCTTAAATTTTAATCACAATTCTAGTTGTTTTTCGTAGCTTCGGAATGTCTATGTTGCTTCTAGCCTATCTTTCCTGCTATTGCACATGATCTTAAGCATCAAAGTGATTTCCAAAGCCTTAGTAAATTAGTATAGGATACACCTTAAGATTAGAGACAGGTGTACACTATTCCATTGATGATAACCAACCCAAGCTACACAACCTTATTATGCATGAGAGCAGTGAAATACTCACAGTTCAAATTAAACATGCAATCCAACACTACAATAAAACATACCAATCAACACCTGTTTCTTTTGTTCTCCTTACACTAGAATCAAAGAAGCTATAAACGGGACAGGAGCAAATCATAAACCCCTACCTGTTACTGAATTGACTTCTTCTAAGAGTCTAAGAACTTCAATCTTCAAATAAAAATACCAATTTCAGGTTTCTCTGCTTAAGGTCCAGTTATTTATCCCCTAATACATCTCCTTATTCCAAGTTTCGGACTTCACCACCATCTAAAACATTAATCATATGTGATGCGCCTGTGTCTGTGAGTTCATGTGTCTGTCTGTCTGTCTGTCTATGTGTTTGTGTTCCTCAACTTCTAGATTCTATCACAAGTATTCATTTGTTTCAGATGCAATCACCTATTCTAGCTTATACTGCCTAGCTCTGGAACATCTATTCTGTTTCTAGCCTGTCTTTCCTGCTCTCACACATGATCTCATTCTCAGCCATCAAAGTGCCTTATGAAGTGCTTAACTCTAAAAATACCCTGGTGTACACAGTATATAGAAACATATCTAAAAGCTTCAAAATTCAACTATAATTATAAATTTTCTACCTAAGAATCCTTTGATTTGTGATGATTGTACATCTGCCAACTCCAGAACTTCAGGTTTCAGCAGCATTCTAAGGTTTTGTTCATACATTTATGTTTGATGTAGATGCATTGGCTTAGAAAATCTTTTGGAACATATCAAGTACTAAATCCCGAATGTTAATTTAACAAAATGATATCAACTAACAATTAACAAATAAATATCACCCAAAGTCAAAGTAACAGAAAAAATAAAACCATAAAAACTCACATTCTTCTCTATAATATAATATGTTACTTGAAATAAAGTTGTAATTAAGCTTAATACAACATACTTCGTCAAATGTCTTTAAAAAGAAAAGAAAAAAGAAAACCCTAGTCTTAGATTTTTGTTTTTCCCCAATTTATTTAAGATAACCAGGAATTTTAATACGAATAAAGAGCATACTCATGATATATGCAATAACAACAGAAGCAATCCCGACTGAAACGAAGAAGATCTTAACACTTTTATCACGATTACGATCAAAACCAAGATCTAAGAGAATAATACCAAGACCACCAAGAACAAACATAAAACCAGATGAAAGCCCTTCAATTATGTACTGACCGTTAACACGTCCAGGCAAGAAAACAACTGGTCTAACAACACCTGTAAATCTATCTTGAGTAGATCCAATCCCTGGTGGTTCAACAATTACGTCGTATACAAATCCTGATACAACTAAGAAATAAGTTAATAAGACTAATGATAACACTGTCATTGGTGATGGGAGGGTAATTGATGGAAGTCTCATGGTTTTCGCCATTTCGTGTTGTTATGTCGCAGATCTCAGAGAGATTTGAGTTTTCTAGGGCTTCTTTTGGATTCTGGGGGTTTAGTCTTGTTTGATGATCTGGTGAAGAAGTGGGACTACAAATGACAATTACTTATTTCCACCCCATTTTTATTCGAGTATGGCGCGACCAGTCGTGCCCACAAGGCTCCGATCACCACAGTTGTGTGCCTCGTATTAAGCACCACATCACTTTAACTTGGTCCAATTCGGTGCACACTCCTTTGAAGAGTATAGACCATGATAAAAACTATATCGCATCTGATGTGGCATCCTACATAGCAATGAATGAAAAAAAATGATTCTGAAAAGTTGTCTATGGTAATGGGTCGTTTTCTTCCGCTAGGTTCCTCTTTTTCTTTTTCAGTTTTTCTCCAACAATTACTTCTTTCATTTGACTGAGAAAAACGATAGAGTGAACAACTGAACATGGATTGAAAGTGTTGATGCTAATTGATTAATGTAACGACGAGTAATTTTGTTGTAAAATGTAGCATTTAATCTTCTATATTTGATCTTCTTCCGTGATTAAAAATTCCTCTTCGAGGAATTGCTTATCCATTCCATCTTTGTTTTCTTTTTTCCATTTTTTTGTTGCAGAGAAATGGTAATCCTTAAATCTCAAATCTTGGTATTCTTGAAGGACTTTTGACACAAGTTTCTAAGGAAAAAATAGTAACAATGTAGCATTTAATCATTTTCTACACGAATTACTTTCTTCATAATTAAAATCCCTCATTTTTGTTTGATTTACATACTCCCTCCGTTCTTTTTTAATAGGCTGGTTTTGTTTTTAGAAAAAAATAAGGAAATTAAGAGAACTAATCATTGAAAGTGGTCCTCATGACACTTGTCAATAAAAGAAGTGAAGGGAAATGGTCCCCATGACACTTGTCAGTAAAAGAAGTAAAGTGAAGTGGTCACATGACAGTTGTCATCAAAAGAAGTTAAGAGAAAAGTGGTCCCACAAAACTAAAGTAACATTTGATTTCCCAATTAGGAAACCAACCTATTTTTTTGAAACTTTTATTTATAGAAACCAGTCTATTATTTTAGAACGGAGGGAGTATATTGTAACAATAAAAGTATGTTTGTTTCAATTGACGATGAATGCGTTTGTGAAGACATGGGTTAGAAGATTTAATTCTACAAGACTTGGTTAATTACATGTGATTGATGATAAGTGGTTAAAACTTTTGGGCTAGAACTTAGTGTTTTAATGTGTGATATGGGTTGAGGAGCCAAGGGAATAAAGTGCATGTTAGCTAGAAATGTCTGAAATCTTATCAAAAATACATATATTGAACTTAATTAGACTCAACGCACAGTTAACTTTGAATGTAAAGCATCTTGCAATTGCAAGTATTGTACTAGTTCTTCCTTTTTTTGTGCGGTATTTTTTGATACCAGCCAAAAAGGACTTTGAAAGATCAATTTCTTAAGGGTGCAGGGAGAATAAGTGATAAAGATCTTCTTGATTGTGTTAAAGAAAAATTGAGTAGATGAAAAACCTTATCTTTTTTTAGCTTCATGGCTAAAGATTTCGCTATCTTCTGGTTTTTTCACTCTCCCTCGGATTTTGATCTAGATACTTACTCCCTAACGAAATATTTAAATCAATGATCCTTATGGAATAGACAAATTTTCAGACTTTCTCAGAGAAATCAGACACGTTTTCTATTCTTCTCTCTGCCACATCATATCCACATAGGATACTGTTTTTAGGACGTTTTTTGACTGATCTGTTAAGAATTATTGAATATATTAACCCTATTGGTTGCCTAAAATATCTTCCTAAAACAACCTGGCTAGTTTTTTTTCTAAGAAAATAGATCCATTATTAAAACAAAAGGATTGCAAATTTTGGTTCAGGAAATGAGGATAGTCAACTTTCCAAGAACCTGTTACACTCTTCCTTCTACTGTATTTAATTGCTTTGTCAGCAGATAAATTTAGGTCTCTCTTGATATACTCAAACTTAGAAAAGTAGATGTTGTTAACTGAGACTAAACAATCATTTAGAATGGATCTAGCAGACCAGCTAATCTGGTCACTAGCTTTATTCAGATAGGAAATGACACTACTTGAGTCACTTATGATACAGATGGAAGATAGATTTTTAGAGTTACTCCCCAGGATAGCTTTAAAAATTACTATACTTTGCTAGTTAATCTGTGGGCTATTATGCACCCTTTGTAGCAACCTGTTAAGTCAAAACGAACAATCTCAATTTCATATTTGTCAGTATCTTTGTCATAAGAAGCATCGCAATAGATTATATGACAATCATTTGGTAAATATGCATTATTAGGTGGCTCAGAATTTATATGATTGAATGATTGATTACTGGAAATGTTGTTGTTGAAATTAGACATGGTTTCATTAATAGTATCATAGACCATCTAGCAGTGGCAGTATGATTCGACACTTTATTTCAAATATTTTACAACATCTTTCTTTCCATATACTCCATGCAGTAGTAAATAAATCATGGATTATATATCATTAGAAGTACAACGAACAATCCATTTATGAATCCAATCTTTTATGCTAATGTTACATATTGAAGGACTAAGTGATCACTGGGAGTTAATCAAAGACCACACATCTTTAGCAAACTTACAATGCAGTATAATATGCCCATCAGACTCATGAAAATTATCATCACACATAGCACATACGGTATTGTGGTTATTATTGCATCTATGAAGCTTACTCTTTGTAGAAATAATATTTTGTACACATTTCCAAAGAAAAAAGTGAACTTTGGGGAGAACTTTTGCATACCATAATTGTTTATAAGAAGGAAACCAACTACGAATTGAGCAGAACTGACAGAATCATTAATTGATAATGAATATACAGATTTAACATAGAATTTACCAACAATGTTATGAGGCCATATTATCATATCATTATCAAATATGGGTATTCTAGTTTTTAGGATCTCAGTACAAGTATCAGGAGTGAAGAAATTATGCAGTAATTTAAATTCCAGTTTCCAGTGTCCTGGTTGATGAGTTGAGCTACATGCATATTGGGATTAGGGTATGCAATGCAGTGAGGGTGTTTAGAATCTTTAATTCAATTATCATAGAAAGCTCTAATATTTTTTCCATTCCTAACTTCCCAACACGAATTTTTTATGATATAATACATTCTTATACTAATATTACTCCAGACCCATGAACAAGTTTTCCGTTTAGTATAATGCAAAGGCCTACAATTCTTGTAATAATTGCATTTACGTATCTTGGAACAAAGAGAGTCAGGATTTTGGACCAAGTTCGAAGCAGTTTTAGCGAGTAAAGCAGCGTTGAATTTCCTAAGGTTTGTAAAACCTAAACCACCATTCATTTTGTGTGTACAAGTGTTGTCCCATTTTTTTTTATATAAATTCCTCCAAGCGCATTCTTACCCCACCAAAAGTCCCTCTGAGCCTGATTCACTCTCTTTAGGATTTTATCTGGGAGTAAGAAGCAATTCATGTAATAGTTGGAAGACGACCTAAGTACATGTTCAACCATTACAGATCTACCAGCTTGAGTAAGTTTAATAATTTTCCACTTGGATACTCTCTTATTAAAGTGATCAACTAAATGATCAAAAGTCTCATTTCTAGTGTGATCTACGAAAAGAGGTAAACCAAGGTACTTGTCAAACATATCAACTTTCTTGACACCTAGGTGATAAATAACGAAAACACATCAGGATGAAGATTTTTACTGAAAAAACAACTTGGCTTTTGGAAATTAATGACCTGACTAGAATAGTTGTTGAAGTCTAATGAGGGACATAAGATTGTGTAAGGACCCTCGACTCGTCAACGCTATTAGACTAGTCATGAGACGACTAAGCCGCTAATGACTCGACTAATTAGAGATGAACCTTAATTAATAGAAATAACCTAACAATGATCTAGATATGAAACTAGTACCATCGGTTAGATATTGATAAGTTATGCGAGATGGACTACTCGAACGTGTCAGTCAGATGCCGGACGAAGAAGATATTATCAGATTAGTGAGAAGGGTAAAAGAGTTTCTTTGTTTTTAGACCGACTGCGGTTGCCCTTATCCATTTTTGGGTACCTCAGTATTTCTCGTTGTCCTTATCCCAATCGATAAGATAGGTATTCTTCTTTCTCATTTTCTTTCTTATTCTCGTTTCTTCCTTTCTTCTTTCTTCTTCTCCTGCTCTTTTTCTCTGTTCTTCTTCCCTGCTAATTTTTCTGTGTCTTTCGATTGAGAAAATCATTTGATATTGTAGTACAAATGATATTGAGGATGGAGTGGTTCTGATTAATGAAGAAGAGCAACTGAAAACTGTTTTAGGTTTGTAATAAATCAGAGAAGATCGAATTAGGATTGATATGAGATTGAGAGGCGAATTGAGATGTTGGTGGACGAAGAAAAGGAGGGGTTGATGTTGAATTGTCGAGGTGAAGCTTTTCTGGCGTTGAATCGAAAAGAAAAGGTAAATCAGGGTTTTGAATTAAGGTTTCTAATTATTGAAGTCCTTTTATGAGATTGTTATTATTTGATTGATTTAATAAATGGGTTTGTTCTTAATCGAGTTGAGATAGAGGTATAGGAATTTAATGTTAGTTTCTTTATCGATCAATTTGGGAATTAGGGTTTTTATAATCACAGACCTAGGGTTACTGAGTTTAAGTGATAGATGAAGAAGATGAGTAAATAGTGGTGGTTAGGTTCAATAGAGGTTGTGGTGTATACATGGATTTGGAAATGGTGTTGATACTAAATTGGTTGTTGGTGCAAGACATGGCAGAGTATTGGATGTTGAACTAGTTAAAGGTTACTTAGAATATGAACTACAAGTGAATAATATGATGCAGCTGTTGATGTTGTGACACAGAAGAGTTGGTGAAGACATGAAGTAAGAATTGGATACTGAATTGGTAATTCAGATTAAACTGGTAGTGGATTTGAATTACAAGACTCATGAATTGGGAAGTAAATAAATGGAGCTTAGATTTTAGAGTTATAAGTTGAGTTACAAATGAAGGAGTTGATGATATTGATGAGTTGTGCAGCTGATAGGTGTTGCAGGTGGAGTTGAGTTACCGAGTGGTGGTTCTGTGGATTTTGTTAAGTTGCAGGTAGTTGTTGAATGTGAAATTGAGTTACAGTTGTAACTAGTTGAGATGGTGGAGTTACAAATGTTATAGGAAAAGATGAGGCCAAGATGCTATCCATTTCAGATATTTATAAGGGATGTGTTTGAGTAAGGTGTAATGGCCTTGCAGACTTGAGAGCGATGATGCTACTATCTGGTGGTGATTCTGAAGTTGTAGTTCAGAGGGTCGATAATGTTGTCATTGGTTGAATGAATGGTAGTACTTTCTGGGAATTGCAGGTGTTGATGAAGTTTTTCTATGATGGAGGATTTGGTTGTTATTGTGTTGCTGAAGTGCAGAGGAATATGTTGAAGAAATGCAATTGAATTATGAAGGATGAACATGTTTTGGAATGAATTGTATTTGAAGTGCATTGTTGTTTCAAAGAATACTGCAGTTTGAGTTAGTGTGTGTTTTAGATAAGAAGTTGTATCTATTAGAGTTCTATTGCTGAAATTGTTGTTAATGATAATATTTGTATGAACTCTTGTGTTCTGAATTGGAACATGTTAGTCATCCCAGTCAGTCTAGATGACTCAATCTGTGTAGCTGACTTAGAGTATCTGATTGAGTTAGCTCAGTTACCAGACTTGACTCAGTGGTTTCCTTGTTTGACCCGATTTGACTCAGTAGACCGAGTTAGACCAGTCTTGACTTTGACCATTGACCTTGATTTACGTTTACCGTTAGTTTGACCCTTGACCATCAGATTGATTATTAATGGTCGTTAGTTGATTCTTATGGACTGGACCTTAGATTAGTGGGCTTCTTTAGTGGGCTTAGGCTTAGGGCAAGTTTCTTAATGAACATGAGTTGGACCCTTTATGGTCTGAATTAACATTTGGTTTCTTCTACAAAGTTGTAAATACTTATTAGACTTATCAATGGACTAGAGAACCAACTTATTTGAATTAGTAAACCTTTAGATGTATTAAGGATAGATAATGAAAAGGGTGTAGAACCATAAATGGGTTTAGATACATTAGATAGTTCACTTAGCTTATAACTAGAGAATTGTATTAGATTATGTTATGAGCCTTGTGTGAGCCTTTTGGCTAATCTCTTAGAATTCTTGTGTGATTAACAATTACTATTTATTAACAACGATCGATTCAAAGACTGAGCCGGTGGATTATGGATCTCAAGGTAGGCGAGGCTTGTCATCAAATAAGGTGAGAACTCTGTAACCTTCTTGTAATCATTGAGCATTCTTTCTATATGCGAGCATGAAGAGTCTTTGTTACTTGTGGAATAATGTTTGTGTGTTTGACTATTTGTGTAAATGTATGCATGTGTCTTGATGTGCATGTAATATGCGTTGTATGTTTTCCCCGCAAGGAGTGTCTGTGATTCCCCACGGCTCCTTGCTAAGTTAAGTATGGCGACTTCTTTCCCGTTTTAATATTACTTAGTAGGGCGGCTTCTTCCCCGTTTCGATAGTATGTAACTAATTTAAATAGTAGGCGGGCTTCTTCCCCGTTTTAATATTACATAGTAGGGCGGCTTCTTCCCCGTTTCGATAGTATATGCTTAAGAATAGTAGGGCGTATTCTTCCCTGTTTAAATATTACGTAGTAGGGCGGCTTCTTCCCCATTTCGCTATTATATATACTATTTTATTTTGGGGAAATCACTCGTGTGCATATTATATGTTAGAATACGGGTATCCAACTCAAAACCAATTGGAAATGAGTGGAGAGGCCCAAAGGGTTATAAACTGCAGGATCTTAGATTGCCCAGACAATGTGGGACTGATAATCTCAACACGCCCCCTCACGTGTAGCCTCGTTAGGTCTAACACGTGGACAATTAAACCAGGTGACGCGGAGTCAAGGCGCGATCAAATGACTCGTCGCAAATATCCTGCTCTGATACCATGTTAGAATACGGGCATCCAACTCAAAACCAATTGGCAATGAGTGGTGAGGCCCAAAGGGTTATAAACTGCAGGATCTTAGATTGCCCAGACAATGTGGGACTAATAATCTCAACACGCATAGTGCTTGACTCTATTTATACTACGTATGTACAACACATAGCGCTTGACTGGCTCCTAAATAAACTCGCCACTTACTTGACAACTAACATTTCTAAATAACTAAAGAGACCGATTCAACCACCTAATAATACTCGACCAATACCACCAACATCACTTACTTTGACTAGCCAAAATATTGCATTTATTCTGTCACAAGTTAGTGCATACTTGTCCTATTATTTTGGGAGTTTGTTGATTAGATTTTGAGTAGTTTTCTGGTAGTGGGAGTACTGGTCGAATAAATGCAATATTTTGGATATTCAAAGTAAGTGATGTTGGTGGTATTGGTCGAGTATTATTAGGTGGTTGAATCGGTCTCTTTAGTTGTTTAGAAATGTTAGTTGTCAAGTAAGTGGCGAGTTTATTTAGGAGCCAGTCAAGCACTTTGTGTTGTACATACGTAGTATAAATAGAGTCAGTTGTAATGTTACAAGGTATCTCAAGTTTTAATGAAAATGTAGACATTAAAATCTCTTTGTGTGTGTCTCCCTCTCTACTCTCCTCTATACCCATTTTGCGACATTGTATCATAGCTAGGGTAGAGAGAGGTAGAGAGGGTCTAGAAAATTTTGCGACACAGGACCGGCTACATGGGATGACGGGTTCACCATATAATGCCCAGATGCTCGAATGAGCAGAAAATACCAAAGTCTCTAGAGGACCAGTTGGTGAAAGAATGATTAAATGTTGGTTTAATCATTTACTGAAATAATGCTCATGTAAGCAACAAATCATAAAACCTGATGTAGAAAATATGAGGGGCCGACCAAGAGGTCATGAGATCGGCTCTTGATGGTCATGGGACCAGTAGATGGTCGTTTGAGCGAACTTCCAATTGTTTGGAAAGAGTTCGAACCTAATATGAGCAACGGAGCAAATTAGGTTAAAATCATTAAAACATGCGGGACCAGCTGTTTGCAAGCCTCAGGATCACCCTTGGTCGGTCAAGGGGATGTGCCCGTGTCACCATAGTGTCCGTGCTTTAGTGTTGAGAATTTTGATATTTTCTGATGCACGTTTGAGCAACATTTGGAGAAAATATGCAAAATCCATGGTTTTGCTGATACCGGCAAAAATACATGAGATGATGAAAATAATAAATAAACAAGGAATCACAAGGTGTGGGACCGGCCACGGCTAGGGCATGGCCGGCCGGCTGACACGCGGTCCCACATGCTTTTCCCAGTTTTATGTGATTTTATGTATTTTTCTCTCATTTAAGGGAAATTCCATGAAACTGGAGAGTTTGGCGAAATTAGGGAACTTCCATGAGATGAGAGACATAAATTAAAATATAAAATAGAGAATGGGAGTGTGGGACCGGCAATGGCCGTGGCATGGACGGTCGGCCAATGGGCGCGAGCCCAAAGGCACTCTTCCCAATTTTATGTAATTTTGACGATTTTAGATAATTTTTCATAAAATCAAAGGGATTTGTTGAAAACCAAGATATTTTGTTGAAATCAGGGAGTTTTCATGAAATCAGGAAACCAAACACCAAATAATAATAAAATAATGGGCATGTGGGACCGGCTAGGGCATGGCCGGCCGGCTAGAGCCCGGTCTCACAAGTTTTCCTACTTTTCAATGATTTTAGAGAAAATACATGAAATTAGGTAATTTTAAGGAAAATTCATAAAATCAAGGAATTTTCATAATTTGAGAAGGAATAATAAAATAATGGGACGTGAGGTGTGGGACCGGCCACGACCAAGGCATGACCGGCCGACCGGCGGTCCCGCGACACCTTTCCCTAGTTTTATTATTTTTTGATAAAATCATGTGATTTAGATAAAAATACATGAAATTAGGTAGTTTTCATGACTTTAGGCAAAATTCATAAAATCAAGGAATTTTCATAATTTGAGAGAAATAATAAAATAATGGAGGCGTGAGGTGTGGGACCGGCCACGGCCAAGGCGTGGACGGCTGGTGCTCGGTCCCGCGACACCTTTCCCTAATTTTATTATTTTTTGATAAAATCATGTGATTTAGATAATTTCTTTGAAATAAAGGAAATTTGCTCGAACGAGAGGATTTTCATGAGATCGTGAAAATAGTAAAAATATGGTAAAATATAAAATTGGGCACGGGACTAGTCACGGTATGACTGGCCGGCTGGTGAGCCTAGTCCCCTGGCGCTTTTGTTTAATATTTTATTATTATAATTTTCCCTTCCTATTTTGCATAGGTTCCTCGTTCGTTCGTATTTTTTAAATGCTCGTTTGTGCATTCAAAATGCTGGTCTGTGCATTATCTGCTAATTACACTTGCACCATTTTTGTCAGGGCTTATTCGATGCTCAGATGCCTGTTCTGTTGAATATTTATTACTAACCTGTGGAATTCTGCTGGGAAGAACCACAGATTGAAGTAACGAAATATAATGAGGAATCGTAGAATATTGCTGGATATTCAGACGATTAATTGACGACTCGTAGAATATTGCTGGATATTCAGACGATGGCTCGTAGAATATTGCTGGATATTCAGACGAATTAAGATAATTAATTGTTGGCTCTATACTAGAAGGGCTTCCTGTCTAGGAGCATTAATTATATGAGGGTTGAGCAATATGAACTTGCTGGAGTTTCATATTCCTCTTGCATGGTCGGGGAAAATCTGGTTACATCCCGAAGACGTTGTCGCTCTATACTAGCAGACATGCTGTCTAGGAGCCGCCCAATCTTTCGATTCTATACAGTATGAGATGTGTCGTGGCCTTCTCTGAGAGACTGCACATCTTCATCTTCTCTGAGAGACTTTATCCATCAGAGGTGGCATGAGCTTTGACGCACAGAGACATGAGTCTCGATACTCATTCGATTGCCGGATCCGGAGTAATTACTGAAATTGCTCAGTATTCATGAGATGTGCCGTGGCCTCAACTGAGATACTACACGTCTACACGTACTCTGTGAGACAGCCTTCTCAGTCAGAGATTTATGACATGATCTTTCATGCTTTAATGAGAGACATGAGTCTCAATACTCATCCGGTTGCCGAATCTGGAGTATAGTTTTACAATTCTACCCTTTGTTGAAAATCCACCATCTACAACCGTCAGTTTTCAAATATGCTTATTTGGTTCAAGGGC
Organism: Papaver somniferum; assembly: GCF_003573695.1. Lineage (NCBI taxonomy): Eukaryota > Viridiplantae > Streptophyta > Magnoliopsida > Ranunculales > Papaveraceae > Papaver > Papaver somniferum. The sequence goes on along the minus strand of NC_039364.1, from coordinate 199,585,989 downwards.
TTCACTCCGCAAACAATTTAGCAATTGCAAAATGCTATGAGTGGATAATTTCGCCTCAGCAATATTACACCCAATGGTTGGATTCAGAACTTCTTCAGGTTGATCATCCAATCAAGAGATTCATTGCGCAGGATGTGGCTAAGCATGACAGACATTATGAAGGATACTCCTTTCTGCACGAATGTCCATATGTGCCACAACCACATAATTTCATCACACGAGAAATTCCGAATGAACAGAAGATATTCAAGGCACGGTCGACCAAACCTAAAAAATTTCATGAAGGGGACCTGGTTCTCAAAGCAGCTCAGCGTGGTCTTCATTCAACAAGGAACTCCAATTGGGAAGGACCATTTATGGTTGCTAAGTCCATAACCGGGGGATACTACAAACTGTTCAACACAGACGGCAGAACCCTACCAGTAATTCACGAGAATTGGCTTAAGGCATTTGTCTGAAATTATCAAACATCTGAGGTACTGGGCGTTTGAAGCATTCATGACGTCCGGATTTGGCATTTAGGATTTTCTTTCATTGTATTTCGATTCCTCCAAAACGTTTGCAATACTTGCAATCAGTATTTGAATTCAACAGTTTATCAAAATTCAATTCATATTTCTTAAAAGAAAATCTCTATCAAATCCAAAAGAAAATCCTTAACCATCTACCAATCCAAAACCAGCTAATATCAAAACCCAAACAAAACCTCACATCTCTCAAAAGTTCAGAAGTTCAAGAGATCATGAAAAAGGAAATCAAAGAAAATCATCAAAAATGGATTTTCGCTCCTCTGCATCCTTCAAGGCCTGTAAAGCCGTCTTCTCCTTGTTCAACTCTTCGGTCAGCCTGGCAATCTTGTCTTCTTTCTCCATCACAGCATCATGGGGAAAGGGTATGTTGTTCTCACATGAGTCCTTGATAGCGTTCATTTGCTTACGAAGCCACTTCACATTGAAGCCAAGACTTTCTGAATTCTCCAAATTAAACTCCCAATCAAAGAGTATATCTGGAGTCGCAGTATTTCTATCCCTAGTGCATATATCACTCACGACACGCAAGATAATACCTACTTGCATTGTTAAGGCATAAGCACGTACAGGGTTCTTATCAACGATCATGTGACCAAACTTCTTCCATATTTTCTCATACAAACCTGCATATCCAATGGGAACGCTGAATCCACCAATTAATTCATGATACGGGAGTGAAGCATCAAATGGAGAATCAAAATCAACTCCTGGACTTGGATATTCATGCACCACTATACGGTTCTCAATTACTGGGGCCGCTTCTACAATCAGGGCAACAATATTCTCTACCGGTGTTTCAGTTTCTTCTATCACTGAAGCAACAACAATCTGGGTTTCCACAACTTCGGAGAAAACCTTCTCATGGACTTGAAGTTCAGGGATGGTTGTTTCTTCATCAATAACTCCAGGACAGTTCGAGTTATCCTCGTTGGATTCAATATCCTCAACTTCGGTATTTGACACCTAATACGAAGATTACATGAGGTTAGAGTCATTTAAGCATGAAACCAAGTGAGATTATAAAATATAGTATACAAGCAATACAACATCATCAAAGTTCATCATTATGCACCCAAGACACGAGCAAATAGCATGAAAGTCATGAAGATACGTTTTACGGTAACCTCGTCTGAAGAAACTGTACTCTTCCATGTATTATAAGACAAACGGGGAGAAATATACAAGTAATCTTAATATGGGTTATATACCATTCTATTCGTATATATGTCCTCTAAAACATGTCAAAATTTCATAATAATCCAATGAACGAGCAAGGAGATGTGGCCAAAACATTGAGCAACATACCATCTGAAAAAGTTCTGAAAGTCTCCTGGAAGTTTACTATTTCTCCTTTTTCAGGCCCTGAACATGCTCAAAACTTAAAAATATTCTTTGTTAAGCTTGGAAATTTTCCGGGATTGAATATGCATATGCATATCATGAAAATCCGACTCCAGATAAGGGTTTTACGACGTTTTTGCTAAAAAACTGAGTTCTGAATTTTCTGACGACGAATTTCGACTAAGTTTTTCGTGTATGCACATGGATTCTCATTCATTCATTCACAAATAAGCACTTTCATACTTCTATGAAGAGGATTCAAGACATGTACTTACTTGGGGAGTCTCCGAAGTGTTCGAGGATTTGGGATTATCCGTGTTAACGACAAGGGGCTCATTACTTCTATTTGGCTCTGATTCTTTGGAAGTGCCTTCGTTTCTATTCTCAGAGGATGGTAGAGCATCGGCACTCTCCATCTCCATGACAACATCCTCCTGAACACATCCTCAACAATCAACATTTTATCTAAAAACCATCATAATTGAATATGCGAAGGGATACTTACGGCTTCTTCTTCATCGCTCAGATCAAGAATTGTTGTAGGAAACCGAAGACCATCGATACTTGATGGAGTAAAATTCTGCAACATAATAACAACATTAGTTTCACGATCCTAATAATGTGCCGCGAGAAAAATTCACAACAAGGAGAATACCGAGAACTCACCAAAGAACCAATTGGGGACTTTATGGTATTAGGTAACAACTTATAACTTTTGTTCCTTCCTTCTCCACCGTGAACAATCGCTTCAGTTTCTTAGAAATCTACACGGATTCGAGGTCTTACATTACGACCGTCCTGTGGTAAAATTCAATAACATAATTAGAATACAGTTCTGTTCTCATAACTTCATGAAGATTATACGAAGAAACATACTTTCGTTTATCATCAGAGAGATACTTCAATCTTGGTCGACCAGAAATCATCTCAGTACAAGGAGGATCCTTCACTGGAGGCTGACCAGCCATCACGTAATCACGCAATCGCTGAAGTTGTTGATCCCAAAAGTCTATATAACCTGGAGTTACATATGCAAATCTCTCGGAGCAAGGGAACTGGTAATTACTTCCTTCCATATGAGTATGATCTAAATGGGTTCTGAGCTGTTCAACTGATGGCTTCCTCCTTCGAAAAGTTGGAATACACTGATCCATACCCATTTGTCGATCTGCTCTGTCAATATTATATTCCTCCACTGAGAGTCCTCTGTATATAGCCGATATCAAATGACCAGGGGTGCAACTCAACATGAAATATCTTTCGCCATCACTCAGATTTGCACCAGACATCAGCATCACACTCTCTCCAGTATTGAAAGTTGTTGGCTGGGAAACATAAGCAGGAACTGACACCCACGGGCGGAAGTTGAACTCAGATTCATCATCCAACATATCAATGAGGCTTGCTTTAGACCGAGGATGCTTTGTAGACCAACGCATGATCCTGACATTATCTTTTTCAGAGAAAATGTGACGAGCATCAGCATTCGGTCCTTGCAAAATATTACGTGGAATAGGCGCATAATTCTTGAAGTGCTCCCACATCAAAGCTTGAAGAAACATCGTATTGGCATAGCACTCAATCTTCATAAAGCCATTCGATACACTGGAGTTTATAACCAAGGAGTCTAAGTTAGAATATAAAGAACCCAAGTGCAGACTACCTATTGGGAGTTGCTCACCTTGAGCCATCTTGATAGCAAAGGGGATCACGAAGGGCTTCAACAAGTTTCCAGTGTCTTCAAATATGTCTCTCTACAACCATAAACATAAGAAAGCAACAATCGGTAACATACCGTCGATGGGTTTATCAGAAATCTCGTCCTTTGGCCACCAACGTGTCAACCAATGAGCATAGCACCCTTTACTGCCAGATGCCTTATTCACTTCCTCCATTGCAGCTGTCAAGATGTTGGAAATTGCAGTCTCCTCATCTGAAAGATCTCCAGGGAGATTGCCCGTGATTGGGAGATGCATCAAAGCAGCCACATCCTCTAAGGTAACAGTAAACTCTCCTCATCTTCATATGAATGTGTGAGTGGGAATACACCAACGAGCAAGTAGAGCAACAATACCTCTCGCATCATGGAAAATGAATAAGTCTCCAGAAGCCTGAATAGCTCTCGTCACTTGCGCCTGATCGAGCATAGCCCTGACATGAGGGAAACCCAGCATATGTCTCGCCCATCCAGAGAACTTTTTTAAGGGTCGTCGAGAAAGCTTAAACTCTATGATTGATGCAAGGAAGATCCCTCGTTCAATACAAAACCGGATCACTGTATTAGGAGTCACCAATTTCTTTTGAGTAACATTTCTGGGATTTATCAGAAGACGATACACTGGAGATTTGAGATGATTCTCAGTTTCCTGCTCAACCTCCGCAAAAAATGCATCATCTATATTTGGGACATTCTTAATTCCAGGGGTTTCATCCTCTTCTTCGCCAACGGAAGTCTCAACCATACATGTCTCATCTCTGGAGATATCATCATCAATGCACATTTCATCTCTCGAAGCATCATTCGCCTGGGAGTTGGACATTTTGCGGAGTAGCTATAAAATTCACACTACATTCTACTTCAGTATGTCTCCCATATATAAATAAAGGAAGTACAAGCATCTAATGGTAACTCTTAACTATTACCTTTGACACTTCCACAAACGATAGTGATAGTAATGCTAGAGTTAACACCTCGGAAATCGTTCGTTTCTTCGAAACCTACAAAAGACGAACGAAACTCAGATTTTTCATAAAATCATGAACATCTCCATTGCGTGAACATTTACCATGGAATTATGAAAACTAAAACATTATTTCATCATAAATAATTGCTTACTTTGAACATTACTCGAAATCAAACTTGGTTTTTGAAAATACATATTTACGAAGACGGGAACAATAACTCACGTTTTCGTTTTGAAAATACATATTTGAAAAAAAAAATTCTTTTCCGTGGAGCATGTCACGGTTTTTTTTACAAAAATATTTTTCGTGGACAGACCACGATCTTACATAAAAAAAGAAATCTCTTTTCCTTCGTATTGTCATCTGTCTTTAAAACGAAGGTTTATTTTAATTTTGTGAAAGCTCACACCTTATAAGATAAAGTTTTGATTTACATGAAAGCTCATAAACAAAATTTAATCACTGGACACAAGTCCACATATAAAAAAAAAAAAAACTTTTCTCCTTCGTACTATCGTCATTCTTTAAAACGAGGGTTTATTTCGGTTTTATGAAAATTCACTCTTTTATGATAAAACCTTGGTTCACATGAAAGATCATAAACTAAGTTTTATCACTGGACCTAGGTCTACATATATTAAAAAAAAAATCCCTCCTAAATCAGGGATTATTATTAGTGTTCAAAACTAACGATCAAACGAACATACGTTTTCAAAAAACAAGGGTTTTTCAACAAAAATCCTACTGACCTACACACATATCTGATTTCAACATGATCACTTCATGAAACTCATATAAACATCATCAAAAAAAAAATTACCTGATTTGCGGTGGCCGGAATTCGACCGGACGACGGTCAGACGGCGCCGACGATCGATGGCAACTGCAGCTCCGGCGAAAAATCTTTCTCCTCATGTTGCTGGCGTGAAGGTGGTGGAGAGATGATGAAGTTGATGGTCGTGGAAAAAAAAAGGTATTAATTCCCTTTTATATCAATTTTTATTTCCAAAACCTAATTTTACAAGGATTTCCTTATTTGGGCCCGACCCGCGAATCCTAAACGACCAAGGTTCCATCGTCCAAACCAGCGGTTCAAGGCCACTTTATGCTCATCAAACGATGCTCTATCATGCCACTGATATCTTCATTCAAGTCATGGTATGCTCGAACTATCAAAATCCGGTAACGTCTTAACTTACGACTAAGTTCAATTACTTATATTGTTTATGACCGGAAAATCACCATTCAATGCTGACTGAGGAACACGACTTGCCTCACTAAGCAGGGGACTTAATGTAGATGGTGTATTTTCGACAAAGGCTAAAATCATAAACCCATATTTATACGAACTTCTCGCGAGTATTGAGACACGAGTCTCTCATCGAATTTCTGACTGAGAATACTTTCTCTCAGAACACATGCGGATATGTAGTCTCTCGGCTGGACAACGACATATCTCATGAATACTGAACACTTCAGTAATTATTTCTATATAGAATCACGAGATTGACGACTCCTAGACAGCTTGCTCTGCTAGTATAGAGCGATAACGTCTTCAGGATACAAGCAACAAGTTTTCACTGACTGTATAAAGGATATGAAGCTCCAGCAAGCTCATGTCAGAATAATTAATGCTCCTAGACATCTTGCTCTGCTAGTATAGAGCCATCAGTTAATTATTCTTAAATTCTTGGATTCATCCACTGAATTTCCGAAAATATTCAAATATTTTCGCAATATTTCGTTACTTCAATCTATGGTTATTCCCAGCAGAATTCCATGGGTTAGTAATAAATATTTAACGTACGGGCGTCTGAGCTACCTCTGAGTAAGCCCCGGCTCAAAAGGTGCGAGTGTACTCAACGATGATGCACTAACAATCACCGCACGAACGAGTATTTCAAAATACGACGAAACGATGAACCTATGCAAAATAGGAAAGAAAATAATAAATAATTAAAATATTGACCAAGGCACCAGGGGATTGGGATCACCGGCTAGCCGGCCGTGCCGTGGCCAATCCCATGCCAGTTTTATATTTTATCATATTTTTTGTTATTTTCCTTGATCTTATGAAATTCCTTTCATTTGAACAAATATCCTTCGTTTTGAGGAAACTCCTCAGTTTCATGGTGTTTCCTTCGCACCAAGGAAATAATATAAAATTGGGAAAAAAATGTGGGGCCGTGATTATTGGCCAACCGACCATGCCTTGATCCCGTCCGGCCCCACTCTTCGTGGTTTCTCATTATTTTATTATTATTTTCTTAATCTCATGAAAACTCCTTAATCTCATGGTATTTTCATAAATCCATGAAAAATATAATATAAAATTAGGAAAACCCGTGGGACCGGGCCCAAGCCGGCCGGCCATGCCCTAATCGGTCCCACACTCCCTTTATTTTATTATTATTATTTTAAGGTTTCCTTGATCCCATGAAATTCCTTGATTTCATGGTATTTCCCTCAAATTATGAAAATTCCTTCAAATCATGGAAAAAATACATAAAATTAGGGAAAACGCAAGGGACCGGGCCCCAGCAGGCCGGCCATGCCTCAGCCGGTCCCACGTGCCCTTATTTTATTATCTTTTAATATTATTTGCTTCCTTGATCCCATGGAAACTCTTTCACTTTAAGGAAACTCCTTAATTTTAACAAAACTCCTTGATTTCATGATATTATCATAAAATCATGAAAAATAATATAAAATTAGGAAAAGGCACCATGGGACCGTGGTCACTAGACGCCCGGCCATTCCTTGGCTTCAGCGATCCCACGCCTCATTGTTCCTTCATTTTATGATTATTTTCCTTTATCTCATGAAGTTTCCTCAGTTTCAGCAAAACCCTGATTTTGTCATATTTTCTCAAATGGTTGCTCAAACGCACGCCAGAAAATATCAAAATTCTCAGGACTGAGACGCTGGCACCCTGGCAACGTGAGCATGTTACCTTGACCGACCAAGGTTGGATCTTTGGCTTGTAAGAAGCCGGTCCCACGTATTTTCACGATTTGACCTAATTTGCGCAATTGCACGTATTAGGTCCAAAACTCTTCCAAATAATTTTGGAATTTCATGGAGTGATCGTCATTCGATCCCAATACCATCCAGGGTTGGTTTCATGACCCCTTTTTCGGTCCCTCACCTCTTCATAATTAATTAGGTTTTATCACCTAAGGCTCAGAAGAGCATTATATGAGAAATGATTGAACCGACATTTGATCATTCTTTCATCAACAAGTCACCAAATCTTCACGAGACCTTGGTATTTGCTCACATAAGCATATGGGCGCTACATGGTCGATCCATGATCCCATGTAGCCGATCCCTCCTTCATTCCATGGATTGATTTTGAAATAAACCATCAATTGGTCATCAATTGATCAAATTAAGGTTTCTGAGTCCAAGGATCATAATTCCAGATTTGAACACTAATAACTTTACGACGATCTCATGATCAATATTCTTATTAATTATGCTCGGTTCAACTACCAGTATTCTAATTAATGTTTTATTTTGGTCAGGTTACCAATAATTCATCATACGAGCAACACTTGCTCAGATAAGCAATATTTGTTCAAATCATGGAATATTGGTTCAACTATCAATATTCAATAATTCATCGAATGAGCAATACTTGTTCGCCTCAACTATCAATGTGATACTTATACCTCTGTCTCAACAGACACGTTCAATTCATGAGTTTCAGAACATTTTGCAAAATCATGTTCAACTCAGCAAATACATGGACTCATCGTCCCATAAAGTCATGAAGTCAACAACTGACTAATTAACCACGAGACGTCGATCGTGTCACATGGGGGATATTAACTAGGGTTTTGGTCTAGCGGTCTACGACACGTGTGTTCATACACACGATGGAATGTGAGCAAGTCGTGCAATCAGTTGAAGGAGTTAACAAAGTAGTGGATGGAAAATCGACCAAGTCTCCGCACGATGAGCAACTGGTTTCAAACACGATTTCCATTTCCCCACTCTTTAATTCCATCAACTGTCACACTTCATGGGATCATGGTGTCTACAATTTCAGCAATATAAATAAGTCTCTGAAATCATGATTGAATATACAAGAATCTCACGTCTCACAGAAAGCTAGAGATTAACAACTCATCATTTGAGCAATTACTCTCAACAGAGCAAATTCAATCATTCGGAACTTATCTTATTCAGAATTCACAACACACCTACAATCTTTGATTACCATTGATTCCACACATTTCTCAGCTTCCCTCCTACAGATCAACCCATCCTCTCTTGTGACCGAATTTACTCTGGAACGGCCATTATCTTGGTTTAGGCCGGAGTACTACAGATTGATCTCTCGAATTCAAAGCACTCCCTTCTTGCAATGCATATGTGTGAGGTTGAACATTTCGCTCGGTTCAAGGAGTCTCCTTCGTACGGTCGTCTCCTCAATCCCGTGAAAAACCAGCAAATCGTTTTTCCCCATCTACAATTGGACACCAAAAACCATATGAAAATGATTTTCTATATCCAAAACTCAATCAAATTAATCACAAGTAAACCATGATTAATTTAATTGGAATGCACAACTAAATCAAACCACAAAAGTGATCAATTTAATTGATTGTGCTCCACATAAGTAAACTTACGGAGCTACGACTAAGGTAATCATACGGAGATGACTAACTTAATCGTTCAAATACTCAACATAAGGAAAACCTTACGGAATATACGACTACATCAACCAATAGAATATAGTTAGTATAGCCGTTCATATACTCAACACAAGAACTTGTGGAATATATGAAAACTCGACTAGACTAATTACAAGAGAACCCATACTTAATCTAATTGGAATACAAACAACCAAACTAATCACGAAGGTAATCAATTTAATTGTCAAAAGTTTTGCTCGACAAAAGAAGACTTTTGGATCAAATAACTAAATAACCAACCAAGATGATTAATTTAGTTCATAATGTTCAACGTATAACATCTTATGGAACAACCAACAAATCCAATAAGAATAATCGACTTAGTTTTATCGTTCTCAACATAAGACACACAATGGAGCCTTCACGGTAATACAAAAAGAATGGATCAATGAAGATCAATACCGCGGAATACATACAAGGATCTATTCTATCATTCCATCACTATATGCATAATGACATAATAGACTTTATCCTTGTCACACAAAAGATTTTATCCTATTTTCTATCAAATAAATGACTGCATAGGCATAACTTTTGTATTTGTCAAAAATCCATTCGTCCTTTCATCAATACGAAAACCAATTCATGAACGACTTTACTTTTGACAACATATGGGACCTTCAAGTTCACTGACGCAAACAATACATATCCCATAAAAATATTGCAATATCACAAAATCATAAAGATTAATATTGCAATAACATCATCCTCCAAATATTTTTAGAATTTAAAACCAATAAACCTAAAAAATAAACATAAGAAGATGAAAACAAAATAGTTATATGTGGTCACAATCTTCGCTATTCAAACGCTAGTTATTCTTCCAACAAATCCAAAAAGAAGATATACTAGGCAACAATTCCTTTGGGAAATTCTTTATCATTCCCGAACTCCTTGTTATCGACAGCCATCGGGACATAAGGTTCACGGAGATAAGTGTCAATACCCACGAACTGTCTTGGCTGAAGAGGTCGAATTTGGGTCCTCTGAATTTCCAAGGATTTAGACACGAAAGTCTTTTTCACAAATCTCCCTTCTTATTTCCTTTAACTCATCAAGAACATCGGAAAACTTCTGAGAGTTAGAAGGAACAACCCTGGGTTTTCTTGTATTCCTTCTTTTTCTTTTCAGGGACTTACAAAAAGGAGATTTATCTTTTTCCTTGATTGATGGCTTAACAATCATGTTGACATCCTTTCCATCTGATGACATAGTGCTTTGAGAACAGTTATGAACAACTGGATTTATGTGATGGAATCACTTAACTCAACAAGCAGTCTTATAAAGGATGTTAAAAGGGAAAAAGGAATGTAGGGTTCGAAACCTATTGACAGGTTCACATACGCCCAACTCTAAAACCCTATAAAGAGTAGAATTGTCGATAATAACCCTTTCTTTTATTTGATAGACAAAAATAAGAAATCTAAGAAAAGAAGGAAAAACTTTTCTGAAGCCTGGATCAGCACTCAATCTTGTTTCTTTTCGATCAGGCACATGAGACAAGATTTTCCTAACAACACAATCAAGTTATGTTGCGATGAACAACGATTTGTTCATCTTTTTCCTCATGAGAGGAATCCTCTGATCTCTGTCTATCAAACTGATTTGACCATATTTTCTTTCCAAATGGTCTTATTCTATCCCTGGAAACCAACTTCTTAGACGAAGATAAGATCCTACATACCTCGGCGGTCTTCTGAGCAAGGTTCAGCTTTCTTGCTAATCGATCCGCTCTTCGTTGAAGTTTGCTTGAGTGCCTTATTTGGTGCTTGTATTTGTAACACCTTGATAGTTCATGTCCCTTCATCGAACAAAATGAGCACGCCAATCTTGGATAGTATTCAGGTATCTGAGATGTGCAAGCAGCAAGACATACTGTTGATACTGAAACATCACTGATAGGGTTTCCAATTACCGGATTCAGTGAATCTTCCAGGTTGATTGGGTTTCCTTCTTCTCCGAACCCATTGAGGTTGATATATGTATTGCTACAAGTATCAAAATTGATGTTTTCACAAAGAATCCCTACACTTGATTTTCTATCTTCATCCGAATCATAGGTTTCAGACATTTCATCAAGTGTTACAGCTAGACCTTTGTTCCCAGTGTATTTTCTACGATTTGGGAATTCGTTAGCAAAATGGCCAAAACGCTTACACTTAAAGCACTGAGGCATGTCCTCATCATCTGCCTCGTCAGCATCCCTGTTTTTAGGAGGTACGCGACCGTGAGGTTTGTTTGACGACCTAGGTTTGTCTCTTGAAAACCGTTTACTTCTCTTCAGTAGAAGATCCCTAAACTGTCTTGTGATCAAGATCCCTAAACTGTCTTGTGATCAAGGAGACTGTCTTGTGATCAAGGAGACTGATTTGTCAAGATCTTCATCCGAAAAATCATCCTCAGACTGATCATCCTCAGAGACATGAACACTTTTACCTTTGACAAGTAATTTGGTGTTCTTCTGTGCTTTAAAGGCAACATCCTTACCGACTGTGGATGTATGCTCATGGCCAAAGATCTTTAGATTTACAACCAAGGTGTTTCTGGAAAGATTATCGAGGTTATTCCCTTCAAAGATGGCATGCTTCTTAGACTCGTATCTAGATGGCAGCGATCTGAGAATTTTCATCACAATGTCCTTTTTAGGAATAGTCTTACCCAATGCAAAAGATGCATTAACAATTTCAGACACTTTGTGATTAAACTCATCAAATGATTATTCATCTTCCATACGAAGGTTTTCCCAATCGGAATTAAGGTTTTGAATCCTGGCTTCCTTTTCACTGGAGTTACCTTCAAATACGCTTTCTAAGATATCCCAAGCATCTTTAGACCTAGTGCAATTAGACATATGGTGTTGAAGACTTGGGGCAATGGCATGTATGATAGCATTTAACCCTTCAGAATTTTTCTTTGCAGCAAGAATCTCGGAAGCATTATATTCACCAATATTCTTGGGAACGTTTACGTCTCCATCTGCAACAACAGGCGCATCATATACATTGACAACATATACCCATGATTGAAAATCACGCGACTGGATGAAGGATCGCATAACAATTTTCCACCATAAGTAATTATAGCCATCGAAGAATGATGGTACGTTAGTAGAGATAACACCTCTGTCCATAGAGTCAGATCGCTAAAAACACAGACTGATGAGGTCTTAGTGTGTTTGCCTGCTCTGATACCAATTGAAAAAGCGGGGGTCTAACAACACCACCCAATATTTCTCTTAGCAATATGTATGGACTAACTCTGAAATACTTTGTTGGAGAATCAACTAGACAGTCAGACTCAATCTAGATAAAAGTATCTCAAGGAGTTAATATCTCTCTCTTGATTTTATTTTTACTGAAGATAAAAGTAATAGCAAGTCTTTATCAAATACAAGGAATAACTTGAACGGTAACAAAGACTAATGTCCAAGTGTTAATCAATGGAATCGACAACCACAAGGTCGGATCTCCAATCGATTAACCTTTAACGTACAACCTGTATTATTTCAATTATAAAGATAAACAATATAATGCGGAAAATGAAATAACACAGACACCAGAAATTTTGTTAACGAGGAAACCGCAAATGCAGAAAAACCCCGGGACCTAGTCCAGATTGAATACACACTGTATTAAGCCGCTAAAGACACTAGCCTACTCCAAGCTAACTTCAGACTGGACTATAGTTGAACCCCAATCAGTCTCCCACTAATTCAAGGTATAGTTGTACTCATACGCCTCTGATCCCAGCAGGATACTGCGCACTTGATTCCCTTAGCTGATCTCACCCACAACCAAGAGTTGCTGCAACCCAAAATCGCAGACTTGATAATAAACAAATCTGTCTCACACAGAAAAGTCTATCAAAGGATAAATCTGTCTCCCACGGAAAAACCCTAGGTTTCTGTTCCGTCTTAAGATATGAAATCAAGGTGAACAGGAACCAATTGATAATCTGGTCTTATATTCCCGAAGAACAACCTAGATTAATCAATCACCTCTCAACAGTCTTACTTGAATACACAAGAGGACGTCGAGGAATCAAAAATAGTGAGACGAAGATGTTTGTGACTTCTTTATCTTGCCTATAGGAGAACTCTCACGATCTCAAGCCAATCAATGATTGTACTCGTATGATAGAAGATGCAAGATCAGATCACACAACTAAGATAAAAGTAGTATCGGTCTGGCTTCACAATCCCAGTGAAGTCTTTAAGTCGTTAACCTGGTTTTAGAGAAGAAAACCAAAGGTTAGAGGAGAATCGACTCTAGCGAGCGCACTAGTATCACACAGACGTGTGGGGATTGGTTTTTCCTAATGCTAGATGTCTCTTATATATAGTCTTCAAATCAGGGTTTTGCCTTAGTTACCAAGCAATCAATATTCACCGTTAGATGAAAACCTGATTTAGATTCAAGCTAATATTTCTCAACCGTTAGATCGAAAATTTAGCTTGTCACACACACTTGAGATTTACGTTTACTGGGTTTGTGAAAACCGTGCCCAAACGTGTACGTGTATGTTGAAAGGACAACCATATGAGCATTTCATATTAACCTTGTTCTTCTTCACCATAACTAGTTCAACTGAATCAAATGAACTAGTTAGAGAGTTGTTCAATTGCTATGAGATCTTATGTAACTACACAAGACACAATTGAAACAAAGATGATTCTACTCGATTGAATCGACTCATGAACTTTATAGCCACGGTTTGCATACTGCATTCCTTAGTAATTTAAGTTTCATGTTCAGAGCATATCTTTAGATCATAACCCACTCAAGTACGCAAACAAGTTCGCGGACTTAAGACAACCGGCAGAGTTTTCCAAACTCAGCAAAAAATCTCGGCAAGGAGACTTCCGCCAGTTCGCGGACTAGGTTCGCAGACTGAGTTCGCGGACTAAACATACAAACGAGTTTTTGGAAAATCCCAACAGAAATTCTCGGCAAGAGAACTTCCGTCAGTTCGCGGACTGAGTTCGCAAACTGAGTTCATGGACTTGGCAAAGCCAATTCCTCCGGTTTCTCTCAATCAACAAAGTTCGCAAACTTCAGATTAAGGAATAGGACTTATGCACATATGTGTTTCCACACAATGTTTATATCCATCATTGGTTATAAGACCTAAACTCTCATTCCAACCATTGAAACATTCTTAGAGGACGTTATATAGTTGTTACACTATTTCTCGTGAAAGCGATTTTCAAAGTGATTGAAACAATATGACTTTCGTCATTAGGTGAAGATAAACCCGATCAAAGCGAAACGCTTTACCAACACATGATTTCGAGATATAGATAGGCGAGATATACTCGGCTCGAAATATAAAATGTGTATGATCCATTCTATATAACATACGACTTTTGTCTCATAAGAAGTAGGAGATAGAATAGATAGACTTTTTGAGTGATAGATAAGTTTAAGTCTCCACATACCTATTTGTTGATGAAGTTACACGGTTCATTGAGTAGATCTTCGTCGTTGTATGATGAATCGCCATGAAGTCCTTGAGATCAACTACACTTTTCTATCCTAGTCCGAGACTTAGCTATGTAGACTAGAAATCAAGACTCATTGTTTTGATCACTAACATTGACAAACATGCTTGAGATAGAAACGCATGCGAGGTCGACCGAGCTATGCTCTAACAGAATTGTCTACAGAGATTTAACAAAATAGGGTAATAAAAACCGACATGGATAGTGAACATTACGATACTGCCGGAAAAAGAGCCGGCATTTAAATTTAGATGGTTTCTATGTCGGTATTCAAATAACTTGCATGCAATAGAAGGGGGATACAAGACATATAAACCGGCATTGTATTCAAATTTAATTGTACGCCGAAACTAAATTGGAATTTCGCTTCACTAAATTCAATTTCAAATTCACTAAATTGCAAATTCAAATTTCCTTTTACCTAGTACAAACAATAAACATGCAAGTTTCAATTTGTGTTTTTTATATTATAAATAAACCCTAAGAATGCTTCAATGAACATAGACATCGCTTACCTCATCAACAATGTTATTTCCTCATCATCATCTTGTTCAATAGATGCTTCTGATTTCGATTTACCACCAGGATTAGGTTTTGGTTTTTCAGGAGGTTTGCGAGGACCCATTCTTATTTGGGTTTGAAGAATTGAATGAATTTGGTTCAGAGGATGAAACCTAATAATGGAGTTTAGTGGTTTTGGAAGTTCTTTTGGAATAGCCGAGAAGTAAAAACAAAGAAATGGAAAGATGGAACTGTTTCCATTCTATAACCATCACATAAATGGAATGAGGGAGTTTGTAACGGTTACAATGGGGGATAATTGGTGCGACAGTTACAATGGAGAAGAATAAGGAGTTAATGATGGTTACTCCAAAGTTTTTAATGACGGTTGAAAGGTAACAAACCTTCATAATTCCAGCGTTGCCTAATTTTCATACTCTATGCCGGTAGTCTGACGGATTTAACTGAATATATGTATACCGTGCCGGCGTTGTTTCATTATTAACAATCTATGCCGGTAGTGATTCTTGATTCATTATTAACGCACCACCAAAAGAAGTAGTCACCAAAGGTTTAAGTAAGCAAACTGACCCAAATTAGCCTACATATTAATACTAAGGACATAAACTTAAAAACATTAAACACATAAAATGAAAGAGCTTAAGATAATTGCAACTAACATTATTTCTTGTAACGAGATTCAACAAACAAAGCGGCTTCGAAATTCCTAAAAGGCTCTTTTCTCTACTTGGTATATGTGTCCTGAGCTTGCCACCTATTCCCTCTATATCTTGCGAGAAACTCGTTGTATTTGTGACATAATTTTATGAGGGAAATTTTCAGACTCCCTAAAAACACACCCCCGTAATCCATTTTGTGTTTCTTGCACTTATCGTCCACAAACTTCGGCATATAAGGACCATCCTCAACAAGACCCCAAAAAAGGTTTGAAGGCGGTGATCTTCCGGCAAATCCGATACTATGAAGAAATTTTTAATACATTCGGTTTCTTCCTCAACATCCACTTCTATCTTTGCTTGTTTTACACGTTCGATTATCTCTTTAGTTTCGTTAGGACATTTCGCTTCTATTGCTTCCCCTTATTCTTCTCTTTTCCTTCTAAGTATCTCTTCTTCCATTGCGGCAATTGACTTGGTGGTTTGATCTTTCCTTCTAAGTTTTTCTTGTATAAGTGCAATAGAGTTGGTGGTGGATGATGATTGATTTCCTATCGGAGTGGATAATTTTTTCTTCTTAAGCTTTTCTTTTTCCATGGCAATGATGAAATTGTTAGTTGGTGATGGATTCGCCATCGGAGATATGTGTTGGAGCTCACCTTTTTTTTTTGAGGTATCAACTGCAATGGGTGTATCCATTCATTTAAATAGATGAGGACACAACGGCTCTTTTCCAATTTATCATTCTGGCATTGTCAGTAACTTAGATCCCACACCGGAAATGCTTGGGTGATTGCTAAATCTTCCTCGGAGTCGAACGATGCCATTTGTTGTATATGGGATTAGGTACTATACAAATCTATTTATAGATGATTATTCTAGGGTTTAGGGTTTCTAAGTTAGAAGCTCAAGGAGATACATAAGAACACACGAGTTTTGGGCTTTTGGGTCCAAGTATTAGCTCTCTTTATATAGAGAAAACCTCAACGACTAGTTTTTTTGAAATCACCCAAACTCCGGCATTGAGGTAAACGTGACATAGGATGTCGGCACCCAGTTTCGGTATAGTTTACCGTTAGAAGTTCATGCCGGTACAAGTGAATTTCTTCACAGAGAAATATGCAATAATAATTATCGGCATGGTTGAACATCATGGTTCAGCGCCGGTATGTTGTACCGGCATTGAATATATAATTGTGACCCTGCCGGTATTTGTGAATTTCAAAAAAAAAACGACTAGTTTTTTGAAAAATAAGACCGTTGGATATTCATTTCTATATAATAACCACCCTCCCCCATTCCTTTGGAAAAATCTAGACAAAGCATCCACCAAATAACAAAAATCCTTCTCTCAAGAAAGCAAGCACCAAAAAATAGATCAATCTAGCACGGTTAAAGCTTCACAACCGATGGGAGATTCATCATCAAGCTCTATTTGCAAAGTAAGTAGATTGAACATTACTAACAATACATGGACAGTTAAAATCTTCACTACTATGACGCATAACTAATATAATCTTCTCTTACAGAATCATTATTGCAGGTGTCAAATTTGCAAGTCACCTTCTCATCTAGCCATGGATTGTCCTTTTATTTATTCAAAGTGTAGAAGCTGTGATGGGACACGCCGGTTTTGGATTTCAAAAACTGATGATGCTGAAAATGGAAGAATGTTTCTAAGGTGTTTCAATCACCCAAAGTGCGATGAGTTTCAATGGTTTGACAAAGCTGTTGCACTAGCAGAATCAAGAGAAAACCACAAAGGCCAATGCAAGCCTATCGATGGGTGTGATGGGTGTTATATGAAGGGAAAGGAATATGCTGAAAGAGAAGAAGAACCAATGAAGATGGTCCTTGACACCGAGATTCCAGACGATTTCTTCGAAGATATTCGCGAAAGGCTCAAAGATTCTGCAATTGTTGAAAAGGGATGGGTTACTAAATAGGAGATCATCTTAAACCAAAAGTGCTTCGTTACCATGTTTTAGTATGTTTTAATTTTAAGTTTGAAATCTAATGTAATAGATTATCTAGGAAAGAAATAAATGGATCATTCGTAACCTATTTATATAAAGTACCGGCATAGTATATTTGTCAAATCCAATGCCGGAATTCTACAAAACTATGCAAGAGTAAGAAAATCATAATTCCGGCATCGATTCAATAAATCTGTTAATGCCGGAACTACCCATAATGTACACAAAAACTTGGTTATTTTCTTCGATTGTGCCCGGCATAGTTTAAGAGAAAATATTCTGTGTCGGTTTAAGTGACGACATAGAATTACATCAAGTTTTATTGTCGGAAACAAAACCGATGTTGTGGAACTTAAACTTTTGAATGTCGTAACTACCTATAATCTACAGAGAAACTTGGTCATTTTCATCCATTGTGCCCGGCATGGTTTTGGAGAAAATTGTTCCGTGCCAGTACAAATGGCGGCATAGAATTTAAATTTCTTTTTTTGTCGGAAACAATACCGGTGTTTTGGAACTTAAACATATGAATGCCGGCGCTTCTCATATAAAGAAAACTTACAAAGACAACATTTTATTAGAATTCTAAATATGTTCAACATAAACCAAACAACTGAATCGTGCTTAAATGTTCTTCATCAAGGTATCATAAACCAAAAGTAAACCAAACAACTAAATAGTTCAACCAAAAACAAGTTAGAAATTGTTCAAAACATAACAACCACCATC
Source organism: Papaver somniferum (assembly GCF_003573695.1). Classification (NCBI taxonomy): domain Eukaryota; kingdom Viridiplantae; phylum Streptophyta; class Magnoliopsida; order Ranunculales; family Papaveraceae; genus Papaver; species Papaver somniferum. The sequence goes on along the minus strand of NC_039364.1, from coordinate 199,567,347 downwards.
CAAATAACAAAACACAACTATAGAGTTCATCACTTGGTTTTTTGCTTCTTGCCAACGGGAGCCTTCCTCGTTTCCCCAAACAAAGCTCTTGCACTTGGATCTTCAATTTTATCAAGCTTCTCCACGACTTCCTTCATTTCTTCAATGGATAGCACCTCTCCTTCGTCGTACTTGCAACCTAACAGCTTCCTCAACTTGCGAAACCGACGCCGCTAGTTTCATACATACAACACATAATTAGTATATATATGCTGATATAAAATTATGTGTAAATTAAACGACTAAGCAATTAACAATACTTACTAGTAATCCAACGGTCTTATTAAGTTGGGCCATCGTAGGTGGTGCCTCTGTAGGAGTTGGAACGGGAGGGTTTTTCTAGGGTGCAACTTCGACGTCGTCCGGGCGCACGACAAAAGGATGTGACCATTCCAAGTAATTATCAATGTAGGCGGGATCGGCTTCATCACCGTTGTTCACAAGCTCCCAATTACTAGCATCTACCAAACGACATGGTTCCCTATCCCTCCAATGTGTTGGTTCTGGAATTGGATCATACTCTACCCTCAACCTTGTGGAACTTGACATGGAAACAGAAAGGTCAAGCTGATACCTTTCAGTATAGGTTGTCATAAAGCAGGGTAATTGCTTATATCCAAGTTGCCGCATCACACGTCGAGGATCAGCCATAACGTATCCCTTTGGGTGGAACAAAGGCCCATTGTAAAATGCAACGTTATAAAACCTCAAATATTGGCAGTTCTCTCTAGCCTCCCTGTAAGGGTCGAAGACAACATCTTTGGTAGTCATCGCGTCCAGAGCCAATCTCATATCTGGTTTCGGATGGCTGTTGAACTGGTATCTCTTGGCTCTAGGCTCCTCGGGTTCATCAATAGGTATAATCTTCAATAAGGGGTTGCCCTTGAACAATGTTGGGAAATGTTCATAAGCCCACACCTATATAAATGTGAAATGATACATATAAAAATCAGTAAATTTTGTTTCTAAGTTCATCATAAGGGTACATGTGAACAATATAAATAACAACATAAGTTTAGAAACAAAATTACCTAGAGTAGAGTGAAATTCCCGACAAATTGGTTTGTAACCGCCTTAGAGGCCCTTCTCATCTCCGTCATCAAATGTGCCATTACCACGGTGCCCCAAGAATAGCTAAAGACCTCTTCCAACAGATCCAAGTATTGAAGGTAGTTTGCACTAACCCTGTTTCCACTAGTGTCAGGGAATACCCTAGTGCCCAAGATGAATAACAGGTACGCAGCGGCTGTATAACGAATCTGTGCGGGGTCCCATCCATCCTTGTCTTTTCTCTGCGCCGTGTCTTCAAACTTCTTCTTAAGCAGCGTCATCTTGATGGTCTTTGTCATACTACTCTTAGATACATAAAAGCTTTCCACAGAAGTTTTGTAGTCCCAACCAAACAGCTTTTTAGTAAGAGCGTGCAACTTCAACCATTCTAGCTCCGGACAATGATCTCCTTCTTCAATTGATTTTCCGGTAACACTCAAGCCTAGAATGTTCTGAGCATCATCAGGGATCAAGGTCATCTCGCCAAACGGGAAGTGCATGGTACCTGTTTCACCATGATACCTTTCGACAAAGCAATTGACTGTCACTATATCTGGCTTCACATAATTTTCAACCAAAGGATATAGACTGGAATCCTGTACTAATGTTTGGACCTCTTCACATTCCTTAGACAAATCCCAATGAGACGCGGCTTGGTTTCAGCAAACACGCACAGCCTTCTTATGATCCTACAATTAGGAGATAATACGATTAAGATATTTTATATAAATACAAAACAATACATATGCACGAGATAGAAATTCTTACATAGGTTTGATAGATAGTACGAGCCCAAGAGTCCTTGTATCCAAATAAATACCCCGGATCAAAAGAAGTTGCACCCCAAATTCTACCACGATCAAGGTCAGGTATCAGGTCATCAATATGAGGAAGGTGTGAACCTTTAACTTTTACTTTTCCTATGCCCTTGTCTTGTGTCGGTTGTTGACTTGGCCCACCTTGTTCCGCTACTACTTAGCTTTGGGTTGCTAGTTGACTTGGATCAATCTCATTATCTTCCTCTTTCCTCTTCATCTTTCTCATCTTCCTCCTCAACTGCTCCGATAGGTCCACGGATTGCGAGTTTACTACGGTCGCGGCCACTCTCCCAAACTTCACCTCTTGTAGATGCCCCCAAACGCTTGTTGCGACCTTGTTCTTTCCCTCTAGGAGGCAGAGATTGAGGAGTACCAAGACTGTCCTTCATTCTTTTCTTAATGCCATCATCTTTAGTTTTTCATTTGTTAGCTTCCTTTGCTTTAGCCCTATTTCAAAAGAAGCACGAAATAAATATAAGACAACTAACTTTCATTTCTAATACCGGCATAGTGACCGCTGTCGTATGCGTCAAAAATAAATTCACTTTCCTAAAGTATATGATAAGAAAGAGTTCATTTTCACACAGAGGCGATTGTAGTTATTAAGTATTCAATTTCCTAAGTAACCAATTAGGGGGATTTCTGATTTTATAAAGCAATATGAATTAAATTAAATTAAAATCAAAGTAAATAGTAGAATGTAATCAATGAGAGAAAGATATTTGTCAAGGAGTTCATCTTCTATCTTAAACAAGTGCTTGCATTCATGATTAGAATTACAATTTAATCTCTTTTATTATCAAAAGCCTAGAGAATCAAGAGAGCAAGATAATATATTAATTTCCTAAGTGCATCAACATACACATTAGAGCTGCATATGTGAATTCTACCTAAAGAATAACCTAACGCCTTGCGCTAATTAAGTTCAATTCCAAGGAGCATTAAGTTTTGGAAATAGGCTAATCAATGCAATTTTCATACATTGCGCATGACAATTCGGACAAAGGTCAAACTCTACATATGATTACAAGAGTGTATCACTACAAACTGTAATCATATCATGCTCTTGTATTCAGGGTTATCGCTTGATGAAAAACCCTAAAATAGCTATGGACAAGGATGCAAGTTCAATTAATTGGCCACTTAACTAACTAAACATCTAAGTCCTATCACAATACATCAATCATGTGATTATTAAAACAATAGAGATTTGAACGATAATCAAGAGAGAAAACTAATGCATTAATCAAGCACAAGTTGTAGATATAGGACTACATCCTTAACCAATAATATAAGATTTAGCTACTCATAGCTATGGAGTTCATCATAATCAATAATCAAATAGAGAAGATGAAAAATAAATACGAAATCAAACCCTAGTTGTGTAAACAAAAGCGACTCTCTCCTTAGCTCCAAGTAGAATACGTCCTCCTAAAAGTTGTAGAAGTCTTCTCTTTTATAGCTCCTCTTGTTCCAAAATTAGGTCCAAGTCTTCAAAGTCCATTAGATGAAAATCCACGGGGCCCAAAGTGAGAAAAACCCATGTAAAAACTCTGTCAAATCGTCGCGGGAAGTTGGCCGGAAAAGTGTCTCAGGTGACCGGCAAAGTCCGTCCGGTCACCGGTCAAACAGGTCAACTCGGTCAAGGTCAGACGGGTCAACTCGATCACAGTCAGACCGAGTCAGAGGCTGAGTCAAACAACTCAGCTAGAGTCAGAGTTTAACTGGTCATATCTTCTGCTGCACAATCATTGTGCATAATAGCCCCTTAGCCAGCCATCTTGGTTGTGCATAACTTTGCTGCCATCTTGGCTCTCCATTCTCTCCAATTCAACATCAGCTGCTTCTTTACTTCCATTACCTGCACTGCATGTCACCAACACAGATAACCACCTCAAACAACTTCAAGCACAACTGCAATACCGCTTCCATTTCTCTTGCTTCTCCATTACAGCTCTCATTTTGTAGATTTAGTCTCCATTGTAATGAACTACAGATTCAGTACTACCATCAACTGCTCATTGCAGTCATCTATCAGCTTCAGTTGCTTCTTACGATGCCTCAAATTCATTACCAAAGCAAACCCATATCACCAATTCCATAACTGATTCTCACCATCAACACAACATCAAATCAAAGCAACAACACCACACAACCCCATTCATATGTAATCATCTCCCACATCCACTGGTACATTACCTTGCTGCTTGAATTCATCAACTTCCTACAAATTGGTTTCAATTCCTTCACCACAGTAAACCCATTTCCAAAATCAACAACAAACCCCCAACATTTCCATCTCAGATTCAACTAATTTCTCTGCATCTCGATCTCGTTTCTTCCGGGAACAACAGCAGCAGTGGCTGCTTTCTTTTTTCGATTTCAGCTGCTAATGATTTGGGAAGAGAAATGTTAGGGTTAGGATATAGAAGCTGGGTCTGGATCTGGGTAATATGGGCCAGATTCAGACACCCCAGTACTTTAGATAAGGGTCACCCAGATGATAACCCCTTAACCTCAGCTCGACTGTATGGAGTACTCCTCCAAATAGAGTTGCCCCTTAACTTTGACTGGTCTCCAGATAGTGTTCGCCATGGGATGACAACTATGTTCTTTTGCTCAAATCGGGTGAACGCTCTTTTCTTCTCTTGAATTTTTCCACCAACAGCAGCCGTCTCTTACTTCTCATATCCACTTCTTCTTTACAATTTCTCTTCATCACTAAAGCAGTCGTGCTTTTCAGACATAAATTTGCATCACTAAAGCCAACATGCTTTTCAGACAAAAATTAAGAAATAGAAGCAAATAATGAGAAATAGTTTGTCTCCACCAACATTTGCATCTTTTTGCCTTGTTCTTCTTCCTTTGTTCCAAATGACTCCAAAGTACCTAAATACTCAAAAACAAACATAAGATACATAATTTACAAGAAAACTTAGCAAAGAAAGCATAAATACTAGATATAAAATTAGGTGTTTTCGACACCTATCAAATTCCCCCACACTTAGACTTTGCTAGTCCTCGAGCAAATCAAACAAAATAGTTATAAAACATACATACAGCTCTGTGTCATTGAGGATACGATTACTCTTAGCATGAATAACAGGCCTTTGAACCTCTAGGTGTCCCTAGTGGACGAGTTATAGTCTCGTGAAGGTTTACAAGAGGTGTACCTACAAAACCTTTTCTTCCAAATTCCAACTACCTGTGAAAAGTCTATAAGTGACACTAAACATTTTGTACTTGGCATACTATCAATGATCACAAGAGGAAGTACCCACTTTCAAATCCAATTCATAAATTAGTAGTAAAGCTTTATCAGAAAGTTAACACAACCACAATACTTGGAATCGAATCAACCACAATCACATGAAAAGATTAAGAAGATGGATATATAAAGTAGATGGTGGCGAACTGTTGACTAAGGTGAACGGTGTTTCCCATATCTGTCTCAAGGTCACTGCCAAAACAAACCTAAAAGTCCTATTGGATTGAGATACTGGTCTGAATTCTAATATCTACACAGCTGGCATATACAAGGGAACCAGTGATCGATTTTATTCAACACAATAATAATATTTTTCTTTTTCTTTTTTTTTTCAATTTTTTTTTCTTTTTTTTCATTGACATCATGATTGGATCTTGTGGATCCAAGCGCATGTTTCTCGTCAGCAGATTACATGATAGTTCCCTTGGATCCTGCACTCCACGCTTGCTTAAGCGACGGAGACAGGGAGAACACACACATAATGCTTTATCCAAGTGTCATATTTATTCCTTTTGGTCAATTGGTCGGTCTTTTTTTTTTAATTTATTTATTTAGTAACTCAATCACTCTATTTCATCCTAGCAGTGTTAACAATTCGATGTTCGTGCCCCACCAATTCACTTAGAGAAATAATAGATAAATATGGAAAAATAAAAATAGAACGTGATATGGTGACGACTCCGAGATATGGTGACAACTAACATATTATGTATTCTTATATTTTGTTTGTTTTCATATAAATAGACTCTACTAATGGGTTCCTCAACTCCTACAACCACGATGTTTCCATTAGTGTAAGGCACAAGTTGCCAGACTTAGGAGGTAATCATCTTTTTTTTTCTCAACTAAAGGCATCAAATCAACTAACTATACAAACATATAAATGCTCCCCCACACTTAAACTTTACATTGTCCTCAATGTAAATTAAGTCATTCAAAGTAAAGTTCAAGGTGGGGAATTCCGCAAATGATATGTAAAAACAAAGATAAAATGCTTAAAAATAAAAAGATAAAGATAAAGATACAAAACCAGTGGGTTGCCTCCCACTTAGCGTTTGGTTTAAAGTCGTCAACCCGAATTTCTCCTTGCTTGCTAAGGCTCCTCCATAGGGAGTACTTCCACAAGGTTAACTCCTTCCACGACTTCCGAAGAGAAGTTCTCATAATATGGTTTCAGCCGGTGCCCATTCACTTTAAGCTCATTTCTTGTAGCTAAACTACGAATTCCCACTGCACCATGAGAAAACACATTAGTCACAATAAAAGGTCCAATCCAATGTGACCTTAATTTACCCGGAAATAATTGCAAAAGAAAATTAAACAAAAGCACTTTCTGCCCAATACAAAATTGTTTCTTTGTAATCATACTATCATGAAATGCTTTAGTCTTTTCCTTATAAATCCGTGAACTTTCAAATGCATCATTGCGAATCTCCTCTAACCCTTGGAATTGCAACTTCCTTTGCCTTCCAGCACCATCCAACTCCATATTGCATTGCTTAATAGCCCAAAACGCCTTATGCTCAATTTCTACGGGTAAGTGACAAGGTTTACCATACACAAGCCTAAAGGGAGACATCCCGATAGGTGTCTTGTATGCGGTTCTATACGCCCACAAAGCATCATTAAGTCGCATGCTCCAATCTTTCCTAGTTGGATTCACCGTCTTCTCAAGAATGGATTTCACCTCCCGGTTAGAAACCTCGGCTTGTCCATTTGTTTGTGGATGGTAGGGTGTTGCAATCCTATGCGACATATTGTACTTCCTTAACAAGTTTTGCAAGAACCTGTTTTTGAAGTGTGAACCTCCATCGTTAATTATAGCCCTTGGAATACCAAACCTTGCGAATATATTTGCTTGCACAAAATCTGAAACAACTTTAGAATCATTAGTTGGGGTGGCCTTAGCTTCCACCCATTTTGAGACATAATCCACAACAAGCAAGATATAATAATTCCCACTAGAATTGACAAAAGGGCCCATAAAATCAATTCCCCATACATCAAAAACCTCAACAAATTGAATAATAGTTTGTGGCATTCGATTTCGAGCACCTAGATTACCTGTTCTTTGGCACGTATCACATGTGATACAAAATGCATGTGCATCCTTAAACAAAGTTGGACAAAAGAAACCACATTCTAGTACCTTGAGAGCGGTTCTCTTGCTCCCGAAGTGTCCTCCACAAGCATATGAGTGGCAAAAAGACAAGATAGAATTAAATTCTGATTTGGGAACGCACCTTCTTATTACTTGGTCACTACAATGTTTCCATAAGTATGGATCATCCCATATGTATTGGTTTCCTAACTTCTTTAGTTTGTCCCTCTCAGTATGATACAAGTTCTTTGGGATTTGTTTAGACACTAAGTAATTAACAATGTCAGCGTACCATGGTTCTCCAAAGAAAATTGAGAATAGTTTCTCATCCGGGAAACTTTCACGCAATGGGATAGCTTCCTTGTCCACAGCAAGACGGCTCAAGTGATCCGCAACGGTGTTCTCAATTCCTTTCTTGTCTTTGATCTCTATATCAAATTCTTGCAAGAGCAAAATCCATCGTATGAGCCTCGGTTTCGCCTCTTTCTTTATAGCAAGTACAAGTACCTAAGTGTGCATGATCAGAAAAGACAACAACTTTTGTACCAATTAGATAAGAGCGAAACTTTTCTAAAGCAAAAACAATAGCTAATAACTCTTTTTCAGTGGTTGTGTAGTTTTGTTGGGCTTCATTGAGTGTCCTAGAAGCATAATAAATGGCATGAGGTATCTTCCCCACACGCTGCCCAAGCACCGCACCAACCGCATAATCACTTGCATCACACATGAGCTCAAAAGGCTTGCTCCAATCCGGTGGTTTAATGATAGGGGCTGAAATCAAAAGTTCTTTCAAACGATTGAATGGCCACACACTTATCATCAAAGTTAAAAACCACATCTTTTTGCAATAAATTGCAAAGTGGTGATGCTATCTTGGAAAAGTCCTTGATGAATCTACGATAAAAACCTGCATGACCAAGAAAAGAGCGTATCTCCTCTCACCGTAGTGGGAGGGTTTAGAGCACGAATAAGGTCTATCTTAGATTTATCGACTTCCAAGCCTTTAGAAGATATTATATGGCCTAAAACTATGCCATGAGTTACCATGAAATGGCACTTCTCCCAATTCAGCACAAGATTTGTTTCAACACATCGTTCAAGGATTAATGATAAATTGTGCAAGCAAAGGTCAAATGAATCACCAAAGACACTAAAGTCATCCATGAAGACTTCGATTATGTTTTCAACATATTCTGAGAAAATACTTACCATACACCTTTGAAGGTAGCTGGAGCATTGCACAAGCCAAAAGGCATCCTTCTATAAGCAAAAGTACCGAAAGGACAAGTGAAAGTGGTTTTCTCTTGATCCTCCGGCTATCACAATCTGATTGTAACCTGAATAGCCATCAAGGAAGCAATAGTAAGAGTGTCCAGCTAAACGTTCAAGCATTTGATCAATAAAAGGTAATGGAAAGTGATCCTTCCTAGTGGTGGCATTCAATTTTCTATAATCAATACAAACCCTCCAACCGGTTTGCACACGAGTTGGGACAAGTTCATTCTTATCATTCTCCACCACCGTCACACCTGATTTCTTTGGTACCACTTGTACCGGGCTTACCCACTTGCTATCGGATATGGGGTAGATAACACCCACATCCAAAAGCTTGAGTATCTCCTTTTTCACAACTTCCATCATAGGGTTCAAACGACGTTGCGCTTCCCTTGTAGGCTTTGCATCGTCTCCAATCGGATCTTGTGCATACAAACGGCAGGGCTTATACCCTTGATATCGGCAATTGTCCATCCTATGGCCGTCTTGTACGTCCTTAGCACCCTTAGAAGTTTTTGCTCCTGTAATTCACTAAGCTCATTAGAAACAATCACAGGTAATTCTTCGTTATCACCCAAGTACAAGTACTTTAAGTGACTTGGAAGAGGTTTCAATTCTAACTTTGGAGATTTAACAATAGAAGGCACAAGTTTTCATCATTGCAAGGTAAAGAAGCATATGAAATATTCTTAATTTGATTTTTCCGGTAATGAGTCAAGAGAACCAATGGTTTCTTTAATCTCATCACCATACTCCAAACCATTCAATGGGTGTAGTGAGCACGGTTTCCAAAGTATCAACACCATTCAACTCAAACATTTGTTGCGCCAATGTATCCATCACATCAATGGAGAAACAAGAGTGGACATCACTAGGATATCTCATCGTCTCGAAAATGTTGAAACGTATTATTTCTCCATCAAACTCCATAGTTAGCGTTCCCTTGTCACATCAATATGGTTTTCGCCGTTTTCATGAAGGGACCCCAAGTAGCAATGGAAGATGAGTCCGGTGAACCTTCATCCATCTCTAACACGCAAAAGTCAGCTGGAAATACTAGTTGATTAACCTGCACAAGAACATCCTCAACAATACCCATTGGGTAAACATTAGAGCGATCGGCTAATTGCAATACAATTCCAGCCTTTTTAAGAGGACCAAGATCGAGTGAGTTATACATAGATGCAGGCATAACATTAACGGATGCACCTAAGTCCAACATAGCTTTGTTAAATGTGGTGTTACCAATTGTGACGGGAATGTCAAAGCTACCGGGATCCTTGCACTTAAGTGGGAGTTTGTGTTGTAAGATTGCCGAAGCATTCTCCCCCACACTTAGCACTTCATTACCTTTGAGCCTTTGCTTATTGGTACACAAGTCCTTCAACACCTTTGCATACTTTGGAACTTGCTTGATTGCATCTATGAGTGGTATGTTCACATGGATCTTCTTGAGAACGTCTAAAATCTCCTTTTCTAGTTCCGCCTTCTTGGAATTTGCAAATCTACGAGGAAAAGGTATAGGAGGAACATAAGTAGAAACCGGAGTTTTAGAGTTAGAAATAGGTACCTCAGAAGTTTGGGGAGAATCCTCATTTTTCTCCTCCAAAACAGGTTCCTTTGGTGTTTCCACCTTGCCCGAATCAGTAACTTCGGGTTGCACAAGTTGTGTACCACTTCTCAACGTAATTGCATTGACACCCTCTTTTGGGTTGATAGGTTGAGAAGGGAGTTTCCCACCATTTTGTGCCTTCAACTGATTCAACTCAATAGCCATAGAACCAACTTGAGTTTGCAACTCCTTAACCGTACTCTCCGTTCTTTGCATAAAAGATTTCAGCAACTCTTCCATACTTGACCCCTGATTTTGAGGTTGTTGTTGTTGTTGTGGAAATTGTTGTTGCTGAAATTGTTGTTGTTGTGGTTGAAATCCACTCGGACGGTTGAAAGTAGGTTGCTGAACCGCTCCTTGCTTGTTGGCATAGCTAAAATTGGGGTGATCTCTCCATCCCGGATTGTAAGTGTTGGAGTAGGGATCATACCGTCTTTGTTGATTTGGAAAGACCATTAGCTTGTTCATTGGTCTTCATACCCTTGAAGAGAACTTGGTATCACCGCGGCTGCAACTTGTTGCATCATTGCTGTCATGTTACCCATTTGTTGACGAAGTTCCTCGACCTCGCTCACTTCATTTACTCTCCTAAGAAGCACATCCGAACCACGACTCAAGAATTGTTGGGAGTTTGCTGCCATGTTCTCAATCAACTCTCTAGCTTGTGTCACCGTCTTGTTCACTAGTGTACCACCACCCGCAGCGTCAAAAAGATTCCTATCACTTGTTTGGAGTCCTTCATAAAAGTATTGGATTATCATTGCATCACTAAATTGGTGGTGAGGGAATCTTGCCACCAATCTCTTGTATCGTTCCCAACATTCATATAAAGATTCTCCCACATTTTGCTTCATCCCGCAAATCTCCTTGCGAATTTGAGTAGCCTTTGATGCTGGAAAATATCTCTCTAAGAAGAGTTTCTTCAACCCATTCCATGTTGTCACACACTTCCGGAGGGCAAATAATATAACCAATCCTTAGCACTATCCGCCAAAGAGAATCGGAAAACTTTCAACATTGCACCATCCGCATCAGTATCCGCTGGAAGGATGTCCATCACAATAGTGTGGAAGTCCATAAGATGCTTGTTTGGGTCTTCATTCACCATGCCATGGAACTTTGGTAATTCTCTAAGCAACCCCGACTTGATCTCGAAAGTAGAGTTTGTTTTAATACACCATTGTTGTGTATCCAACTTGTGAGAAGCCAAGTCCTCGAGTGTACGATTTGCATCACCCATTGCTTCTTTTTCTTCTTCAAAAGGTGGTTGATTAATGATTATTCGTGGAGTTGTAGTAATGAGGTTCAAACTCTCGGACTTGTGAAGGATAATTTTTTAAACTTAATAAAAAAGATAAATATATACAATAAAAATATTAACACTGGTGCGAGAAACTGGGACTAAAGATTCGGCCATTTTTCATTTTCAAGTGGTTCAGAATTAATTCTAGGCAATTGTGTTCAAACAAAACAAATATTATTAACTCTAGTTATTGCAAGATAGATTTTATAAAATATTACTTGTATTTCTTAAGCATGGAATATAAAAAATCCCTAGGACTAAGCATACTCCATCAAATGAAATCACAAGTAATTAATTTAAAATCTTAATTCAATTAAAATTAGTGCAAAAAGTAAATAAAAGAATTAATGAAATTACCACATGGATGAAATTCGACCTCCTCCGTCGTCCCAGTGTTGGGTTTAGCTCATTATGATAAAAACACGCTCAAAATATTTATTTATTGCTCAAAGGGTGTTTACAAGGATGAAAATGGAGATGAAATAATAAAACAGTGAATGTGCGACCCACAGAAAGCGTCCAAAATGAACGACAAAGAAGAAGTGCTATTGTTACTGTAGCTCTAAGACCCACACCTACGACCCACGGCTGTGAGTCTGTTTCACTGTTGATAAACGACTGCTGGTGCAGGTCCGTTCTTCATGTTCTTCATCTTCATCACGAACAGCAGCAGCAGAGAGAATTCGTGATTCTTCCTCTGCAGCTTCCTCTCTTCTCCTCCCAACTCTCGACACCGCTTCACATCACCCTAAGAGACTATTTATACCCATATCACGCATTGAATCTCGTCATAACTCCAAATAATCTTCATTGAACACAAATATTTTCCACGGGCAATAATTTCTATATTTTCTTTCTCCACGCGTTTCTGAGATGTTTCGATCATTCCAATATCTTCTAAATATGTATATGAATCCTCAGAATTATTTTTCTTGCCTTTAGTCTCCTTTAATTTCCATAAATCAACTTGAAACCCTATTTTCCTTTTTTAACTGTTGTGAAAAATATCCGGCGATTGGGCCCAACTCAGGCCATTCCAACACTCAAAATATATTCATATACCCATAAGGAGTCTATCCCTTGAATTTCAGCTCTTTAGTCTACTCATAACCCTTTCAAATCATGCCCGTAAAATCTGCCAGTGTATGAAATAATTTTCCCGCCAAAAATATTTTCAAATTCTGGGAAGAAAGTGACCTCCCCTAATCCATTCCTGGGGTCCCTTTAGCAATTGGGGCGGAAATAGTAATTTTTGGGGCTGAAACAGTAATTTTTCTGGGGTTCCTCCGGGACATTTCTGGGGTTCTTCCGGTGCATTTCTGGAGTGTCTTTAGTACTTTATCCTAGGGTGTAAAACACCACTTTTTGAGCCAATTTTTGCCGCAAGAGCTTATTTCTCTAAAAATACCTATAAAGACATAAAATAACAAAATAAATAGAAAATCGAGTACTAACAATACATACAATTGAGACATATTAGACACATAAATGTGTCTATCAACACCCCCAAACTTATTATTTGCTAGTCCTCGAGCAAAACTAATATTGAAAATAAAATCCTAACTCACTAGGTGTCCCTAGTGACCGAGTTAATCTCGGGAGGGTTTACCAGAGGTGTACCCACAAAACCAATACTCCAGACCCAGCTATCTACAACGAACCTTGGAAGGCACTAAAGAATCTCCTTGGTTGGCATACTTATTGACTACAAGAGGAAGTACCTGATGCGAAATTCCAATTGATGTACACGAGTTTGCACTCAAGCATACTAAAATTCATATATAAGTGACAGAGCTCTACTCAGATAGTTGCACTATGGACATCATATTCGGAGTCAAACTAATCACATGGAAAGATTAAGAGATGGATATAGAAAAACATAGATGGTTTTGATGTTTACTAAGTGAACGGCGTTTCCCATATCTGTCTGAAGGCCTCCGCCAAAATGAACCTATCCTAATGGATTGAGATACTAGTCTGACTAATATCAACACACTGGCATATACAAGGGTACCAGTGGTCGATAACCTAACTCTAGGTCAACACAACTGGCATATACAAGGGTACCAGTGGTCGACTTTATTGAATTTTCCTTTTGGTCGAATGGTCTGGTCTCAAAAAAAATTTTCAACTTTTTTTTTCAACTTTTTTTTTTTTGTAACTCAATCACTCTAATTCATCCTAGCATTGGTAACAACTTGAATCGTGGGCCCCACCTATCACTTAGAGAAACATGGTTTAAAAACAAAAAAAATAAAAATAGAAGTGAAAAGGACTCAACGAGATATGGTGAAACTATCATGTTATTTCTAACACCTGAGCTCTGTGCTTTTATGAATAGACTCTTTAGATGTTTCCATCTATTCAGATTGGTTCCTCAACTCCTACAACCAAAATGCTTCCATCCACTTAGATTGGTTAGTGCCATCCTAAATACGCATAAATTTCTAGGCTCTGGAGTTTATTTATTCATACTGCAACTAAAAAGTTTCTCCCATACCCCCAAACTTAAATCTAACATTGTCCTCAATGTTCTAAAGATGAAATTAAAAGCATGAACAAGGAGAAACTGTTACCATTTGAAGCAAAAGAGATAAGGAAAGATATTACCGTGTTGCATGAGATTGGGTTACCTCCCAAGAAGTGCTAAGTTTAAAGTCTTCAGCCAGACATCGGAAGGAATTAGTCACCTCATAGAATCAAAAAGTAACAGCCGAAATAACTGTGGGTCTTCAAAACCAAAAAGAGCTGACCAAAGGAAACTACAATAACCCAAGAAAGTGAACAAGGATAACATGCCCTTATCTAGTTTCCTGATTAAGATATTTATATCTAATTGTGGTTCAGGTTCTAAGAAAGGGTCTAAATAAAATATTTTCATAGGTTGCGTTTCTTCATAGGTGGGATCCGAATCATTAGGTCCTAGAGTCTGGAAAAACTCAGATATGATCTTAGAAGCGCACAATAATAACCTAAATAACTGAGGATCCTCTAAGTCAATAAGATTTGACTTACAATATTGACCAAAATGAGAGTAGTGGTCATTCTTAAGCAAATGTGTCGATTCTAATTTCCTAAAGCATTTAGGTTTAGTCTCACAACTTAATATTCGACACATTTGAAATATAAACGTTCCCACATTTGGAAGAAAACTATTTGGTGGGAAAACAAAGTCAATCTGGGTATCATAGCCTGGGAAAACCACATCAACCAGAGGATGGGTTTCTAACGACTGAACTTCTTCCTGGACATCATTAGGTTCGGGAAAACGAGTATGAAGGTAATCTTGCAAAATGGTCGAGGCAGAGATATCAAGTCCTAAGTGTGGGGACTTTCTGAGAGTTAAAGGTAAGGCACTAGGAAAGTGATAATCACCCCCAAACTTAGAGTTTTCAGTGTCTCTAGATAGACCTCTAATTATTTCTTGAATTTCCGTATCTTCAGAGTCCTTAAAATATTCAAGAGATTCTTCTAAGTTATATCAGGTAGTGCATCTTTACTCATCTCTACGGGTCTATCTTCTTCTTCCAAGACTATTGTTTCTAAGTCGCTAGACTCTAAAACAGTATTTTCGAAATGAACCCGTTCCTCTAAACCACTATCGGCTTCGTAATCAAAAGGAAAAACTACATCGTCTAAAACGGTGGTATCCCTAATCAAATCCTCGTCCTTTTGAATAGGTGAATAATCATAAAAATTATTTGGATTTTAACTAGAAATAATATAATCACTATACAGCTCAATTGGATTACTAGACTCCTGATCACTATGCCTACATATTTCAGATTCTTCATTACTGCTATCCTCATCATCATAGTACGAAGATGATTGAACCTTATCCAAATAAGTAATGTCTTTTATTCTAACCTCGTCCTCTAGATTAGGCAAATATTCACTATTTACATCAAGGGTAAAATTGGAAACACTATTTTGGAAATTTAGATCTTTTAGAGAAGTTCCATTCTGGGTGTCTAACAAAATCTTTTGGGCCGACTCACATGAATTCCTGACGTAATCTAGGAAATCAGGTAAAGAAAGTTCACTCATTGCATTATTTTCGTCCATAACTAAGTTATTCATTTCAGCGAACTTACGTGTTGTCTCAGCTAACTTACGTGTCGACTCAAGTAAAGAGGAATTAGCAGAATTTTTCTCGTATGACTGATGGTTGTGAGGATAGTGATTGGGCTCACCATGGTATGAACCATAAACTTGAAAAGTTTTCCGTTCCCAACCACTATTCCCACCATGGTAATAAAACTGATGATGTCCATATTCAAATTCAGGTCGATATTCATTGTATTGGCTTCTATCATACCAGCTCGACATTCTTAATAATCACAAACAAGGATGACTCGACCAAATCAAACCTATAAAATCTAGCAAACAAAAAGCATGATGGCTCCACTTAGATTGTTTCTAGACCAGCTTCTATCTTTCGAAAGGGAATTCGTTACAATTTAAGCAAACCCCTCTGAAATCAATCCGAGTCAAAGTAAGTTGAATTGAGGCGAGGGAAGCTCAGTGGAGCTTTGATACCCAAGGCCTCACCGCTATCACAAGGCGGCGCAGTCACGCATTCAACTCACAGAAACTATCATGAACTTTGGAGTGTGCTTAAAGAGCAACCAATATTTTTCGAGCGAGTTTCCTATTAAGCTCGTTACCCTGTCGGTTTCGTTCTATTCCAAATTTTAAGCTTGGGTTCGCGTTAGGTTTCGTTTTCCTAAGGCGGGCAAGAAGGGAGCGGTGATGAAATCCGAACCCTTATCTTGTATTGGCCAGGCCTTGCCCTTTACTAGGAATTTAAAAACAGTCCAAATTCGTCCTCAATCAATGAATCACCTTAAGGAATACAGTAAACCCGCTGATAGGAGATTCACGAGTGTTTCGATGGACTTACCTCCCGTACCAGACGGGGGATGAACCGTTGAAGTCGACTCGGGCCACGACTCCTATGTCATGTACGAACCCGAGGGGCCGAGACGATATAGTAATCGTCGTCCTTCCCTGCACACAGTTTATATAAATATTTTTTTTTAACAATAATACCCTTCCGTAGGGTTAAAAAAAAAGAATAAAGTCCAATTGTCCAGAATAAAGTCCAAATAAAAAGTCCAAAAATTATGAAAAATAAAGCCTATTTACAAATCCTAAAAAAAAATTATGTCTTTTTTTTCTTCTCTTTTAGCTTTTAGCTTTAAGCTTTTTGTTCCCAAGTCCTTAGTATTCCACTTCGAACCTGTAAATCAAAGACACAAAAAGAAACGTAAAAAGGAACAAATAATAGTAAAAAAAATAATAAAAACCTAAAAATTCTACCTAAGCACAAATCCACGTCGGCGGCGCCAAAATGATTAATGATTTTTCGTGGAGTTGTAGTAATGAGGTTCAAACTCTCGGACTTGTGAAGGATAATTTTGTAAACTTAATAAAAAAGATAAATATATACAATAAAAATATTAACACTGGTGCGAGAAACTGGGACTAAAGATTCGGCTATTTTTCATTTTCAAGTGGTTCAGAATTTAATTCAAGGCGATTATAGTTCAAAACAAAACAAATATTAACTCTAGTTTATTGCCAAGATAGATTTTATAAAATATTACTTGTATTTCTTAAGCATGGCATATCAAAAATCCCTAGGACTAAGCATACTCCATCAAATGAAATCACAAGTAATTAATTTAAAATCTTAATTCAATTAAAATTAGTGCAAAAAGTAAATAAAAGAATTAATGAAATTACCACATGGATGAAATTCGACCTCCTCCGTCGTCCCAGTGTTGGGTTTAGCTCATTATGATAAAAACACGCTCAAAATATTTATTTATTGCTCAAAGGGTGTTTACAAGGATGAAAATGGAGATGAAATAATAAAACGGTGAATGTGCGACCCACAGAAAGCGTCCAAAATGAACGACAAAGAAGAAGTGCTATTGTTACTGTAGATCTAAGACCCACACCTACGACCCACGGCTGTGAGTCTGTTTCACTGTTGATAAACGACTGCTGGTGCAGGTCCGTTCTTCATGTTCTTCATCTTCATCACGAACAGCAGCAGCAACAGAGAGAATTCGTGATTCTTCCTCTGCAGCTTCCTCTCTTCTCCTCCCAACTCTCGACACTGCTTCTACATCACCCTAAGAGACTATTTATACCCATATCACGCATTGAATCTCGTCATAACTCCAAATAATCTTCATTGAACACAAATATTTTCTACGGGCAATAATTTCTATATTTTCTTTCTCCACGCGTTTCTAAGATGTTTCGATCATTCCAATATCTTCTAAATATGTATATGAATCCTCGGAATTATTTTTCTTGCCTTTAGTCTCCTTTAATTTCCATAAATCAACTTGAAACCCTATTTTCCTTTTTTAACTGTTGTGAAAAATTTCCGGCGATTGGGCCCAACTCAGGCCATTCCAACACTCAAAATATATTCATATACCCATAAGGAGTCTATCCCTTGAATTTCAGCTCTTTAGTCTACTCATAACCCTTTCAAATCATGCCCGTAAAATCTGCCAGTGTATGAAATAATTTTCCCGCCAAAAATATTTTCAAATTCTGGGAAGAAAGTGACCTCCCCTTAATCCATTCATGGGGTCCCTTTAGCAATTGGGCGGAAATAGTAATTTTTGGGGCTGAAACAATAATTTTTCAGGGGTTCCTCCGGGACATTTCTGGGGTTCTTCCGGTGCATTTCTGGAGTGTCTTTAGTACTTTATCCTAGGGTGTAAAACACCACTTTTTGAGCCAATTTTTGCCGCAAGAGCTTATTTCTCTAAAAATACCTATAAAGACATAAAATAACAAAATAAATAGAAAATCGAGTACTAACAATACATACAATTGAGACATATTAGACACATAAATGTGTCTATCAGTGGTTCTTGTTCAACCGGAACCTCTTGTTCTATAACTTCTTCTTCTTGCTAGAAAGTCTCTTCTTCTACTTCCAACTCTTGTTCTTCCATCTCGTCAATTCTTGCTTGAAGTATTGTTCCTTCACGAGTATTTATCCCGCACCTTGGATAGTTCCAATTTTTGGAAGCCAGGGATTAGTACCTGAAAAACAATTCTCAAAAACAAGTGAGAACAAGAGACAAGAAACAAAAAGCAAAGATGTAAGCAGAAATGATGATAAGAAACTAAAAACTTAATAACTAGTCGTATTCCTCCCCGGCAGCGGCGCCAAAATTTGATCGTTGTCGTATGCGTCAAAAATAAATTCACTTTCCTAAAGTATATGATAAGAAAGAATTCGTTTCCACAGAGAGGCGATTGTAGCTATTAAGTATTCAATTTCCTAAGTAACCAATTAGGGGGATTATTGATTTTATAAAGCAATATGAATTAAATTAAAAGCAAAGTAAATAGTAGAATGTAATCAATGAGAGAAAGATATTGGTCAAGGAATTCATCTTCTATCTTAAACAAGTGCTTACATTCATGATTAGAATTATAATTTAATCTCTTTTATTATCAAAATCCTAGAGAATCAAGAGAGCAAGATAATCTATTAATTTCCTAAGTTCATCAACATACACATTAGAGCTGGGTATGTGAATTCTACCTAAAGAATAACCTAACGCCTTGCGCTAATTAAGTTCAATTCCCAGGAGCATTAAGTTTTGGAAATAGGCTAATCAATGCAATTGTCATACATTGTGCATGACAATTCGTACAAAGGTCAAACTCTACATATGATTACAAGAGTGTATCACTACAAACCGTAATCATATCATGCTCTTGTATTTGGGGTTATCGCTTGATGAAAAACCCTAAAATAGCTATGGACAAGTATGCAAGTTCAATTAATTGGCCACTTAACTAACCAAACATCTAAGTCCTATCACAATACATCAATCATGTGATTATTAAAACAATAGAGATTTGAACGATAATCAAGAGAGAAAACTAATGCATTAGTCAAGCACAAGTTGTAGATATAGGACTACATCCTTAACCAATAATATAAGATTTAGCTACTCATATCTATGGAGTTCATCATAATCAATAATCAAATAAAGAAGATGAAAAATAAATGCGAAAGCAAACCCTAGTTGTGTAAACAAAAGCGGATCTCTCCTTAGCTCCAAGTAGAATACGTCCTCCTAAAAGTTGTAGAAGTCTTCTCTTTTATAGCTCCTCTTGTTCCAAAATTAGGTCCAAGTCTTCAAAGTCCATTAGATGAAAATCCACGTAGCCCAAAAGTGAGAAAAACCCATGTAAAAACTCTGTCAAATCGTCGCCGGAAGTTGGCCGAAAAAGTGTCTCAGGTGACCGGCAAAGTCCGCACGCTCACCGGTCAAACGGGTCAACTCGGTCAAGGTCAGACGGGTCAACTCGATCACAGTCATACCGAGTCAGAGGCTGAGTCAAACAACTCAGCTAGAGTCAGAGTCTAACTGGTCATATATTCTGGTGCACAATCATTGTGCATAATAGCTCCTTAGCCAGCCATCTTGGTTGTGCATAACTTTGCTGCCATCTTGGCTCTTCCATTCTCTCTAATTCAATATCAGCTGCTTCTTTACTTCCATTACCTGTACTTCCTGTCACCAACACAGATAACCACCTCAAATAACTTCAAGCACAACTGCAATACCACTTCATTTATCTTGCTTCTCCATTACAGCTCTCATTTTATAGCTTCAGTCTCCACTGCAATGAACTGCAGATTAAGTACTACCATCAACTGCTTATTGCAGTCATCTATCAGCTTCAGTTTCTTCTTACGATGCCTCAAATTCATTACCAAAGCAAACCCATATCACCAATTCCTTAACTGATTCTCACCATCAACACAGCATCAAATCAAAGCAACAACACCACACAACCCCATTCATCTGAAATCATCTCCCACATCCACTGGTACATCACCTTGCTGCTTGAATTCATCATCAACTTCCTACAAATTGGTCTCAATTCCTTCAGGACAGTAACCCATTTCCAAAATCAACAACAAACCCCCAACATTTCCATCTCAGATTCAACCAATTTCTCTGCATCTCGATCTCGTCTCTTCCGGAAACAACAGCAGCAGTGGCTGCTTTCTTTTTTCGATTTCAGCTGCTAATGATTTGGGAAGAGAAATGTTAGGGTTAGGATATAGAAGTTGGGTCTGGATCAAGGTAATATGGGCCAGATTCAGACACCCCAGTACTTTAGATAAGGGTCACCCAGATGATAACCCCTTAACCTCAGCTCGTCTGTATTTAGTACTCCTCCAAATAGAGTTTCCCCTTAACTTTGATTGGGCTCCAGATAGTGTTCACCATGGGATGACAACTATGCTCTTTTGCTCAAATCGGGTGAACGCTCTTTTCTTCTCTTGAATTCTTCCACCAACAGCAGCCGTCTCTTACTTCTCATATCCACTTCTTCTCTACAATTTCTCTTCATCACTAAAGCAGTCGTGCTAATCAAACATAAATTTGCATCACTAAAGCCGACATGCTTTTCAAACAAAAATTAAGAAATAGAAGCAAATAATGAGAAATAGTTTGTCTCCAACAGCATTTGCATCTTTTTGCCTTGTTCTTCTTCCTTTGTTCCAAATGACTCCAAAGTACCTAAATACTCAAAAACAAAACATAAGATACATAATTTACAAGAAAACTTAGAAAAGAAAGCATAAATACTAGATATAAAATTAGGTGTTTTAGACACCTATCACATAGATACACCACATAACGGCATAGAATCACCACTACCGGCATACCTTAACAAAGTATCGACCATGCCGTGACCAAAACACGGCATAGGAAATTCAAACCATTGCATGCCGGGAACCATTACCGGCATTGCCAAATAATTGTCGTGGACGCCGACAATGTCTAGGAAGTTCCTGGATATGAAAACACCTTTGCCGGTACATACTTAAAATTGAAACACATGCGGTAACAAGGTACCGACATGGAATCTAACCTAAAACCTATGCCAGTACCCGTAAGAAAATCCTAGGGTTCTCTGTTTATTAGAAGCTCAATACCGGCATGGTATTCAACCTAATTTTAATGCCGTAACAGGGTTCCGGTGTGATCTTCATCCTAAATCGAATGCCGTAACTAAGTTCCAGTGTGGTCTTCAACCTAAATCGAATGCCATAACACAGTGCCGGTGTGGTCTTCATCCTAAATCGAATGCCGCTACACTGTTCCGGTGTGGTATTCATACTAAATTGAATGCCGGAAGCTACTGAAACTCAACTTTTTCAGTTAGGGTTTGCGATTTTGACCTAAACCCATAGCTACAAATCAATTGAAACACTAATTAAACAGTTCTAAATCCTTCTCACAGAATCCATGTTTGTGAGAGGTTGATCGTCCGAGTTCTCTTGTTCTTCTTCCTCTTGCTCTTGAGCAATCAAAGCAATCCTCTTTTCTTGTTTTTGTTGAGCAATCGATTTTGATTTCGATTGAGCATCTGATTTATTTCGTGGAGGCATTCTTATGGGTTGGTTTTAATCGACGAAGAAATTTTTGATTCAACGGTTAATCGTAAAGTATATGAAGAACGACGAAGAAGAGGAGAGGAAGATGGATGAAAAAAAAATTCAAAACCTAACCCTAACACACGAGTATGCCGGCACTCAAATGGGGGATAACTGATTTTGTATTTGGTTTTGATTTTAAGTTTTTTATTTTGTAGAAAGGGTATAACAGTCTTTTCATAATGTTTTTTAATTAATCAAAGGGTGTTTTAGTATTTTCTCCCCAAAAAACACCCCTTAGCAGACACCTTTGGTTGGGGGAAGTAATTCATATCCCCCAATTAGTTTTGATATTCCCCAATCCCGCGTTCCTAATTTACCCTGATTAATAAGTGGTAATTCGGTGATTAATTTATGTTTAATCTTGTTAACCTAGAAATTAACTAATGTTAATTCACCATCAAAACATGATTATTTTTTTTGGAAAACGTCAACCCAGAATCGGTAGATGTTCATGCACTCGTAAATCTATTGATCAAAATCGGTTAATAAAATCCAAAATACATATTGTAAATTAACTCAAAAATGATATGTATTTACATAAGAATACGCCCACAATCGATAAATATACTTCATCACAACATTAACTTTAAAATAAAAGATAAAATAGTTAATCTTGAATTTGGTTTGCTTCAGCCCGGTTAGGCTTCTAAATTAACTTTCAAATAAGAAAGATGATCAAATCTTAAATTAATATGACTTAGAAATATTTCATCACAACAATTTTCAAGAGGCATATTATACGGACTCCGAGCATTTGGTATTGAGGGCTTTTATGGATATAAATGCCCTATATGTCTATAAGGGGAGCCCTAATCAATAAAAAAATCTAAAAATACCCCTTACTCTTTAATAACTAACATAAAATCAAAAATTAAATCTGTCTAACCTAAATATCCATCGGCTTCTCCTCTTCTTCCCCTCCTCCATCGCTCGTTCTTTCTCTTTTCCTATTTTTTCTTCTTCAACAACGATCAAGATTCAAAACAAATATCCAAACACCGTATTATTCACCAGTAATGACTTCAATCAAGTAAGAATTAAAAAACGCATCTTTTTTTTTTGGTTTTTATTGCATGAATAGATTAGATTTGCTGAAATTAGGTTTCCAAAAATAAGTTTCAGAACTATCTAAGATTGGGAGTTCTTATTTTCCAAACCATAGCCTTAATTACGGTTTGGGAAGTCATATTTCCAGAACATAGATGAAATTGTCAGGGCAAAATTTGAACCCAATTTTCCCATTGTAGGTGCTCACTTCCCACCGTAGGAGAATATTACTTAGTTTAGTTAATCAAATCATTAACAATAATTAATCGAGGACATTCTAGTTATTAACAAGAGTAATAGGATATAGGGAGAGTAGTAGGATAAGGGAATCTATTGATTACTATTTCATGACTTGATTCAGTCCTCTTGTGAGTCTTCAAAACCAGAACTTGGAACCCGTATAATAAGCTTCATTTTTTTAAATCGTAGATTTACTCCTACATTTCATTGTCTCACCGAGTTCCAAGTAAGGTAAAATTGGAAAGGTGTATAAATTAACAATTAGAAATTTGAAACACTAGCTAAAGGAAATAATAATAACCCTCAATTTTTTTCTATCTTAAAAAACCCAGCATTTTTAGGGGCGGTCCCGAAGAAATTAGGGACAGCTTTTTTGGTTATGGGATGTCCTAGTGTTAGAAAAATACATAAATGCCCTTTTACAATTGGTAGTTTAGTATTGTTTTTAGCAACCGATTATGACCTTGTTCTTCTATTATCTTTGCTTTGTTTTGAAAAATTAAATTTGGGGCTACGACCACAATCAGTAGATGATCAACATCACACAACTACCGATTGTTTATGTACAAATTCGAAGTTTCATTTGTTTTGGAAATATTGAATTTTGGACTATTCTCACAGTCGGTAGATAATGAACATCACTAAACAACCGAATGTAAAAGTTAGAGAAATTTGAAATTTCATTATTTTTGGAAAAGTTGAATTTGGGGCTACTATCACAATCGGTAGATAATGAACATAACTTATCTACCGATTACGAAAATAGAGAAATTCAAAATTCCGTTAGTTTTGAGAAAACTAGATTTGGGGCCACTATCACAATCGGTAGAAAATGAACATAAGTTATCTACCGATTGTACAATAGGTAGAGAATAAACATCAGTTATCTACCGATTATGAAAATAGAGAACTTCAAAATTCCGTTAGTTTTGAGAAAACTAGATTTGGGGTGACTATCACAATCGGTAAATAATAAACATCAGTTATCTACCGATTATGAAAATAGAGAAATCCAAAATTTCATTAATTTTGAGAAAACTAAATTTGGGGCCACTATCACAATCGGTAGACAATCGGTCGATAATAAACATCACTTAACCGATTATGAAAATAGAGAAATTCAAAAATCCATTAATTTTGAGAAAACTAGATTTGGGGCGACTATCACAATCGGTAGATAATGAACATCACTTATCTACCGATTGTGTTTCTCTATTAGAACAAAAGAGTATAATCGGTAGATAAAGTATTATATTATCTACCGATTCTGGAACGTTAATGGCGTTGAATGCATTCAATCGTCTATCTAATCGTTATTGAACCTTTAACATGATATTCTTCATGATGTTTCTCACCTTATTCTTCATACTCATCCATGTTTGTAGTTGATTTAAGAAAAAATGGTTTTCTCTCACTTTTTCTTCCTTTTTTTTCTTCTTCTTCTACTCTTAAACCATAAAACTCAAAAACTAAAATCGTTTTCCTCCATATATCACTTTCTTCCGATTTAAAAGTTAACGTCCGATTATCATTTTGACTACCGATTATTAAGGATAATTTGGTCATTATGAAAAACGGGAGATAAGGAGTGGCTTCGTTTTAGGTTTGGTGACCGTTTTTGTCTTATTAATCGCCCCTAAAAATGTCAGGTAAAAAAAAAAATCTACGAAAAGCACTTATTAGACTATAAAAACCTATTTACGTACACTGCACCCTGACACAATTCAAAATATCCAATTCTCATTTACTAACCAATCAACTTACTTCTCAGTTGATCAATTGATACCATGGTTACACCAAGATTGGTGATCAATCATGCAGTATAACTCCCATTATGCTAAAACACATTAAAAGCCATATGCTTAAAAGTTAAAAGTCCTAAATTTGTCTGGTTCTCAGTGTTAAAAACAGTTGGGTTTATTCAAAAAAGATGAAAGAAAAAACTGATAATATTCTTACACTTCGGTACTGGATACATACATGTTAATGGCCACACAGATTAAATCCCAAGTGAGTAATGTAATTCCTTCAAATCCTTCCATTACACCTCCCCACTTAACATACAAGTATAGAGAAAATATTCGTAATTTAACTTGCTATAACCAGAATGATCGGATTTGTTTTTTTACCCGAACCATAATATTCTCTCTCTTCGTTATCGCTTTCCTCAAATGAAGGATCAATATATCTGTGTTTCTGAAAAAGACCACCCCAATATGTAGAACGAACCATTTCAACAAATAATGGCAACTGTAACCACGCAAACAAGGCCACTGGACAACAACCAAACAACACTATTGGAACTGAAGCCCATGCATATCTAGTTCCGACCACAATATATAGTGATGCATCAAAAGCTATCAATATGGCCGCCATGGATATGAATAGAGTTGCAAGGCCTATTATTAGTTTTTGTGGCAGGGACTTGAGGAAATCTCTTTCTGCATATCGTGATGTATATATAGCTAAGAACATGAGGACCGATGTTATAGAAGAGAATAGAGCCAACGCATCAGCTATTGCAAACACGGAAATGATATTTCTCCCAAGAAAATTGGAGTACCATTCTTCTTAGTGCTACTGCTACTACTACTATCACTGACATTACCCCCGGGAACAGTGAAAGCAGCTGCAAATGCTACAGTAGCAATGAGGGCACCAACTATCATGCAGGAACCAGATGTATCCTTCATCCAATCCTCACTTTTTTTCAGCAAATCTTTGTGTTTCTCAGTAAATATTAACTGAGCTGTATCCCCTTTGTAATTTCTCTTAAACTTATCATTTTCAGATATAATACTTTCCACCCCCTAATGACAATGTAATTCCAAAAAATTAGTAGGCTGATTTAGAAACAAATAAACAATATTAATATCGCAGTTGATATCATGATAATTAATACCATCAGTTGTCGACCAAAATCAAATAATATTATTGACCAAAGTTGTAGCTCAAATCCTTCCAGTAAAGTGCTCAAATCCTTCCAGTAAAGTGAAATCTAAACTAAGTGACTCGTGCTAAATATGTTGCTATTCATACGGAAGACGAAACTATCACCCTTACCTTGAACCATTGAACTTCTCGCTGCATCTGAAGAGCTGCGCCCGAGATTAGATTGAGTTGAGCAGAAGGTGCCAACTTGGCAGCGTCATGCAAAATAGTGTTGCTGTTATCATCTGTTCTAGAAACTAGATCGATCTTATCGTCACCAGTGTCGTCACAGGTTTCGCATATGAGGTTCACTATCATTTCATTCCGTTCTTCAATAGCCATTTCTATCATGCTTTGTTCTGGTATCCTATACCAAATCAGGAAATTAAATTTTTCGAGACACTCCACTATGAATTCTGTAACACCATGCTTTATAGCTGCCTTAATGACGTTGGGATTACTGTTCAAAAAATTTAATAACTCAAATCTACCAAAGGTTGTGTTATCGAGTTCCTCTAACATTTGTTTAAGCAGCGCATTGGCTTGTTTGTGCATCGACTTTTGTATGTATAGTTGTTTGACTTGAGGCACTGAAAAAGAAACAAAGCAAAGACACCATTGATTAAACTGTATATTCCCTACCTAGAAGGTCGAAGCAACACTTGAATGTATCGTGCTAGCACTTATAAGAATTAATAAAATAATCAAGATAGGAAAACTAAACTCAATGAGACATTTCATGCACACTTTACCTCGTTTCAAGTAAGGCATGAGGTATATGGCCATTGCTCCTGTATCGCTTGTTGAGGATTCTTTTGAGTTTTCGGAAAGGCTTTCTTCAACTACTTCCCTGTCTTCTGAGTTTTCGAGAAGACTTTCTTCAACTGCTGCAGGGTTCCCTTCATCTCCTTCGGTGCCTTCAGATGAATCCTCTGAAGGGTTGTCTTCGTCTCTTTCATATGTAGAATCTATATCCACATGAATTGCTATATGAACAATCTATTTGAATAGATGAATATCCAGTCGAGATAAAAACAAGAAAAGAACTGATCTAGCATAAGAGAAACTACATATAATAGTTTCTTGAGTAACTTTTTAGATAATTACTGCTCATCTTAAACATTATGTTCTGGAGATGACCAACTAACATGAATAAATGCATTGCCGCCACCATGTCAGCTTAGCGCCACTTCGAAATGAGAACGGCCTTCGAACCAACAACTCTAATCCACACATATCATGTACTAGTGATTTCTCCATAACCAATTTTGGAAACCGTCTGACTAGAGATAACGCCATACCTACAAACAAAAGGATTTAGTTATCACTACATAAGTACAAAGGTTCAGAAAACGTCCGCCAATATAAGTAATTAAGCTAAGTTATATGGAAAAATATAAATAGCACAATGACTGTAACTATCTCCTATCTAATATCACTTCCTGGAATTTTATACCTCGAACTAGGACCTCTTTGGCAGGGAGTAGCAAGAGTTTCACGTTAGGAGAGATTATAAAAATTGTCTACTGGTATCTAATTATATGTATATGATCTCACAGCATTCCTTACAGCGGCTTAGTTGACAACAGATATGAATTAATAACCAACTGGGTTCCTTGTATCTAACATTAGTGTAGATTCTATAGACGTACTTGCCCGTTTGTATTAGACCTAATCATGTATATGAAATTTCCAATCATACTTCACATGCAAAAAGTGTTAGTTTTGTTTACCCACCATAAAAATTGGCATCAATTGCACTGCATAATAACCTGGCACCATCATGACCCAAGAACGGACTTGGTTCCATATCTCTAGTTTTAGAGTAAAGACAACTATCTTCTTCTGTCCAATCGTAACATGACGGAGAGCAACTTCTAAAGGTATCATTCCTTTATTATCTCGTATCTGAGTCAATCCAGGGTTCTTATTTAGCATTATGGTAGCACCTTCAGTATATCCATACCTCGCTGCCATATGGAGCGCTGTGAAACCATTCTCACTTGTTTTATACTCGAGCACCTTTTTAGGCATGAGTTCCACAATCTGCTTCACAAAATTCACCTCTGCTTTATGGTAAATAGCTAAATGCAATATGGTAGATGAGTCATATGTGATCCCAAGTTCTATTGCTTCAGGATTCTCAGTAAGAACCTTTTCAGCCCTTTCCCAGTCACTTGTTTTTACTGAGACGAAAAGTTCGTCAGTGATTTCATTATCAACCAAAATCGCCACCTGATCATCCACTTCTCAACGTCACATGCAGAAGCAAAACTAACAATTAGTAAATATCAGCATGAAAATATGAAATCAAAACCTAACATACATAATTTATCAAAAAGCCATACATACAGCTTACCAACTTTTGGTGGCTTCTTTTGTTCATCATAAACAGCAGGCACTTCTGTGATCCCTTGTTTACCAGTGTTACTACTGCTGTGATCTCTGGTGTCGATAATGTTGTGATGCGACATTAGGCATCCAATAAATACACCAAATTGAACAAATTCAGACAAAGATACATAATCTGCATTCATACATCTCTAACATTTTAAACTATGATTACACTGCTGTTCGCTTCATTTGTTTTCAAATAAACAAATATTTTTTAAAAATAAAAATTGGCAAAATCTTGAGGGAAGAAAGTTAACTTATACTCCCTCCGTTTCAAAATAATAGGGCTTGTTTGTGTGTAAATTTGCACATAAACAAGCCTATTATTTTGAAACGGAGGTAGTAAATATTTTATAAAAATAGACAAATATTTCAAGTTAGAAGAAATTGAGACTCACCTAAACCTTACCTCAGACAGAAGAAAGCAAAATGACTT
Organism: Papaver somniferum; assembly: GCF_003573695.1. Taxonomy (NCBI): domain Eukaryota; kingdom Viridiplantae; phylum Streptophyta; class Magnoliopsida; order Ranunculales; family Papaveraceae; genus Papaver; species Papaver somniferum. The sequence goes on along the minus strand of NC_039364.1, from coordinate 199,538,323 downwards.
TTGAAGACCCATAATCGACAAAAATATGAAATGCGCACAAAACGCTTTGGCAACATACAAATTAATGTCTGTATACATTGAATTAAAGAACTCATACTTAATCATGTACCTTGCTGTTTATATTGATCAGATGATGGGTTCTGGCCAACTTTATTTTTGTAATTATTGTTGCTTCTTAAAATATCCAACACTTGCTGTTGATTATTTTCTTGAGATTCTACTATTCTAGTTTGAGATTCTACGAGTCCTTTTAGTAATGCTTCAAGCCTACCAAGAGATTCAACTTGCAGCTGACCTAATCGCATCACTTCCTGCTGAGATCGATGATCACAATCATCATCACCTACACCTCTAGCAGACATGGTTTTTATGGAGGAAATATATGGAAAGAGAGAGTGTGTGCGTGCGTGTGTGTGTGTGTGTTTGTGAAAACCAAGGATGTGAAGAGTGTCTAATATATACCAGTACTCAAGACATGCAGGGGTTCAGTATATGTTAAACATGAATTTCTTTTCTTTATTCTTTTCTTCTCAAGGGAGAAATGCTTTCATTTCAAGCTTCAGACAATTCTAAAACCCTTGGAGAAGTAATGCTTTGAAGCAAGCTTTTGAAAAACACAAGAAGGGAAGCTACAACTGGAATTTGTCACTAGATCTCGTGACTTAATTAAACAATGAACTATCGGCTTCTGGAAGATAGTGTACCAGCAAATGCAACTTCAATTCAAATCATCCTAAATCAACTTTATTCAAATCATCCTAAATCAACTTTTAATAAAACTTGATAGACTTCTTCCACAAAGTCAGTTGTCAATTAAAAAAGAACTTCATGCCCATTGTTCTCGACACTAGGTGTAATCTATGCACTGCAAGAAACAATTCTAACAACAGTGACCTTGATGAATACCAAGCAGTTCTTCAGTATTACACTAAAACACATACTGACTGCAAGAATTTCACTTTCCAAAATTCCACAAGTTAAGAATGAACCCGCAGAAAGTCAAACCCATATTTAAGCAATCCCCCCACCCCAAATTCACCATCCACGGAGAAATGTACCTAATCCATTTTTGGATCATGTTTCCCCTCACCTACTTACTTGACTGAATACCTATGACCCAAAGATCCAGAGGGTTACTAGTAAGAAAACATCCCCATTTATTTATCCATGTGGTTTATACATGTTCCTCACCTTTATAAACTTTCAATCCAACATTCTAGTGCAGTTTTAAGTGTCTGTTTACCATCTTGTTTCAGAATCACCCATCTTTTCTTTCTCTAATATGTGATTCCAACAATCAAAATGACATATGAATTACCCAAGGTTGACTAAACGCTGGAAAGAACACTCAAAGAGAACACTTTTCTATACGGAAGAGGAAATTCCACTTTGTGAATTGTGTTTCAGACTGAAACATGACAGTTAACATTCTACATGCAAATCCAACAGACACTGAAACTTGCTAAAATGACAATATGTTGCAACCTAAATTACACACACAAAATAACAGAACTGGATGAAACCTACTGGTGACAATGAATTCATTTGTGTAATTTGATCAAGTTAATCAACCTCTAGACTCTATCCTAAAGATTTATACCTTTGCATTTCTATCACAGTTCTAGCATACATTTCCTAGCTCCAGAATACCCGTCTTCCTACTCTGCCATTTGATCTTAAGCATCAAAGTGACTTTTAAAGTTCCAAAAATAAATAACACGCTGGACACTGGAGACACACATGCATTATTCCGTCTGAAACGCGCTGCTTTCTGTCTAAGGGCAGTACTACAAATATACTAAGGACCTCATTTCGACAGAGTCTCGCTTGTAACCTGAGCAGTTTCCCTGCTTTCTATCTAAGTGCATTACTAGCAATTTACTATGGGAATTCATTTTAGACAGACAGACAGAGTCACACTTGTAAAGTGTGCATTCACTTGATATACACAATTATACTGAATGAACGCAAACAGAATCCAAATCTTTCTTCTCTGCAAAACACTCAAGTGAAACTATACTATGCACAATGTGCAGAATTCAGATGTCAAATATAATGGAATTATAACTTTCGCAAGTGTAAAACATAGGAAGTCGCACAACTCCAGTCACCTAAGTTAAAACCATCTATAAGACACTTAGAGAAGCCTTTGATGATTTAAAAATCAGCGTCAAACAAGTCGCAAAACCTCAAGGTCTTTAATATAGCGAACAGTTGATCTGTAAAACCACGAAAGTCGCTGGGTGAATAAAATTCAGAAAGCAAATTAACTACTGCAATATCATCGAAGGTAAACTGAAAAATATGTGTAGATAGATTACAACATGCATCGCAGAATCCTTGACATAAAGGGAGAAAAATTTAAAAGTACATACAACCTCTCATGTAAAAGAACACAGCGGCACGATAAAGCAAAACACCTTTCCAAGGGCTAGGTTAACAGGAGAGATAGATCATCACCTGAGCACCTCTTACTACGAAAGGTCAAGACAATTGAGCTAGTAATCACATAAACTCCTGAGAGGACGAAGACGAAGTCAAGATCTCACTACAGCAATCCTGGACAAAGCCAATGCTCACGTGAAATACTAACAGCCTTCAGAAGGAAACCCTCAGTCAATTTTAGGTTGCAGGAAGCCGGGAAGAACCCCATGTGCAGTTTCAAATAATAACTCACATTGCAGCAAGACATGACAAACCCCCTGCACAGTTTCATGTATACACTCGACAGGATGAAACCCTGAGTCAATTACACACTGCTGCAAGGGCGAATCTCATGCGCAACTTCAAAAAATAAAATCAAACAGGATGAAACCCCCAGCCAATTATACTTTACAGCAAGACAGGACATGGCCACATGCACAACAAACTCACAATTCCCAGCAGGAGAAAACCTCAAAGCCCAGACCAAGGAACAATAACACTGCAGTTTGCTAACAAAAGCTGATAACACCACAAGCAGGATCATAATGATTCTCAGACCCTTCTCATATATGCCAAAATAACACGTGCCAAAATAACACGTAATGATTGAGTTTCACACAAGCAGGATAATCATAATGATTCTCAGATCCTTCTCATATATGCCAAAATAACACGTAATGATTGACTTTCACACCAAACATTAGTCATAAGTTTCAGATGTAAGGGTTCTCGTGATATCTCATAAATATAAGTTCTGAAATAATACTGAGGCATTCACACATGTTCCAAATAGTTGTAAGATAGCTTTTAAAGAGAGTAATCCACCTACCTCGATCGGCTAGCGGTAATGCTCACGGCAGAGCAATTCTTCTCTACTCATTTAGAAGGAAGACAAATAAAGGAAGTTTAAAGAAGCACAATTAAACCTGTTTTGGTCGCACAATCATCAGCCTAAGTCTAACCGAACTCCACAAGTCTATCAAAGTCTTCACAGTTACTTTTATAACTATGCTAATCAATTTTACATTTAACTTCCCAAGGATTTTCCTACTGCTCATTCATAAATTCATCGATGTTTATTTTCTGTTGAACAAAGCACTGTATTTGGCCAAAATGGTAGTACAAACATAACTTTGTTGATCTATCAAATAAAAGTTACTAAAGATAATCCTGGAAAAAATAGACAACAGTGATATAACTCTTCTAAGGATTCAAGTAAGGGTAGTAGGACCGAGGTAGTGGGGTCAGTTGACCCCATTTGCCTCAATGTAGGTCCGTTACTGAATCTAAGTATGAAGTAAACTACATAATAGCTTCTAGAGTCAGATTTCCATGATCATTCTTAACCTTACAGCCTAAAAAAATTATTAAAAATTAACGGAATCAAAACACACCTTCATCAGGTCAGCAAACTTACTGCCAACATTCAGAGCCACTCAAAAATTAGACTTCATTGTGCAAGATCAATCGTAACTTTACAACCTAAGGAGATTATGATGGTGGTGTCATATGTCTAGTAACATTCTTAACTAGAAAGAATGACAGAGTTGATCCTATTGGATTTTCATCTACTCCAAATCAGTATCAAATGAAAGTTAACTTACCTTAGACTTGGTTGATTAATCTTCAAACCTCATAGCTTGCATCAAATTCCAACATCAATCTTCGATTTACACATGTAGAACATTTTCTTACCCGTTATTATCAGGGAACCTAGGAGGAAAGGTGGAAACTCTCTGGAGTCTGGGCCCAATACACTGTTATCAAGCTTCGAAGTTCAATTCTTTCCAAATGTTAATTTTTTTTTTAAAAGCTAAAAGGTGCTGGAGTTTCTTTACCTCTTCATCGTTTCCTTTTTACTCTTTTTCTTTCTTCCCTTATTTTCTTCTTTTTTTTAATTGGGAAGGAGATGTGTAAATCCCTCCGTCTCCGCTCCTGCTAGCTCTTATTTCTTCTCTTTTCTCGTCAAAATGTTACAAAGTAGTGGAGGTGTAAACGAAGTGTATTAGAAAGGTGGTGTTACAGTCGATCGATAAATGGATGCTCTTGGGACCAAGAAAAAATATTCGTTTAGCGGGGTTATTTATTTATCGGTAAACGAATATTTATTCATTTAGACAATATTTTCTCATTAAGAAGTTAAATTGTATAGGAGAAAATGTACAAGTATACCTAGAAAATATTGGTAAAAATTCTTATCAATAATTTAATTAACATTCATTTTCTTTTGAATTAACTGGTGTCATTTCTAATTTACGTTATAGAAATGTGATGGACGTCGAACATCTTTTGAACTATCCTAACGAGAATGATGCAGTTATGGAGTCTCCAACAGACGAAGAAATTATTGAGTCAGTAATGAATAATGAGAATGATCTTGAACCAGACAATAGTAGCGTCGTACCAAATGTGTCATCTAAAGATGCTTTTCAAGCGATGGTCAAATTAAAAAATTACTTGCTAGTTGCTACAACACGAGCAAAATATTCCAGAAATTGTGCAAACATTGCATAAAATTAAGGATACGGTGCATTTTGGTTTAGATGGAAGAAAAAGACAATCAACCATAGATGATTTTTTTTAGTTCATTCCTACATATATTTTTATGTCAAATTTTCTGATTATGTATTTTGGTTTATTTTTATGTATATTTTTTCTATATAATTCAGTGATTATTCGTTTATATTTCTATAGGGCCTTTAAGGATCCAATTTTTTTTATTCATTAATGCATTAAGCGAGGTCATTCATTTATCACCTTGGCCCAAATCGGGACCGAAGGAAATTATTCATTTGGCGAGGTTATTCATTTATCGACCATTCATTTATCGAGGTTCGACTGTAATTTTTTTCTGAAAAGAGAAGGTTATATTAGGCAAAAAAATATATATAAGCCTAGGAACATTGTTTCACCTTCCTACAAGTGCATGACTGTGTCTAATCAAAGTCTATATAGCAAAACGACTTCCGTCACTAGGTAAAGATGAACTTCGCCAAAGCGAAAGCTTACCAACACATATTTCGAGAAATAGATAGGAGAGATAAACTCGACTCCAAATAGCAAATGTGTATAATCAAAGTCTATATAGCAAAACGACTTTTGTCTCAAGATAGGAGATAGAGTAGATAGACTTTTGAGTGATAGATAAATTCAAGTCTCCAAAACCTTTTAGTCGATGAAGTTCCACCAGTTCCTTGAGTAGTCCTTCGTCTTGTATGATGATCGTCATTTAATTCTTGAGTTGAACTACACTTTATATCCTAGTCCGAGACTTAGCTATAGTAGACTAGAAACCAAGACTTATAGTTTTGATCACTAACATTGACAAGCATGCTTGAGATAGCAACGCATGCGAGTTCGACCGAGCAATGCTCTAACAATCTCCCCCTTTGTCAATTTCAGTGAAAAAACTATTAATACATATGGAATACAAAAAATAAATGAATTAACTTTTGTAGCTCCTATTCCACATGCCTAATCTTCAACATTACTCGAAATCTTCGTCACTTCCAAGTACCCCAATGATCCCAAAGGTTGTAAGTTCAGCATCATCGTTGTTGAAAATCCGTAGCTATAACAACGAGAAAACAAGAGTTCTCAATCATTGTTATACAGTGTCATAGTATCATTATACAGTATCAAAGTTCAATTGTATCATAACTTCGACAACAATAGTATGGTGATATGTATCACTCCCCCTTAGTCAATACTCCATCTCACATGGAAACTTCTCCCCCTTACATAATGATCCGAGAACCATATGTGTTTGTAGTGTGAACTACATACTAATTCTCCCCCTTTTTGTCAATAAAATTGACGAAGGTACGAAAACGGGATCCTAATGAAATTTCTGAAAGAGACATTTCATGACCAAAAGAAAGCACATATCGCCTTATTTAGATGCAATCATATAGCCGAAGCTAAATGCATTCATCAAGGAGTTTATAAAGATACAAGATAACCCCTATAATATTCCACAGCTGATGAGTTTCAAAAGTTGTTGTAGTAGTAGAGTTCGTTCAAGACTTGTGAAGGTTCGAGTTTTAAATTTAATAACAATAAATATACAAATAATGTTTACAAAGTGAGCGAGAGGAACTGGGACTAGGATTCCACCAAATATTCAAATTCATGCGATTCACCTATTTATTCTAAACCATTATAGCTCATTCAACAAGTATTTTGACTCTATTTCTTTGCCTAAGATAGATTCTTAAAATATTAATTCTAAATCTTAAGCATGGCATATCAAAAGAATTAATCCTAAGCATAAACCATCAAACGAAATGACAATTAATTAAGAATTTTTTTTTTTAATTTTAATTCAATGCAAATAGTCAAATAAAGAATTAAATGAATTTACCGCATGATGAATTTTGGTTTCTTCCGTCGTCCCAGCGTTGGGTTTAGCTCATCATGATGAAAACACGCTCAAAAGATTTATTTATAGCTCAAATGGTGTTTACAATGGAGAGAAAAAGAGAAAATGGTGTGAAACTGTAATCTGCGACGCACAAAAGGCGTCACAGAATAAACGATAAATAGTAATGGTCACAGATGCAGTATCTCTATGACCCACGCATGTGTGTCGCTCTCACTGTTGGAAAACGACTGTCCTGGCGAGTCTGTTCTTCGTGTTCCTCATATTCATCATCAGCAGCAGCAGCAGAAACCGAGTTTGGGAAAACTCGAATTTCTTCTTCTCTGGCTCTCCTCAGCACCCCAGACTCTCGACACCTGTTCTATGATACCTTGTGAACATATTTATACGTGATTGCGATATTGAATCTCCTCCATTAACTCCAAATAATCTTCATTTACTCGGGTTATTTTCTTTTCATTTTTATCACTGATATTGATTTTCACGCGTTCTGAAGCTTCCATATTGTCATATTTAACTTCTTCACACTCCAAATAGTGGTTAGATTCTTCCAAACACGAGCAGCACACGTCTAACTCGCTGTAATCCCGTGAATATTTTCTTCCGTGTACGTGCTGCCCTGTTTTCTTCTCACGGATTTTTCAGCCAAATTCGATCGAAACAAACACCCATAATAGCTTTGTTAGGACATATCACAACTACCCATGAAGTTTCAGCGATTGAATCACACAAAAACTCCTCCAAAATCCGATCGAAAACTCTGCCATTGTTGCTGCCATTTTTCTCGCCTTTTTTCATTTTTGAATTTTGGGAAGAAAATGTCCTCCCCCTAATCTTGTACGGGTGCCCCTTTAGCACTTGCCCTGGGGTGCAAATAGTATTTTTGGGCGTAAATAGTAATTTTTCTGGGACTCCTGCAGCGCATTTCTGGGGTGCCTTTAACAGATTTTGGGGGTGCCTTTAGTACTTCACCATGGGGTGTAAAACACCACTTTTCGAGCCAATTTTGCCGCAAGAGCTTAATTTTCCAAAAACATCTACAAAAACATAAAACACCATAATAAGTACGAAATCGAGTACTAACAATACAGAACATTGAGGACAAATTGGACACAAAAATGTGTCTATCAAATACCCCCAAATTTATTATTTGCTAGTCCTCGAGCAAAACTAATAAAAAATAAAACTGAGTTAATCTCGGGAGGGTTTACCAGAGGTGTACCCACAAAACCATTACTTCTAATTGGTCACAAGTATCCAAAGAGATATGAGGACATACATATTCTCAACCTATATCCAAGTAACTAGAATGCCAGAGAAATTATAGGTGTCAGCTCTAAAGCTGACTGAAGAAAAGGGGAGACACATCCGCAACACTGCTAGATAAAGAGATATTCGCTACACAGCTAGATAATAACATTGTAAGATGCGTCCGCTGCTTTACAGCTGGATAAGATTAGGAGAGAGATAAAGATGAGAGGGACATCTGCTACACATCTGGACTAATTACGTGTGATGAGTTAAACCAGTGCTAGAAAGATCTTGTGCCAGATTGAAAGCGGACTAACAAAGCAACCAAATGTACTTTCTTCGACTCTCTCATAGTGCTCAGTAGAAACAACGTCTTCTTCGGTCTTCAACTGTTGATGATAAACTATCGAACCTCATAGAACCTTGACAATTAACTCTTCTCTTCGATTTCTTCCTTGACTTATAAATTTCTACTTCCCTTTGACCTTGTTGAACAAAACGTAACGATGATTTTTTTTATTTTTTTTTCGTTTTTTTGTTTTTTTTTTTTTGGAAACAAAAATTACAAGACAACAATTTACATGGCCATGAGAGAAGGACTTTCAAAACTTGGATCTTCGCAACTTGTGATGTCTTGGTATCATGGATTCTAACAACTTATATCATTTGCTCTTATAACTTCAACTTTGATTTTTGAATTATTCTTTTCTATTGTTGCTTCTAAACCTAAAACGTCTTCAACTTTCTTCATAGATTTTGATGTCGCTCCGCTTGTTGATGATGATAAGTTTCTACATAGAGAGAGTCTCAATCCAGTAACTAAGACTACATTGTGAGGTTGCTTTGTCTTTTTGGCATTTCCTGACCTACTTGCCTTTCCATCATGTATGGTTAGGTCCATCACGGTTACCCTCTAAAAGGAACAAGTTCTCTCCTGAATTTCAAGGATCTCAATGTCTTTTTCTCTAATGTCTCAATAGATTGTTATCTCTAGCATTCTAATTTCTATCTTTTCGGTGAAAACAATATGTAAACTTAGCTAACCGGATACCATGTGACGCTAGAAGTTTCAAAAATGCGACTAAAATACCCCCAAACTTAAATCTAACATTGTCCTCAATGTTCTAAAGATAAAATTAAAAGCATGAACAAGGGGAAACTGTTACCACTTGTAGAAAAAAAGTTAAGGAAAGATATTACCATGTTTCATGAGCATGGTGATAATATTTTTGAATGATGTTGTAGTAATGAGGTTCAAACTCTCGGACTTGTGAAGATTAAATTTAAATATTTAATAAAATTATATACAAAAATATTAACAAAGTGGGCGAGAGGTATGAGAAAACAACCAAGACACTGATTCCACTATTACACATGAATTAATGATGGTAAATAATCCAAAACTCTAATTATCTTTTAAGTTCTTTATATCTTAACTCACTAATAATCAAGCAAATTCTCAAACATCAATTGTATCCCTTAAGCATAGATTATCTAAACAAAGCATAACCTATCTAATTGAATCACAACTGATTAGAAAAATTACGCAAAAAATTTAAAACTCTGCAAAAGCTGTGATTGAGTGAATTATAATTAAATATTAGAGAAAAAAAAATAGTTACCAATTATTCATGCGTAAATAGCTTCCTCATTGCCTTGGTTGTGGGAGAATTAGCCGCTCATCATGTTGGAAATACGCTCAAAAATCATTATTATTGCTCAAAGGGTGTTTACAAATGATGAAAAAAGAGAAATAATTCAAAACCGGGTTTGTAACAATTATATTTGTTACAAACCAGAGAACTACGATCCTCGGCAAATAAGACTGTCCTGCGACAGTAACAAATAAGATTATCACCATAACAAATAAGACTGTCGAGCAACAGTCGCTGAAATTGTAGCAAAATAAGACTGCTCCGTGTGGGTCTTATGTTCTTCGTGTTCTTGGTGCAGCAGCAGCAACAGCAGAAACCGAGTTTGGGAAAACTCGAATTTCTTCTTCTCTGGCTCTCCTCAGCCCCCCAGACTTTCTACACCCCTTCTCTATGATCCCATCCACCTATTTATACTCCTTAGACTCATTTAATCACGCCATGATTCTCAATATTCTTCATTGAACTCGGGTAGTAAGAAAATATTTGGGAATATTTTCTTCCCTGATTTAGCTTCTCACGCGTTTTCTACAGCTAAAAAATCTCCTCATTTATCTTCTTCACGGTCCAGAGTGTTGCTAGAGTCATCATACACGAGCAGAACACGCATAAATCTTCCAAAACCCGTGAACTATTCTTCTCATGCACGGGATGCCCTGATTCCTTGTCACGGATTTTCCAGCCAAATTTGATCAAAACAAACACCCATACCAGCTCTTTTATGACATATCACAACTACCCATGAAGTTTCAGCCCTTTAGTCCACCTAGAACATCTTCAAATTTCGATCGAAACATTCTCAGAGAGCTGCCACATTTTTCCCGCCAATTTTTAAGTTTCAAATGAAGAAGATGGTGTCCCCCTAACCAGTTGTGGGGTGCGAATAGCAGCTTCCTTTTTGGGGTGCCCCTTAGTTATTGAGGTGCCCCTTAACCAAATCTGGGCTCCGTATATCAAGTGTCCTCCGAGGGGTGTTCCGAGTGATTTTTCGAGCCGATTTTTCCAACAATATTTATTTTCAAAAAATACCTAAAAATACACAAAACACCATAATAAGGACGAAAACGAGTACCAACAATACGAAACATTGAGAACAAATTAGACACATAAATGCGTCTATCAAATACCCCAAACTTATTATTTGCTAGTCCTTGAGCAAAACTAATAAAAAATAAAACCGAGTTAATCTCGGGAGGGTTTACCAGAGGTGTACCCACAAAACCATGACTTCTAATTGGTCACAAGTATCCAAAGAGTTATGAGGACATACATATTCTCAACCTATCTCCAAGTAACTAGAATGCCAGCGAAATTAAAGGTGTCATCTCTAAAGCTGACTGAAGAAAAGGAGAGACACATACGCAACACTGCTAGATAAAGAGATATCTGTTACACAGCTAGATAAACATTGTAAGATGCGTCCGCTGCTTTACAGCTGGATAAGATTAGGAGAGAGATAAATATGAGAGGGACATCTGCTACACAGCTGGACTAATTACGTGTGATGAGTTAAACCAGTGCTAGAAAGATCTTGTGCCAGATTGAAAGCGGACTAACAAAGCAACCAAATGTATCTTTCTTCGACTCTCTCATAGTGATCAGTAGAAACAACGTCTTCTTCGGTCTTCAACTGTTGATGATAAACTATCGAACCTCATAGAACCTTGACAATTAACTCTTCTCTTCGATTTCTTGCTTGACTTATAAATTTCTACTTCCCTTTGGCCTTATTGAACAAAACGTAACGATGATTTTTATTTTTTTCATTTTTTTTTGAAACAAAAATTACAAGATAACAATTTACATGGCCATGAGAGAAGGACTTTCAAAACTTGGATCTTCGCAACTTGTGATGTATTGGTATCATGGATTCTAACAACTTATATCATTTGCTCTTATAACTTCAACTTTGATTTTTGAATTATTCTTTTCTATTGTTGCTTCTAAACCTAAAACGTCTTCAACTTTCTTCATATATTTTGATGTCGCTCCGCTTGTTGATGATGATAAGTTTCTACTGAGAGAGAGTCGCAATCCAGTAACTAAGACTACATTGTGAGGTTGCTTTGTCTTTCTGGCATTTCCTGACCTACTTGCCTTTCCATCATGTATTGTTAGGTCCATCACGGTTACCCTCTAAAAGGAACAAGTTCTCTCCTGAATTTCAAGGATCTCAATGTCTTTTTCTCTAATGTCTCAAAAGGTTGTTATCCCTAGCATTCCAATTTCTATCTTTTCGGTGAGAAACAGTATGTGAACTTAGCTAACTGGATACCATGTGACGCTAGAAGTTTCAAAAGTGCAACTAAAAAGTTCTTCCCCACCCCCAAACTTAAATCTAACATTGTCCTCGATGTTCTAAAGATAAAATTAAAAGCATGAACAAGGAGAAACTGTTACCACTTGAAGAAAAAGAGTTAAGGAAAGATATTACCATGTTGCATGAGCATGGGTTACCTCCCAAGAAGTGCTAATTTTAAAGTCTTCAGCCAGACTTAGGAAAGGATTAGTCAACTCGAACTGTATAACAGTAGCCGGAATAACTGTGGGTCTTCAAAACCAAATAGAGCTGACCAAAGGAAACTACAATAAACCAAGAAAATGAACAAGACTAGCATGCCCTTACCTAGTTTCCTGATTAAGACAACTACGTCTAATTGTGTTTCAGGTTCAGGTTCTATAAAAGGATCTAAATAAATTTCTTTAGGCTGCAACTCCTCAAAAGTGAGATCCGAATTATTAGATCCTAGAGTCTGTAAAAACTCAAACAAAAATTTAGAAGCACGTAATAATAACCTAAATAATTGAGGATCCTCTAAGTCAATCAGGTTTGACTTACAAAATTGACCACAGTGAGGGTAGTAGTCATTCTTAAGAAAATGTGTTGATTCTAATTTCCTAAAGCATTTAGGTTTAGTCTCACAACTAAATATTCGACACATTTGAAATATAAACGTTCCCACATTTGGAAGAAAACTATTTGGTGGGAAAACAAAGTCAATAAGGGTATCATAGCCTGGGCAAACCACATCAACCAGAGGATGGGTTTCTAATGACTGAACTTCTTTCTGGACATTATTTGGTTCGGGAAAACGTGTATGGAGATAATCTTGTACGATGGTTGAGCTACAAATGTCAAGCCCTACACGAGGGAACTTTCTAAGAGTTAAAGGTAAAGCACAGGGAGAATGATAATCACCCCCAAACTTAGAGTTTTGGGTGTCTCTAGGTAGACTAACTACAATTTCCCTAATTTCTAGATCATCGGAATCCTGAAAATGGTCAATTGCTTCTGTTAGGTTATAGTCAGGTGATGCATCCTCACTCATATTTAAAAGCTCTATGAGTTCATTTTCTTCGTCTAAGACTATTGTTTCTAAATCGCTAGACTCTAAAACATTATTCTCAGAATAAACTAGTTCCTCTAAATCATTATCGGCTTTGTAAACAGGAAATACTATATCGTCTAAAACGAGGGTATCTCTAGTCAAATCCTCGTCCTTTTGAATAGGTGAATAATTATTAAAATTATTTGGATTTGAAATAGAAATAATATTATCATTGTAAAGCTCAATTGGAGTATCCATTTCCTGATCACTATTCCTACATAAGTATGATTCTCCATCAACACTATCCTCATCATAATAACATGAAAAAGATCGAACCTCATCAAAACAAGTAGTGCTACCAATTCTAACCTTGTTATCTTGATTATGTAAATAACTATCTTCATTCTCAAGGGTATTATTGGATACACTATATTGGCAATTCAAGTAATTTCGAGCAATTCTTTCGTTCGTCTCAGCTATCCGCTTGAGGTGGTCTTCTAAAGAAGGTTCACTCATTATTGTAGTTCTTTCGTCTATAATTATACTATTCATCTCAGCTAACTTACGCGTCGACTCATCTAACTTCCTGAGGGACTCTTCTAAAGGAGGAATAGGAACAAAGGGATCATAAAAAGGACTACTTTTCAATAGTTTGATTGTATCCTCTAGAGACGAAGAACTAGTACTATAATCTTCTCGCTCGTAAGACTGATGCATGTGTGGATAGTAATTGGGCTCACCAGGGTATGACCCATATCCTTCCAAAGGATGGCGTTCCCAACCACTATTCCCAACATGGTCATAAAAAAGATGATGTCCATATTCAAATTCAGGTCGATAATCATTGTATTGGCTTCTATCATACCAGTTCAACATTCTTAATTGCAAGGGAATTCTACACAATCACAAACAAGGCTGACTCGACCAAATAAAACCTATAAAATCTAGCAAACAACAAGCATGATGGCTCCACTTAGATTGTTTCTAGACCATCTTCTAATCTTTCGGAAAGGAATTCGTTACAATCTGAGCAAACCTCTCTGGAATCAATCCGAGTTTAAGTAAGTTGAATTGAGACGAGGGAAGCTGCGAGGAGCTTTGATATCCAAGGTCTCACCGGTATTATAAGGCGGTGCAGTCACGCACTCAACTCGCAGAAACCATCATGAACTTCAAAGTATGCTCAAAAGAGTAACCAATATTTTTCGAACGACTTTCCTATAAGCTCGTTACCCTATAGGTCTCGTTCTAGTCAAAATTTTAAGCTTAGGTTCGCGTTTGGTTTCGTTTTCCTAAGGCGGGCAAGAAGGAAACGGTGATGAAATCCGAGTCCTTATCTTAATTTTGCCAGGCCTTGCCCTTTACTAGGAAATTAAAACAACCGTATTCAAATCCTCAACATATATTCACCTTAAGGCATACAATAAACCCGCTGACAGGGGATTCACGGGTGTTTCGAAAGCTTACCTCCCGTACCAAACGGGCGCAGAACCGCTGAAGTCGACTCGGGCCACGACTCCTATGTCATGTGCGAACCCGAAGAGCCGAGACGATATTGTAATCGTCGTCCTTCCCTGCAAACAGTTTTATATTTAATGTACCCTTCCTTAGGGTTTAAAAAATAATAATTGTCCAAGTCCAAAGTCCAAATAAAGTGCAAAAGAAAAGAAATAAAAAAAAAATTACAAAAAAAGGGAAGGTCTCTAAAAAATAAAATAAATAAATTCTCTCTTTTTTTTTTAATTTTTTCTTTCGCTCTTTTTTTTTTTGCTTTGTCTTTTTCCTTCTTTTGGCTTTAAGCTTTGATTCCAAGTCTTTAGTATCCAACTTCAAACCTGTAATACAAAGACACACCCAAATAAACGTAAAAAGAACAAATGAAATAAAAAAAAAAAACTAAAAATTCTACCTAAGCACAAATCCGCGTCGGCGGCGCCAAAATGATAATATTTTTGAATGATGTTGTAGTAATGAGGTTCAAACTCTTGGACTTGTGAAGATTAAATTTAATGATTTAATAAAATTATATACAAAAATATTAACAAAGTGGGCGAGAGGTATGAGAAAACAACCAAGACACTGATTCCACTATTACACATGAATTAATGATGGTAAATAATCGAAAACTCTAATTATCTTTTAAGTCCTTTATATCTTAACTCACTAATAATCAAGCAAATTCTCAAACATCAATTGTATCCCTTAAGCATAGATTATCTAAACAAAGCATAACCTATCTATTTGAATCACAACTGATTAGGAAAATTACGCAAACAATTTAAAACTCTGCAGAAGCAGTGATTGAGTGAATTATAATTAAATATTAGAGAAAATAAAATAGTTACCAATTATTCATGCGTAAATAGCTTCCTCATTGCCTTGGTTGTGGGAGAATTAGCCGCTCATCATGTTGGAAATACTCTCAAAAATCATTATTATTGCTCAAAGGGTGTTTACAAATGATGAAAAGGGAGAAATAATTAAAAACCGGGTTTGTAACAATTATATTTGTTACAAACCAGAGAACTACGACCCTCGGCAAATAATACTGTCCTGCGACAGTAACAAATAAGACTGTCACTGTAACAAATAAGACTGTCGAGCAACAGTCGCTGAAATTGTAGCAAAATAAGATTGCTCCGTGTGGGTCTTATGTTCTTCATGTTCTTGGTGCAGCAGCAGCAACAACAGAAACCGAGTTTGGGAAAACTCAAATTTCTTCTTCTCTGGCTCTCCTCAGCCCCCCAGACTCTCTACACCCCTTCTCTATGATCCCATCCACCTATTTATACTCCTTAGACTCATTTAATCACGCCATGATTCTCAATATTCTTCATTGAACTCGGGCAGTAAAGAAAATATTTTGGGAATATTTTCTTCCCTGATTTAGCTTCTCACGCGTTTTCTACAGCTACAAAATCTCCTCATTTATCTTCTTCACGGTCCAGAGTGTTGCTAGAGTCATCATACACGAGCAGAACACGCATAAATCTTCCAAAACCCGTGAACTATTCTTCTCATGCACGGGATGCCCTGATTCCTTGTCACGGATTTTCCAGCCAAATTTGATCAAAACAAACACCCATACCATCTCTTTTATGACATATCACAACTACCCATGAAGTTTCAGCCCTTTAGTCAACCTAGAACATCTTCAAATTTCGATCGAAACATTCTCAGAGAGCTGCCACATTTTTCCCGCCAATTTTTAAGTTTCAAATGAAGAAGATGGTGTCCCCCTAACCAGCTGTGTGGTGCGAATAACAGTTTCCTTTTTAGGGTGCCCCTTAGTAATTGAGGTGCCCCTTAACCAAATCTGGGGTCCGTATATCAAGTGTCCTCCGAGGGGTGTTCCGAGTGATTTTTCGAGCCAATTTTTCCAACAATATTTATTTTCCAAAAATACCTAAAAATACACAAAACACCATAATAAGGACGAAAACGAGTACCAACAATACGAAACATTGAGGACAAAGTAGACACATAAATGCGTCTATCACATGGGTTACCTCCCAAGAAGTGCTAAGTTTAAAGTCTTCAGCCAGACTTAGGAAAGGATTAGTCAACTCGAACCGTATAACAGTAGCCGGAATAACTTTGGGTCTTCAAAACCAAATAGAGCTGACCAAAGGAAACTGCAGTAAACCAAGAAAATGAACAAGACTAGCATGCCCTTACCTAGTTTCCTGATTAAGACAACTACATCTAATTGTGGTTCAGGTTCAGGTTCTATAAAAGGGTCTAGATAAAATATTTTCATGGACTGCATTTCCTCATAGCTAAGATCCGATTCAGGTATTAGAGTCTGGAAAAACTCAAGTAAAAACTTAGAAGCACATAATAACAACCTAAATAACTGCGGATCCTTAAATTCAATCAGGTTTGACTCACACAGTTGACCATAAAGAAAGAGGTGGTCTTCCTTAAGCAAATGTGTCGACCCTACTCTCCTAAAGTAATTAGGTTTAGTCTCAACACTTAATAACCGACACATCTGAAAATCATATGTTCCCACAATTGGAAGAAAAGTTTTTGGTGGGAAAACAAAGTCAATTTTGGTATGATAGCCTGGGTTAACCACATCAACCAGAGGATGGGTTTCTAACAACTGAGCTCTCCTATGGACACAACTAGGTTCAGGAAAAAGTGCATGAAGATAATCTTGTAAGATGGCTGAGGCACAAATTTCAAGTCCCAACTGAGGGATCTTGTAAGAGATAAAGGTATGGCACAATGGGACTGATAATCACCCCCATTCTTAGATTTTTGGGTATCTCTAGATAGACTAGCTACAATTTCATTAATTTCTAGATCGTTGGAATCCTGAAAATAGTCAATTGCTTCTTCTAGGTTATACTCAAGTGACGCATCCTCACTCATATTTAATAGCTCTACGAGTTCATTTTCTTCGTCTAAGACCATTGTTTCTAAATCGCTAGATTCTAAAACAGTATTCTCAAAATAAACTCGTTCCTCTAAACCATTATCGACTTCGTAATCAAAAGGAAATACTACATCATCTAAAGAGGTGGTATCTCTAATCAAATCCTCGTCCTTTTGAATAGGTGAATAATCATTAAAATTATCGGGATTTGAACCATAAATAACACTATCATCATAAAGTTCATTTAGAGTAACAAATTCCTGATCACTATGCCTACAAATTTCAAATTCTTCATCAACACTATCCACATCATAATAACATGAAAATGGTTGAACCTCATCTAAAGTAGTGTTACCAATTCTAACCTCGTCATCTTGATAAAAATTATCCTTATTTTCACGGGTGATATAGGAAAGAATGTATTGGCAATCAAGAGTAATTCGAGCAGTTCTTTCTTCCGTCTCTAATTTAAGCCTACGTGTTGACTCAGCAAACTCACGTGTTGACTCAGTTAACTTACGCGTTGACTCAAGTATCTTACGTGCTTCATCGAGAGGACAGGAATTATAAGAATCTTGCTCGTATGACCGGTGGGCATGTGGATAGTAATTGGGCTCACCATGGTATGACCTATATCCTTCAAAAGGATGGCGTTCCCAACCACTATTCCTAACATGGTCATAAAAAGGATGATGTCCATATTCAAATTCAGGTCGATAATCAATGTATTGGCTTCTATCATACCAGTTCGACATTCTTAAATGCAAGGGAATTCTACACAATCACAAACAAGGCTGACTCGACCAAATCAAACCTATAAAATCTAGCAAACAACAAGCATGATGGCTCCACTTAGATTGTTTCTAGACCAGCTTCTAATCTTTCGAAAAGGAATTCGTTACAATCTGAGAAAACCTCTCTGGAATCAATCCGAGATTAAGTAAGTTGAATTGAGACGAGGGAAGCTGCGAGGAGCTTTGATACCCAAGGTCTCACCGGTATTATAAGGCGGCGCAGTCACGCATTCAACTTGCAGAAACCATCATGAACTTCAAAGTATGCTCAAAAGAGTAACCAATATTTTTCGAACGACTTTCCTATTAAGCTCGTTACCCTATAGGTCTCGTTCTAGTCAAAATTTTAAGCTTAGGTTCGCGTTTGGTTTCGTTTTCCTAAGGCGGGCAAGAAGGAAACCGTGATGAAATCCGAGTCCTTATCTTAATTTGGCCAGGCCTTGCCCTTTACTAGGAAATTAAAACAACTGTATTCAAATCCTCAGGATATATTCACCTTAAGGCATACAATAAACCCGCTGACAGGGGATTCGCGGGTGTTTCGAAAGCTTACCTCCCGTACCAGACGGGCGAAGAACCGCTGAAGTCGACTCGGGCCACGACTCCTATGTCATGTGCGAACCCGAGGGGCCGAGACGATATTGTAATCGTCATCCTTCCCTGCAAACAGTTTTATATTTAATGTACCCTTCCTTAGGGTTTAAAAAAAATAATTGTCCAAGTCCAAATAAAGTGCAAAAGAAAAGAAATAAAAAAAAAAAGTAAATACAAAAAATGGAAGGTCTCTAAAAAAAAAATTCTCTCTTTTTTTTTTAATTTTTCTTTCGCCTTTTTTTTTTTTTTTTTTGCTTTGTCTTTTTCCTTATCTTTTGGCTTTAAGCTTTGATTCCAAGTCTTTAATATCCAACTTCAAACCTGTAATACAAAGACACACCCAAAGAAACGTAAAAAGAATAAATGAAATAAAAAAAACCTAAAAATTCTACCTAAGCACAAATCCGCGTCGGCGGCGCCAAAAATTTGATGAGTTTCAAAAGTTGTTGTAGTAGTAGAGTTCGTTCAAGACTTGTGAAGGTTCGATTTTTAAATTTAATAACAATAAATATACAAATAATGTTAACAAAGTGGGCGAGAGGTACTGGGACTAGGATCCACCAAATATTCAAATTCATGCGATTCACCTATTTATTCTAAACCATTATAGCTCATTCAACAAGTATTTTGACTCTATTTCTTTGCCTAAGATAGATTCTTAAAATATTAATTGTAAATCTTAAGCATGGCATATCAAAAGAATTAATCCTAAGCATAAACCATCAAACGAAATGACAATTAATTAAGAAAAATCTTTTTTTTTTAATTTTAATTCAATGCAAATAGTCAAATAAAGAATTAAATGAATTTACTGCATGATGAATTTTGGTTTCCTCCGTCGTCCAAAAGATTTAGCTCATCATGATGAAAACACGCTCAAAAGATTTATTTATAGCTCAAATGGTGTTTACAATGGAGAGAAAAAGAGAAAATGGTGTGAAACTGTAATCTGCGACGCACAAAAGGCGTCACAGAATAAACGATAAATAGTAATGGTCACAGATGCAGTATCTCAACGACCCACGCCTGTGTGTCGTTCTCACTGTTGGAAAATGACTGTCCTGGCGAGTCTGTTCTTCGTGTTCCTCATATTCATCAGCAGCAACAGTAGCAGAAACCGAGTTTGGGAAAACTCGAATTTCTTCTTCTCTGGCTCTCCTCAGCCCCCCAGACTCTCGACACCTGTTCTATGATACCTTGTGAACATATTTATACGTGATTGCGATATTGAATCTCCTCCATTAACTCCAAATAATCTTCATTTACTCGGGTTATTTTCTTTTCATTTTTATCACTGATATTGATTTTCACGTGTTCTGAAGCTTCCATATTGCCATATTTAACTTCTTCACACTTCAAATAGTGGTTAGGTTCTTCCAAACACGAGCAGCACACGTCTAACTCGCTGTAATCCCGTGAATATTTTCTTCCGTGTACGTGCTGCCCTGTTTTCTTCTCACGGATTTTTCAGCCAAATTCGATCGAAACAAACACCCATAATAGATTTGTTAGAACATATCACAACTACCCATGAAGTTTCAGCGATTAAATCACACAAAAACTCCTCCAAAATCCGATCGAAAACTCTGCCATTTTTCCCGCCTTTTTTCATTTTTGAATTTTGGGAAGAAAATGTCCTCCCCCTAATCCTGTACAGGTGTCCCTTTAGCACTTGCCCTGGGGTGCAAATAGTATTTTTGGGCGTAAATAATAATTTTTCTGGGATTCCTTCAGCGCATTTCTGGGGTGCCTTTAACACATTTTGGGGGTGCCTTTAGTACTTCACCATGGGGTGTAAAACACCACTTTTCGAGCTAATTTTGCAGCAAGAGCTTATTTTTCCAAAAACATCTACAAAAACATAAAACACCATAATAAGTACGAAATCGAGTACTAACAATACAGAACATTGAGGACAAATTAGACACAAAAATGTGTCTATCAACAGCCGCACTCCCCACAAAGATTTCAATTAAGTACAAGTTCAATTAAGAACTCTCCCCATATAATGTCATTCCCGAAGGTACAACAAGAGCGACCTTAATTTCAAAAGGAAAGAAGGATTTCTTTGGACATAACAAATCACGTACAAGTATGAATTTGAATCCAAAATACTCAATTAAATTAACCACAAGAGAACCCATGATTAATTTAATCGGAAATGCTCAACATAAGTGAACTTATGGAGCCTCAAAAATACTCAATTAGATTAATCACAAGAGAACCCATAATTAATCTAATCGGAATACACAACCAAATTAACCACAAAGGGTAATCAATTTAATTGGTCATGCTCGACATAAAGTACCTCATGGAGCAACAACTAAGCTATGAATAACTCAGTCGATTGTGCTCAACATAAGACACTTTATGGAACAACACAGTATATGCACAAAAAATTGTAGACCAAATACTGTTGAATAATCAAGGATTCATTCTATTTTTCATCACCATTTGCACAATGACATACAATAGACATAATCCTTGTGAACAAAAGATTTTAACCTATCTTCCATCAATAATTGACATAATAGGCTTAACTTTTGCATTTGTCAAAAGTTCATTCCTTCTTTTATCAACACATGCATATCGACATATAAAGGACTTAACTTTTGACAAGGTATGGGATAATCACAGTTCACGGACGCAAACACACATATCCCATAACAATTTGCAATATATAAAACCATAAAGATTAATACTTCAAAAATCATCTTCCAAATAATTTTAGAATTTAAACCAATAAATCTAAAAACATGAAGAAGAAAACGTTGGATATAGCTATGTGTAATCACAATAATGGCTATTCCAAACTCTAGTTATTCTTCTTAAAAAAAAACAAGAAATAGAAGATTTACTAGGCATTGTAGAGCTTTCTCAGAGCATCTACATTGAATTCCTTCTCATTATTGAAGAAACTATTGATTACAGGATCATTTAATTCCTTTAGGTCTTCAGAAATGTCAGTTAACTCACTAAGTTCTCTTTTTAGTTCACTCAAGGTGTTCTTGGTTAGAGACAACATTTGTTCATAGTGAGTTATCTTTTCTAAAGAGGAAACGATTTGAGATTTTAAATCATTTCTCTTCTTGATGAAATCTTTCACCATGCCTCTAAAATTATTATCAAAATGACAAACAGATAAGAGACAGTTAGAGGAAGAACCTTCTTCATTCTTTGTCGACTTCTCTTTCATCACCCTTGAGGAAGTGATTCCTTTGCAAACATACACATTAACTGCTTCAACTGCATCTCTTTTTGTAGTTCCTCTAGTCATAGGAGACGTGAGATAGTATCTTTTTGGATAAAAGAAAGAAACAAAAGAATATAAGGATTTATGAATACCAAACCCTAGGAACACTTTGAAAGAGTCTTTCAAGATTTATTCATCATCCTTTTTCTTAGGAGATTTTTTTTTTCTAACAACAAAAAAAAATACTTTAGCCACGGAAATGCAAACCCTCATTTTCTCAAGTTAAAGATGAGGACGCGAACGCCTCTCGTACTATACAGTGACTTTGTGAGCCAATTGCTCCCTTTTTTTACCAAGGTTTGTTGTATAAACAGATTTCCTACCTCTTCTGATTCTGGAAGCACTGGTTTTATGAGACCCATGTTGATTATCCAGATTCATCTTTTGCATGTTCCTTTGTATTTTGGAAATTATTTTGTTGTTCCTCTTGAATCTCCAGCACATACTTTGAACATGATTTGCATTTCCACAAAACGAACAAATCAAGGATCCTTTGTCTTGTTGAAGTGCCTTCTGTTTATCACAACCGTCAACCTTTATTTTTCCATGATCAATAGAAACAATGGGGTTGACTATGCCTGCAGTCTTGCTTTTAAATCCTAAACCATTTGTGTTTCCAAAGGATCTCTGACCAAATAACATCGCTGAGATTTTGTCAGAACTTCCAGATAATCTTTGCAGATCATCCTTAAGAGTATTAATCTCTTTTTCCTTTAAAGCAATGGTTATGGTGAGTTCATCATTAAGACAGTCTATCTCAAGATTTTGCACCTGGATTAATGATTCTCGTTTCTTCAATGAAGCTTTTAATTGAAGATTTTCTTGAAGAACCTCTCTATCAAGAATTCGAAAATCTCTGTGTCAGACTCAAATTCTGAATCAGAACTTGAGTATGTGGATGTTTCTGCTGCATGAGATGAGGGTTCATCACATCCATCAGACGTATTCACATCGTTGACACTTAAAGATTTTTCTTTCACAGAATCATTAGCAGCAAATGCTGACAAAAGATGTTTATCACATATAATGCTTCTTTTTACAAATTCTTTGAACCTTTCTGTTATCAATGGTTTATCAAACCAATCACCATTTGAACAACATTCATCGTCCCAAGACAAGTTAGAGATTTCATTTGTGTCGGAGACAACATTGTATTCCAAGGTTTGAACAGAATTTTGATCAAGAATTTTTCCTTTCCAAAAGGGATATTTTTTAGGTTATTTCCTCCATCGATGGCATGCTTCTTGGAAACGTATCTACTGTCTTCAAATATAGTTTCTAAGATATCCCAGGCATATTTAGACTTAGTGCAAGTAGACACATAGTGCTGAAGGTCTGGGGTAATGGCCTGTCTGACAGCATTTAATCCGTCAAAATTTTGCTTTGCAGCAAGGATTTCTTCTGGGCTATATCTACCAACGTCCTTAGGTAAAGATACATCGCCTTCTGTATTAACTGGAGGATCATAGCCATTAATGATATGTACCCATGTTTGAAAATCACGAGCTTGAAGAAAAGTACGCATAACAACTTTCCACCAAGGGTAGTTTGAGCCATCGAAGACTGGTGGTACGTTTATGGAGATATCACTTCTGTCCATAGAGTCAGATTGCTACAAACACAGACTTGTAAGATCTTGAACGTGTTTTCCTGCTCTGATACCAATTGAAAAAGCGGGGGTATAACAACCTCACCCAATATTTCGATTAACAATCTGTATGGACAAACTCCAATATACTTTCAAGAGAATCAACTAGACTCAATCTTAATAAAGTATATCGAAGAGTTATATCTCTTTTTCTTGATTCAATTCTTTCTCAAGCAAATATAAATATGCGAGTCTAATTGAATACAAGAGAAATCACTTGAACGGTACCAAAGACCAATGTTTAAGGATCAATCAATTTCAATCAACAACCAAAGGTCGGATTTCCAATTGATTGATTCAAACGCACAACCTGTGATATTTCAATTATATAACAAAATATAATGCGGAATAGAAATAACACAGACACTAGAGTTTTGTTAACGAGGAAACCGCAAATGCAGAAAAACCCCGGGACCTAGTCCAGATTGAACACCATACTGGAATAAGCCGCTACAGACACTAGTCTACTACAAACTAACTTCGGTCTGGACTGTAGTTGAACCCCAATCAATCTCACAGTGATTCAAGGTAGAGTTGAGATCCTTATGTATCTGATCCCAGCAGGATACTACACACTTGATTCCCTTAGCTGATCTCACCCACAACTAAGAGTTGCTACGACCCAAAGTCGAAGACTTTAATAAACAAACCTGTATCACACAGAAAATTCTACATAATAGATAAATATGTCTCCCACAGATAAACCTACAATTTTTTTTTCCGTCTTTTGATATATCAATGTGAACAGGAACCGATTGATAACCCAGACTTATATTCCCGAAGAACATCCTAGTATTATCAATCACCTCACAATAATCTTAATCGATACGGCGAAATAATATATTGTGGAATCACAAACAATGAGACGAAGATGTTTGTGACTACTTTTCTATCTTGCCTATCGGATATATAAATCTCAAGCCAATCATTACGATTGTACTCAAAACGACAGAATCAGCAAGATCAGATCACACAACTACGAGAAAGTAGTATCGGTCTGGATTCACAATCCCAATGAAGTTTTTAAGTCGTTAACCTGGTTTTTAAGAAGAAACCAAAGGTTAAAGGAGAATCGACTCTAGCTAATACAACTAGTATCACACAGGAAGTGTAGGGATTAGGTTTCCCAGTTGCTAGAGTTCTCCCTTATATAGTCTTTCAAATCAGGGTTTGCAATCAACGTTAGCTTAGTAACAAAGCATTCAATATTCACCGTTAGATGAAAACCTGATTAGATTCAAGCTAATATCTTTCAACCGTTGGATCGAAAACTTAGCTTGTTACATACAAATGAAATGCACGATTTTAGGTTTGTGTAGGCATACCCAAACATGTACATTTGTTTGTTCAACAATAGTTAACCAAATGGTTAGCCATATGAGCACTTTCATATCAACCATATTCTTATTCACCATAACTAGTTCAAATGACTCAAATGAACTAGTTAGAGAGTTTTTCAATTGCAAGGAAATCTTATGTAACTACACAAGAGACAATCGGAGCAAAAACGATTTGATTAACTCGAATCGGTTCATAAACTTTATAGCCACAACTTTCATTTAACATTCCTTGGTTAATATAAATAAGTTCATAGACAATCGTATTTAGATATAACCAACTTAAGTTCGCAGACTTAGTTCGCGGACTTCAGTTCCCGGAAGGAGTTCTCAAACTCCAGCAGATTTTCTCGGGTCGAGAACTTCCGCTAGTTCGCGACTGGGTTCGCGGACTGAGTTCACGGCTCTTGTTCCGGTTCTCTTGATCAACAAAGTTCGCAAACTTC
Organism: Papaver somniferum; assembly: GCF_003573695.1. NCBI lineage: Eukaryota > Viridiplantae > Streptophyta > Magnoliopsida > Ranunculales > Papaveraceae > Papaver > Papaver somniferum. Next base: position 199,512,830 of record NC_039364.1, on the reverse strand, counting down.
GGTTCAAGGAAAATGACTTATACATATATGTGTTGCCACACAATGCTTATATCCATAATTGATTATATGATCTAAACTCTCATTTCAATCATTGAAACATTCTTAGAGGACGTTATATAGTTGTTATTCACAAACCATTTTTCGTCAAAGCAATTTTCAAAGTGATTAAAACATAACATGACTTCCGTCACTAGGTAAAGATGAACTTGGCCAAAGCAAAGCTTACCAACACATATTTCGAGAAATAGATAGGCGAGATAAACTCAACTCGAAATATCAAATGTTTATAATCAAAGTCTATATAGCAAAACGACTTTTGTCTCAAGATAGGAGATAGAGTAGATAGACTTTTGAGTGATAGATAAATTCAAGTCTCCACATACCTTTTAGTCGATGAAGTTCCACCAGTTCCTTGAGTAGTCCTTCGTCTTGTATGATGATCGTCATGGAGTTCTTGAGCCGAACTACACTTTCTATCCTAGTCCGAGACTTAGCTATAGTAGACTAGAAACCAAGACTTATAGTTTTGATCACTAACATTGACAAGCATGCTTGAGATAGCAACGCATGCGAGTTCGACCGAGCAATGCTCTAAAAATCTTCCCCTTTGTCAATTTCAGTGACAAAACTATTAATACATATGGAATACAAAAAATAAATGAATTAACTTTTGTAGCTCCTATTCCACATGCCTAATCTTCAACATTACTCGAAATCTTCATCACTTCCAAGTACCCCAATGATCCCAAAGGTTGTAAGTTCAGCATCATCGTTGTTGAAAATCCGTAGCTATAACAGCGAGAAAACAAGAGTTCTCAATCACTGTTATACAGTGTCATAGTATCATTATACAGTATCAAAGTTCAATTGTATCACAACTTCGACAACAATAGTATGGTGATATGTATCACTCCCCCTTAGTCAATACTCCATCTCACATGGAAACTTCTCCCCTTACATAATGATTCGAGAACCATATGTATTTGTAGTGTGAACTACATACTAATTCTCCCCCTTTTTGTCAATAAAATTGACAAAGGTACGAAAACGGGATCCTAATGAAATTTCCGAAAGAAACATTTCATGACCAAAAGAAAGCACATATCATCTTATTTAGATACAATCATATAGCCGAAGCTAAATGCATTCATCAAGGAGTTTATAAAGATACAAGAAAACCCCTATAATATTCCACAACCGCACTCCCCACAAAGATTTGGCAATTAAGCACAAGTTCAATTAAGAACTCTCCCCCATATAATGTCATTCCCGAAAGAACAACAAGAGCGACCTTAATTTCAAAAAGAAAGAAGGATTTCTTTGGACATAACAAATCACATACAAGTATGAATTTGAATCCAAAATACTCAATTAAATTAACCACAAGAGAACCCATGATTAATTTAATCGTAAATGCTCAACATAAGTGAACTTATGGAGACTCAAAAATACTCAATTAGATTAATCACAAGAGAACCCATAATTAATCTAATCGGAATACACAACCAAATTAACCACAAAAAATAATCAATTTAATTGGCCATGATCGACATAAAGTACCTCACGGAGCAACAACTAAGCTATGAATAACTCAGTCGATTATGCTCAACATAAGACTCTTTATGGAACAACACAGTATATGCACAAAAAATTATAGACCGGAGGTCGACCAAATACTATGGAATAATCAAGGATTCATTCTATTTTTCATCACCATTTGCACAATAACATACAATAGACATAATCCTTGTGAACAAAAGATTTTAACCTATCTTCCATTAATAATTGACATAATAGGCTTAACTTTTGTATTTGTCAAAAGTCCATTCCTTCTTTTATCAACACATGCATATCGACATGTAAAGGACTTAACTTTTGACAAGGTATGGGACAATCACAGTTCACGGACGCAAACACACATATCCCATAACAATTTGCAATATATAAAACCATAAAGATTAATACTGCAAAAATCATCTTCCAACACAATTTTAGAATTTAAACCAATAAATCTAAAAACATGAAGATGAAAACGTTGGACATAGCTATGTGTAATCACAATAATGGCTATTCCAAACTCTAGTTATTCTTCTTAAACAAAACAAGAAATATAAGATTTACTAGGCATTGTAGAGCTTTCTCAGAGCATCTACATTGAATTCCTTCTCATTATTGAAGAAACTATTGATTGCGGGATCATTTAATTCCTCTAGGTTTTCAGAAATGTCAGTTAACTCACTAAGTTCTCTTTTTAGTTCACTCAAGGTGTTCTTGGTTAGATAAAATATTTGTTCATAGTGAGTTATCTTTTCTAAAGAGGAAACGATTTGAGATTTTAAATCATTTCTCTTGTTGATGAAATCTTTCACCATGCCTCGAAAATTATTATCAAAATGACAAACAAATAAGAGACAGTTAGAGGAAGAACCTTCTTCATTCTTTGTCGACTTATCTTTCATCACCCTTGAGGAAGTGATTCATTTGCAAACATACACATTAACTGCTTCAACTGCATCTGTTTTTGTAGTTCCTCTAGTCATAGGAGCCGTGAGATAGTATCTTTTTGGATAAAAGGAAGAGACAAAAGAATATAAGGATTTATGAATACCAAACCCTAGGAAGACTTTGAAAGAGTCTTTCAAGATTTATTCATCATCCTTTTTCTTAGGAGATTTTTTTTTTCTAACAACAAAAAAAAAATACTTGAGCCACGGAAACGCAAACCCTCATTTTCTCAAGTTAAAGATGAGGATGCGAACGTCTCTGGTACTAGACAGTGACGTCGTGAGCCAATTGCTCCCCTTGTTTACCAAGGTTTGTTGTATAAACATATTTCCTACCTCTTCTGATTCTGGAAGCACTGGTTTTATGAGTCCCATGTTGATTATCCAGATTCATCTTTTGCATGTTCCTTTGTAGTTTGGAAATTATTTTGTTGTTCCTCTTGAATCTCCAGCACATACTTTGAACATGATTTGCATTTCCACAAAACGAACAAATCAAGGATCCTTTGTCTTGTTGAAGTTCCTTCTGTTTATCACAACCGTCAACCTTTATTTTTCCATGATCAATAGAAACAATGGGGTTGACTATGCCTGCAGTATTGCTTTTAAATCCTAAACCATTTGTGTTTCCAAATGATCTCTCACCAAATAACATCGCTGAGATTTTGTCAGAACTTCCAGATAATCTTTGCAGATCATCCTTAAGAGTATTAATCTCTTTTTCCTTTAGAGCAATGGTTATGGTGAGTTCATCATTAAGACAGTCTATCTCAAGATTTTGCACCTGGATTAATGATTCTCGTTTCTTCAATGAAGCTTTTAATTGAAGATTTTCTTGAAGAACCTCTCTATCAAGAATTCGAAAATCTCTATGTCAGACTCAAATTCTGAATCAGAACTTGAGTATGTGGATGTTTCTGCTGCATGAGCTGAGAGTTCATCACATCCATCAGACGTATTCACATCGTTGACACTTAAAGATTTTTCTTTCACAGAATCATTAGCAGCAAATGCTGACAAAAGATGTTTATCACATATAATGCTTCTTTTTACAAATTCTTTGAACCTTTCTGTTATCAATGGTTTATCAAACAAATCACCATTTGAATAACATTCATCGGCCCAAGACAAGTTAGAGATTTCATTTGTGTCGGAGACAACATTGTATTCCAAGGTTTGAACAGAATTTTGATCAAGAATTTTTCCTTTCCAAAAGGGATATTTTTTAGGTTATTTCCTCCATCGATGGCATGCTTCTTGGAAACGTATCTATTGTCTTCAAATATAGTTTCTAAGATATCCCAGGCATATTTAGACTTAGTGCAAGTAGACACATAGTGCTGAAGGTCTGGGGTAATGGCCTGTCTGACAGCATTTAATCCGTCAAATTTTGCTTTGCAGCAAGGATTTCTTCTGGGCTATATCTACCAACGTCCTTAGGTAAAGATACATCGCCTTCTGTATTAACTGGAGGATCATAGCCATTAATGATATGTACCCATGTTTGAAAATCACGAGCTTGAAGAAAAGTACGCATAACAACTTTCCACCAAGGGTAGTTTGAGCCATCGAAGACTGGTGGTACGTTTATGGAGATATCACTTCTGTCCATAGAGTCAGATTGCTACAAACACAGACTTGTAAGATCTTGAACGTGTTTTCCTGCTCTGATACCAATTGAAAAAGCGGGGTCTAACAACCTCACCCAATATTTCGATTAACAATCTGTATGGACAAACTCCAATATACTTTCAAGAGAATCAACTAGACTCAATCTTAATAAAGTATATCGAAGAGTTATATCTCTTTTCTTGATTCAATTCTTTCTCAAGCAAATAGAAATATGCGAGTCTAATTGAATACAAGAGAAATCACTTGAACGGTACCAAAGACCAATGTTTAAGGATCAATCAATTTCAATCAACAACCAAAGGTCGGATTTCCAATTGATTGATTCAAACGCACAACCTGTGATATTTCAATTATATAACAAAATATAATGCGGAATAGAAATAACACAGACACTAGAGTTTTGTTAACGAGGAAACCGCAAATGCAGAAAAACCCCGGGACCTAGTCCAGATTGAACACCATACTGGAATAAGCCGCTACAGACACTAGTCTACTACAAACTAACTTCGGTCTGGACTGTAGTTGAACCCCAATCAATCTCACAGTGATTCAAGGTAGAGTTGAGATCCTTATGTATCTGATCCCAGCAGGATACTACACTTGATTCCCTTAGCTGATCTCACCCACAACTAAGAGTTGCTACGACCCAAAGTCGAAGACTTTAATAAACAAATGTATCACACAGAAAATTCTACATAATAGATAAATATGTCTCCCACAGATAAACCTACAATTTTTTTTCCGTCTTTTGATATATCAATGTGAACAGGAACCGATTGATAACCCAGACTTATATTCCCGAAGAACATCCTAGTATTATCAATCACCTCACAATAATCTTAATCGATACGGCGAAATAATATATTGTGGAATCACAAACAATGAGACGAAGATGTTTGTGACTACTTTTCTATCTTGCCTATCGGATATATAAATCTCAAGCCAATCGTTACGATTGTACTCAAAACGACAGAATCAGCAAGATCAGATCACACAACTACGAGAAAGTAGTATCGGTCTGGATTCACAATCCCAATGAAGTCTTTAAGTCGTTAACCTGTTTTTAAGAAGAAACCAAAGGTTAAAGGAGAATCGACTCTAGCTAATACAACTAGTATCACACAGGAAGTGTAGGGATTAGGTTTCCCAGTTTCTAGAGTTCTCCCTTATATAGTCTTTCAAATCAGGGTTTGCAATCAACGTTAGCTTAGTAACAAAGCATTCAATATTCACCGTTAGATGAAAACCTGATTAGATTCAAGCTAATATCTTTCAACCGTTGGATCGAAAACTTAGCTTGTTACATACAAATGAAATGCACGATTTTAGGTTTGTGTAGGCATACCCAAACATGTACATTTGTTGTTCAACAATAGTTAACCAAATGGTTAGCCATATGAGCACTTTCATATCAACCATATTCTTATTCACCATAACTAGTTCAAATGACTCAAATGAACTAGTTAGAGAGTTGTTCAATTGCAAGGAAATCTTATGTAACTACACAAGAGACAATCGAGCAAAAACGATTTGATTAACTCGAATCGGTTCATAACTTTATAGCCACAACTTTCATTTAGCATTCCTTGTTAATATAAATAAGTTCATAACAATCGTATTTAGATATAACCAACTTAAGTTCGCAGACTTAGTTCGCGGACTTAGTTCCCGGAAGGAGTTCTCAAACTCCAGCAGATTTTCTCGGGTCGAGAACTTCCGCCAGTTCGCGACTGGGTTCGCGGACTGAGTTCACGGCTCTTGTTCCGGTTCTCTTGATCAACAAAGTTCGCAAACTTCGGTTCAAGGAAAATGACTTATACATATATGTGTTGCCACACAATGCTTATATCCATAATTGATTATATGATCTAAACTCTCATTTCAATCATTGAAACATTCTTAGAGGACGTTATATAGTTGTTATTCACAAACCATTTTTCGTCAAAGCAATTTTCAAAGTGATTAAACATAACATGACTTCCGTCACTAGGTAAAGATGAACTTGGCCAAAGCAAAGCTTACCAACACATATTTCGAGAAATAGATAGGCGAGATAAACTCAACTCGAAATATCAAATGTTTAATCAAAGTCTATATAGCAAAACGACTTTTGTCTCAAGATAGGAGATAGAGTAGATAGACTTTTGAGTGATAGATAAATTCAAGTCTCCACATACCTTTTAGTCGATGAAGTTCCACCAGTTCCTTGAGTAGTCCTTCGTCTTGTATGATGATCGTCATGGAGTTCTTGAGCCAACTACACTTTCTATCCTAGTCCGAGACTTAGCTATAGTAGACTAGAAACCAAGACTTATAGTTTTGATCACTAACATTGACAAGCATGCTTGAGATAGCAACGCATGCGAGTTCGACCGAGCAATGCTCTAAAAATCTTCCCCTTTGTCAATTTCAGTGACAAAACTATTAATACATATGGAATACAAAAAATAAATGAATTAACTTTTGTAGCTCCTATTCCACATGCCTAATCTTCAACATTACTCGAAATCTTCATCACTTCCAAGTACCCCAATGATCCCAAAGGTTGTAAGTTCAGCATCATCGTTGTTGAAAATCCGTAGCTATAACAGCGAGAAAACAAGAGTTCTCAATCACTGTTATACAGTGTCATAGTATCATTATACAGTATCAAAGTTCAATTGTATCACAACTTCGACAACAATAGTATGGTGATATGTATCACTCCCCCTTAGTCAATACTCCATCTCACATGGAAATTCTCCCCTTACATAATGATTCGAGAACCATATGTATTTGTAGTGTGAACTACATACTAATTCTCCCCCTTTTTGTCAATAAATTGACAAAGGTACGAAAACGGGATCCTAATGAAATTTCCGAAAGAAACATTTCATGACCAAAAGAAAGCACATATCATCTTATTTAGATGCAATCATATAGCCGAAGCTAAATGCATTCATCAAGGAGTTTATAAAGATACAAGAAAACCCCTATAATATTCCACAACCGCACTCCCCACAAAGATTTGGCAATTAAGCACAAGTTCAATTAAGAACTCTCCCCCATATAATGTCATTCCCGAAAGAACAACAGAGCGACCTTAATTTCAAAAGAAAGAAGGATTTCTTTGGACATAACAATCACATACAAGTATGAATTTGAATCCAAAATACTCAATTAAATTAACCACAAGAGAACCCATGATTAATTTAATCGTAAATGCTCAACATAAGTGAACTTATGGAGACTCAAAAATACTCAATTAGATTAATCACAAGAGAACCCATAATTAATCTAATCGGAATACACAACCAAATTAACCACAAAAAATAATCAATTTAATTGGCCATGATCGACATAAAGTACCTCACGGAGCAACAACTAAGCTATGAATAACTCAGTCGATTATGCTCAACATAAGACTCTTTATGGAACAACACAGTATATGCACAAAAAATTAGACCGGAGGTCGACCAAATACTATGGAATAATCAAGGATTCATTCTATTTTTCATCACCATTTGCACAATAAACAATAGACATAATCCTTGTGAACAAAAGATTTTAACCTATCTTCCATTAATAATTGACATAATAGGCTTAACTTTTGTATTTGTCAAAAGTCCATTCCTTCTTTTATCAACACATGCATATCGACATGTAAAGGACTTAACTTTTGACAAGGTATGGGACAATCACAGTTCACGGACGCAAACACACATATCCCATAACAATTTGCAATATATAAAACCATAAAGATTAATACTGCAAAAATCATCTTCCAACACAATTTTAGAATTTAAACCAATAAATCTAAAAACATGAAGATGAAAACGTTGGACATAGCTATGTGTAATCACAATAATGGCTATTCCAAACTCTAGTTATTCTTCTTAAACAAAACAAGAAATATAAGATTTACTAGGCATTGTAGAGCTTTCTCAGAGCATCTACATTGAATTCCTTCTCATTATTGAAGAAACTATTGATTGCGGATCATTTAATTCCTCTAGGTTTTCAGAAATGTCAGTTAACTCACTAAGTTCTCTTTTTAGTTCACTCAAGGTGTTCTTGGTTAGATAAAATATTTGTTCATAGTGAGTTATCTTTTCTAAAGAGGAAACGATTTGAGATTTTAAATCATTTCTCTTGTTGATGAAATCTTTCACCATGCCTGCCTCGAAAATTATTATCAAAATGACAAACAAATAAGAGACAGTTAGAGGAAGAACCTTCTTCATTCTTTGTCGACTTATCTTTCATCACCCTTGAGGAAGTGATTCATTTGCAAACATACACATTAACTGCTTCAACTGCATCTGTTTTTGTAGTTCCTCTAGTCATAGGAGCCGTGAGATAGTATCTTTTTGGATAAAAGGAAGAGACAAAAGAATATAAGGATTTATGAATACCAAACCCTAGGAAGACTTTGAAAGAGTCTTTCAAGATTTATTCATCATCCTTTTTCTTAGGAGATTTTTTTTTTCTAACAACAAAAAAAAACTACTTGAGCCACGGAAACGCAAACCCTCATTTTCTCAAGTTAAAGATGAGGATGCGAACGTCTCTGGTACTAGACAGTGACGTCGTGAGCCAATTGCTCCCCTTGTTTACCAAGGTTTGTTGTATAAACATATTTCCTACCTCTTCTGATTCTGGAAGCACTGGTTTTATGAGTCCCATGTTGATTATCCAGATTCATCTTTTGCATGTTCCTTTGTAGTTTGGAAATTATTTTGTTGTTCCTCTTGAATCTCCAGCACATACTTTGAACATGATTTGCATTTCCACAAAACGAACAAATCAAGGATCCTTTGTCTTGTTGAAGTGCCTTCTGTTTATCACAACCGTCAACCTTTATTTTCCATGATCAATAGAAACAATGGGGTTGACTATGCCTGCAGTTGCTTTTAAATCCTAAACCATTTGTGTTTCCAAAGGATCTCTCACCAAATAACATCGCTGAGATTTTGTCAGAACTTCCAGATAATCTTTGCAGATCATCCTTAAGAGTATTAATCTCTTTTTCCTTTAGAGCAATGGTTATGGTGAGTTCATCATTAAGACAGTCTATCTCAAGATTTTGCACCTGGATTAATGATTCTCGTTTCTTCAATGAAGCTTTTAATTGAAGATTTTATTGAAGAACCTCTCTATCAAGAATTCGAAAATCTCTATGTCAGACTCAAATTCTGAATCAGAACTTGAGTATGTGGATGTTTCTGCTGCATGAGCTGAGGGTTCATCACATCCATCAGACGTATTCACATCGTTGACACTTAAAGATTTTTCTTTCACAGAATCATTAGCAGCAAATGCTGACAAAAGATGTTTATCACATATAATGCTTCTTTTTACAAATTCTTTGAACCTTTCTGTTATCAATGGTTTATCAAACCAATCACCATTTGAATAACATTCATCGGCCCAAGACAAGTTAGAGATTTCATTTGTGTCGGAGACAACATTGTATTCCAAGGTTTGAACAGAATTTTGATCAAGAATTTTTCCTTTCCAAAAGGGATATTTTTTAGGTTATTTCCTCCATCGATGGCATGCTTCTTGGAAACGTATCTATTGTCTTCAAATATAGTTTCTAAGATATCCCAGGCATATTTAGACTTAGTGCAAGTAGACACATAGTGCTGAAGGTCTGGGGTAATGGCCTGTCTGACAGCATTTAATCCGTCAAAATTTTGCTTTGCAGCAAGGATTTCTTCTGGGCTATATCTACCAACGTCCTTAGGTAAAGATACATCGCCTTCTGTATTAACTGGAGGATCATAGCCATTAATGATATGTACCCATGTTTGAAAATCACGAGCTTGAAGAAAAGTACGCATAACAACTTTCCACCAAGGGTAGTTTGAGCCATCGAAGACTGGTGGTACGTTTATGGAGATATCACTTCTGTCCATAGAGTCAGATTGCTACAAACACAGACTTGTAAGATCTTGAACGTGTTTTCCTGCTCTGATACCAATTGAAAAAGCGGGGGTCTAACAACCTCACCCAATATTTCGATTAACAATCTGTATGGACAAACTCCAATATACTTTCAAGAGAATCAACTAGACTCAATCTTAATAAAGTATATCGAAGAGTTATATCTCTTTTTCTTGATTCAATTCTTTCTCAAGCAAATAGAAATATGCGAGTCTAATTGAATACAAGAGAAATCACTTGAACGGTACCAAAGACCAATGTTTAAGGATCAATCAATTTCAATCAACAACCAAAGGTCGGATTTCCAATTGATTGATTCAAACGCACAACCTGTGATATTTCAATTATATAACAAAATATAATGCGGAATAGAAATAACACAGACACTAGAGTTTTGTTAACGAGGAAACCGCAAATGCAGAAAAACCCCGGGACCTAGTCCAGATTGAACACCATACTGGAATAAGCCGCTACAGACACTAGTCTACTACAAACTAACTTCGGTCTGGACTGTAGTTGAACCCCAATCAATCTCACAGTGATTCAAGGTAGAGTTGAGATCCTTATGTATCTGATCCCAGCAGGATACTACGCACTTGATTCCCTTAGCTGATCTCACCCACAAGTAAGAGTTGCTACGACCCAAAGTCGAAGACTTTAATAAACAAATCTGTATCACACAGAAAATTCTACATAATAGATAAATATGTCTCCCACAGATAAACCTACAATTTTTTTTCCGTCTTTTGATATATCAATGTGAACAGGAACCGATTGATAACCCAGACTTATATTCCCGAAGAACATCCTAGTATTATCAATCACCTCACAATAATCTTAATCGATACGGCGAAATAATATATTGTGGAATCACAAACAATGAGATGAAGATGTTTGTGACTACTTTTCTATCTTGCCTATCGGATATATAAATCTCAAGCCAATCGTTACGATTGTACTCAAAACGACAGAATCAGCAAGATCAGATCATACAACTACGAGAAAGTAGTATCGGTCTGGATTCACAATCCCAATGAAGTCTTTAAGTCGTTAACCTGATTTTAAGAAGAAACCAAAGGTTAAAGGAGAATCGACTCTAGCTAATACAACTAGTATCACACAGGAAGTGTAGGGATTAGGTTTCCCAGTTCCTAGAGTTCTCCCTTATATAGTCTTTCAAATCAGGGTTTGCAATCAACGTTAGCTTAGTAACAAAGCATTCAATATTCACCGTTAGATGAAAACCTGATTAGATTCAAGCTAATATCTTTCAACCGTTGGATCGAAAACTTAGATTGTTACATACAAATGAAATGCACGATTTTAGGTTTGTGTAGGCATACCCAAACATGTACATTTGTTTGTTCAACAATAGTTAACCAAATGGTTAGCCATATGAGCACTTTCATATCAACCATATTCTTATTCACCATAACTAGTTCAAATGACTCAAATGAACTAGTTAGAGAGTTGTTCAATTGCAAGGAAATCTTATGTAACTACACAAGAGACAATCGGAGCAAAAACGATTTGATTAACTCGAATCGGTTCATAAACTTTATAGCCACAACTTTCATTTAGCATTCCTTGGTTAATATAAATAAGTTCATAGACAATCGTATTTAGATATAACCAACTTAAGTTCGCAGACTTAGTTCGCGGACTTCAGTTCCCGGAAGGAGTTCTCAAACTCCAGCAGATTTTCTCGGGTCGAGAACTTCCGCCAGTTCGCGACTGGGTTCGCGGACTGAGTTCACGGCTCTTGTTCCGGTTCTCTTGATCAACAAAGTTCGCAAACTTCGGTTCAAGGAAAATGACTTATACATATATGTGTTGCCACACAATGCTTATATCCATAATTGATTATATGATCTAAACTCTCATTTCAATCATTGAAACATTCTTAGAGGACGTTATATAGTTGTTATTCACAAACCATTTTTCGTCAAAGCAATTTTCAAAGTGATTAAAACATAACATGACTTCCGTCACTAGGTAAAGATGAACTTGGCCAAAGCAAAGCTTACCAACACATATTTCGAGAAATAGATAGGCGAGATAAACTCAACTCGAAATATCAAATGTTTATAATCAAAGTCTATATAGCAAAACGACTTTTGTCTCAAGATAGGAGATAGAGTAGATAGACTTTTGAGTGATAGATAAATTCAAGTCTCCACATACCTTTTAGTCGATGAAGTTCCACCAGTTCCTTGAGTAGTCCTTCGTCTTGTATGATGATCGTCATGGAGTTCTTGAGCCGAACTACACTTTCTATCCTAGTCCGAGACTTAGCTATAGTAGACTAGAAACCAAGACTTATAGTTTTGATCACTAACATTGACAAGCATGCTTGAGATAGCAACGCATGCGAGTTCGACCGAGCAATGCTCTAAAAATCTTCCCCTTTGTCAATTTCAGTGACAAAACTATTAATACATATGGAATACAAAAAATAAATGAATTAACTTTTGTAGCTCCTATTCCACATGCCTAATCTTCAACATTACTCGAAATCTTCATCACTTCCAAGTACCCCAATACCCAATGATCCAAGGTTGTAAGTTCAGCATCATCGTTGTTGAAAATCCGTAGCTATAACAGCGAGAAAACAAGAGTTCTCAATCACTGTTATACAGTGTCATAGTATCATTATACAGTATCAAAGTTCAATTGTATCACAACTTCGACACAATAGTATGGTGATATGTATCACTCCCCCTTAGTCAATACTCCATCTCACATGGAAACTTCTCCCCTTACATAATGATTCGAGAACCATATGTATTTGTAGTGTGAACTACATACTAATTCTCCCCCTTTTTGTCAATAAAATTGACAAAGGTACGAAAACGGGATCCTAATGAAATTTCCGAAAGAAACATTTCATGACCAAAAGAAAGCACATATCATCTTATTTAGATGCAATCATATAGCCGAAGCTAAATGCATTCATCAAGGAGTTTATAAAGATACAAGAAAACCCCTATAATATTCCACAACCGCACTCCCCACAAAGATTTGGCAATTAAGCACAAGTTCAATTAAGAACTCTCCCCCATATAATGTCATTCCCGAAAGAACAACAAGAGCGACCTTAATTTCAAAAAGAAAGAAGGATTTCTTTGGACATAACAAATCACATACAAGTATGAATTTGAATCCAAAATACTCAATTAAATTAACCACAAGAGAACCCATGATTAATTTAATCGTAAATGCTCAACATAAGTGAACTTATGGAGACTCAAAAATACTCAATTAGATTAATCACAAGAGAACCCATAATTAATCTAATCGGAATACACAACCAAATTAACCACAAAAAATAATCAATTTAATTGGCCATGATCGACATAAAGTACCTCACGGAGCAACAACTAAGCTATGAATAACTCAGTCGATTATGCTCAACATAAGACTCTTTATGGAACAACACAGTATATGCACAAAAAATTAGACCGTAGGTCGACCAAATACTATGGAATAATCAAGGATTCATTCTATTTTTCATCACCATTTGCACAATAACATACAATAGACATAATCCTTGTGAACAAAAGATTTTAACCTATCTTCCATTAATAATTGACATAATAGGCTTAACTTTTGTATTTGTCAAAAGTCCATTCCTTCTTTTATCAACACATGCATATCGACATGTAAAGGACTTAACTTTTGACAAGGTATGGGACAATCACAGTTCACGGACGCAAACACACATATCCCATAACAATTTGCAATATATAAAACCATAAAGATTAATACTGCAAAAATCATCTTCCCCAACACAATTTTAGAATTTAAACCAATAAATCTAAAAACATGAAGATGAAAACGTTGGACATAGCTATGTGTAATCACAATAATGGCTATTCCAAACTCTAGTTATTCTTCTTAAACAAAACAAGAAATAGAAGATTTACTAGGCATTGTAGAGCTTTCTCAGAGCATCTACATTGAATTCCTTCTCATTATTGAAGAAACTATTGATTGCGGGATCATTTAATTCCTCTAGGTTTTCAGAAATGTCAGTTAACTCACTAAGTTCTCTTTTTAGTTCACTCAAGGTGTTCTTGGTTAGATAAAATATTTGTTCATAGTGAGTTATCTTTTCTAAAGAGGAAACGATTTGAGATTTTAAATCATTTCTCTTGTTGATGAAATCTTTCACCATGCCTCGAAAATTATTATCAAAATTACAAACAAATAAGAGACAGTTAGAGGAAGAACCTTCTTCATTCTTTGTCGACTTATCTTTCATCACCCTTGAGGAAGTGATTCATTTGCAAACATACACATTAACTGCTTCAACTGCATCTGTTTTTGTAGTTCCTCTAGTCATAGGAGCCGTGAGATAGTATCTTTTTGGATAAAAGGAAGAGACAAAAGAATATAAGGATTTATGAATACCAAACCCTAGGAAGACTTTGAAAGAGTCTTTCAAGATTTATTCATCATCCTTTTTCTTAGGAGATTTTTTTTTTCTAACAACAAAAAAAAAATACTTGAGCCACGGAAACGCAAACCCTCATTTTCTCAAGTTAAAGATGAGGATGCGAACGTCTCTGGTACTAGACAGTGACGTCGTGAGCCAATTGCTCCCCTTGTTTACCAAGGTTTGTTGTATAAACATATTTCCTACCTCTTCTGATTCTGGAAGCACTGGTTTTATGAGTCCCATGTTGATTATCCAGATTCATCTTTTGCATGTTCCTTTGTAGTTTGGAAATTATTTTGTTGTTCCTCTTGAATCTCCAGCACATACTTTGAACATGATTTGCATTTCCACAAAACGAACAAATCAAGGATCCTTTGTCTTGTTGAAGTGCCTTCTGTTTATCACAACCGTCAACCTTTATTTTTCCATGATCAATAGAAACAATGGGGTTGACTATGCCTGCAGTCTTGCTTTTAAATCCTAAACCATTTGTGTTTCCAAAGGATCTCTCACCAAATAACATCGCTGAGATTTTGTTAGAACTTCCAGATAATCTTTGCAGATCATCCTTAAGAGTATTAATCTCTTTTTCCTTTAGAGCAATGGTTATGGTGAGTTCATCATTAAGACAGTCTATCTCAAGATTTTGCACCTGGATTAATGATTCTCGTTTCTTCAATGAAGCTTTTAATTGAAGATTTTCTTGAAGAACCTCTCTATCAAGAATTCGAAAATCTCTATGTCAGACTCAAATTCTGAATCAGAACTTGAGTATGTGGATGTTTCTGCTGCATGAGCTGAGGGTTCATCACATCCATCAGACGTATTCACATCGTTGACACTTAAAGATTTTTCTTTCACAGAATCATGAGCAGCAAATGCTGACAAAAGATGTTTATCACCTCTAATGCTTCTTTTTAAAAATTCTTTGAACCTTTCTGTTAAAAATCAATGGTTTATCAAACCAATCACCATTTGAACAACATTCATCCGCCCAAGCCAAGTTAGAGATTTCACTTATGTCGGAGACAGCATTGTATTCCCAGGTTTGAACAGAATTTTGATCAAGAATGTTTTTCTTTTCCAAAAGGGGTATTTTTTAGGTTATTTCCTCCATCGATGGCATGCTTCTTGGAAACGTATCTATCGTCTTCAAATATAGTTTCTAAGATATCCCAGGCATATTTAGACTTAGTGCAAGTAGACACATAGTGCTGAAGGTCTGGGGTAATGGCCTGTCTGACAGCATTTAATCCGTCAGAATTTTGCTTTGCAGCAAGGATTTCTTCTGGGCTATATCTACCAACGTCCTTAGGTACAGATACATCGCCTTCTTTATTAACCGGAGGATCATATCCATTAATGATATGTACCCATGTTTGAAAATCACGAGCTTGAAGAAAAGTAAGCATAACAACTTTCCACCAAGGGTAGTTTGAGCCATCGAAGACTGGTGGTACGTTTATGGAGATAGCACTTCTGTCCATAGAGTCAGATTGCTACAAACACAGACTTGTAAGGTCTTGAACGTGTTTTCCTGCTCTGATACCAATTGAAAAAGCTGGGGTCTAACAACCTCACCCATTATTTCGATTAACAATCTGTATGGACAAACTCCAATATACTTTCAAGAGAATCAACTAGACTCAATCTTAATAAAGTATATCGAAGAGTTATATCTCTCTTTCTTGATTCAATTCTTTCTCAAGCAAATAGAAATATGAGAGTCTAATTGAATACAAGATAAATCACTTGAACGGTACCAAAGACCAATGTTTAAGGATCAATCAACTTCAATCAACAACCAAAGGTCGGATTTCCAATTGATTGATTCAAACGCACAACCTGTGATATTTCAATTATATAACAAAATATAATGCGGAATAGAAATAACACAGACACTAGAGTTTTGTTAACGAGGAAACCGCAAATGCAGAAAAACCCCGGGACCTAGTCCAGATTGAACACCATACTGGAATAAGCCGCTACAGACACTAGTCTACTACAAACTAACTTCGTTCTGGACTGTAGTTGAACCCCAATCAATCTCACAGTGATTCAAGGTAGAGTTGAGATCCTTACGTATCTGATCCCAGCAGGATACTACGCACTTGATTCCCTTAGATGATCTCACCCACAACTAAGAGTTGCTACGACCCAAAGTCGAAGACCTTAATAAACAAATATGTATCACACAGAAAATTCTACATAATAGATAAATCTGTCTCCCACAGACCTACAAGTTTTGTTCCGTCTTTTGATATATCAAGGTGAACAGGAACCGATTGATAACCCAAACTTATATTCCCGAAGAACATCCTAGTATTATCAATCACCTCACAATAATCTTAATCGATACGGCGAAATAAGATATTGTGGAATCACAAACAATGAGACGAAAATGTTTGTGACTACTTTTCTATCTTGCCTATCGGAGATATAAATCTCAAGCCAATCGTTACGATTGTACTCAAAACGATAGAATCAGCAAGATCAGATCACACAACTACGAGAAAGTAGTATCGGTCTGGCTTCACAATCCCAATGAAGTCTTTAAGTCGTTAACCTAGTTTTTAAGAAGAAAACAAAGGTTAAAGGAGAATCGACTCAAGCTAATACAACTAGTATCACACAGGAGGTGTGGGGATTAGGTTTCCCAGTTTCTAGAGTTCTCCCTTATATAGTCTTTCAAATCAGGGTTTGCAATCAATGTTAGCTTAGTAACAAAGCATTCAATATTTACCGTTAGATGAAAACCTGATTAGATTCAAGCTAATATCTTTCAGCCGTTGGATCGAAAACTTATCTTGTTACACACAAATGAAATGCACGATTTTAGGTTTGTGTAACCGTACCCAAACATGTACATTTGTTGGTTCAACAATAGTTAACCAAATGGTTATCCATATGAGCACTTTCATATCAACCATATTCTTCTACACCATAACTAGTTCAAATGACTCAAATGAACTAGTTAGAGAGTTGTTCAATTACAAGGAAATCTTGTGTAACTACACAATACACAATCGAAGCAAAAACGATTTGATTCACTCGAATCGGTTCATGAACTTTATAGCCACGGTTTTCATTTAGCATTCCTTAGTTAATATAAATAAGTTCACAAACAATCGTCTTTAGATATAACCAACTTAAGTTCGCAGACTTAGTTCACGGACTTAAGTTCCCGGAAGGAGTTCTCAAACTCCAGCAGATTTTTTCGGGTCGAGAACTTCCGCCAGTTCGTGGACTGGGTTCGCGGACTGAGTTCATGGCTCTTTTTCCGGTTCTCTTGATCAACAAAGTTCGCAAACTTCGGTTCAAGGAAAAAGGACTTATACATATATGTGTTTCCACACAATGCTTATATCCATCATTGGTTATATGATCTAAACTCTCATTTCAATCATTGAAACATTCTTAGAGGACGTTATATAGTTGTTATTCACAAACCATTTTTCGTCAAAGCAATTTTCAAAGTGATTGAAACATAACATGACTTTCGTCACTAGGTAAAGATGAACTTGGCCAAAGCGAAAGCTTACGAACACATATTTCGAGAAATAGATAGGCGAGATAAACTCGGCCCGAAATAGCAAATGTGTATTATCAAAGTCTATATAGCAAAACGACTTTTGTCTCAAGATAGGAGATAGAGTAGATAGACTTTTGAGTGATACATAAGTTCAGGTCTCCACATACATTTTAGTCGATGAAGTTCTACCAGTTCCTTGAGTAGTCCTTCGTCTTGTATGATGATCGCCATGGAGTTCTTGAGCTCAACTATACTTTATATCCTAGTCCGAGACTTAGCTATAGTAGACTAGAAATCAAGACTTACAGTTTTGATCACTAACATTGACAAACATGCTTGAGATAGCAACGCATGCGAGTTCGACCGAGCAATGCTCTAACAGTTATCCAGTTCTTTAAATCATAATCATTGAAAACGTAACATGCGAAGTTTGTTTCAATGACTTTAATCGCTTAGATGACTTGTTCATTTTTATGATCTAATGGTCAAATAAAGAATATACATCATTTGTTTCCATAACTTATGAAAAAGCGGGGGTATAACAACACCACCCAATATTTCGTTTAGTAATCTGTATGGACAAACTCCAATATAATTTTTATGAGAATCAACTAGACAGTTAGACTAAATCAATAAAAAGATATATCAAAGAATTTATATCTCAATCTCTCGATTTGATCTTTACTCAAGCAAATGGAAATCTGCGAGTCTTTATCAAAGAGATATAACTTGGACGATACCAAAGACCAATGTCCAAGGATCAATCAATATCAATCAACAACCAAAGGTTGGATTTCCAATTTATGATCTTTAACGCACAACCTGTATTATTTGAATTACATAAAAAATATAATACGGAAAAGAAATAACACAGACACCAGAAGTTTTGTTAACGAGGAAACTGCAAATGCAGAAAAACCCCGGGACCTAGTCCAGATTGAATATACACTGTATTAAGCCGCTACAGACACTAGCCTACTCCAAGCTAAGTTCACACTGGACTATAGTTGAACCCCAATCAGTCTCCCACCGATCCAAGGTACAGTTGAACTCCTACACCACTGATCCCAGCAGGATACTGCGCACTTGATTCCCTTAGCTGATCTCACCCACAACCAAGAGTTGCTGCAACCCAAAATCGTAGACTTGATAATAAACAAATTTGTCTCACACAGAAAAGTCTATCAAAGGATAAATCTGTCTCCCATAGATAAACCCTAGGTTTTGTTCCGTCTTAAGATATGAAATCAAGGTGAACATGAACCAATTGATAATCCGGTCTTATATTCCCGAAGAACATCCTAGATTAATCAATCACCTCTCTACAATCCTTCATGACTACACATGCGGTTTGTCGAGGAATCACAAACAGTGAGACGAAGATGTTTGTGACTTCTTTATCTTGCCTATCGGAGAACTCTCACGATCTCAAGCCAATCAAAGATTGTTCTCGTACGATATAAGATGCAAGATCAGATCACACAACTACGATAAAAGTAGTATCGGTCTGGCTTCACAATCCCAATGAAGTCTTTAAGTCGTTAACCTCGTTTTAGAGAAGAAAACCAAAGGTTAAAGGAGAATCGACTCTAGCGAGCGCACCAGTATCACACAGACGTGTGTGGATTATTTTTGCACAATGCTAGATGTCTCCTTTATATAGTCTTCAAATCAGGGTTTTGCCTTAGTTACAAAGCAATCCATATTCACCGTTAGATGAAAACCTGATTTAGATTCAAGCTAATATTTCTCAACCGTTAGATCGAAAACTTAGCTTATCACACACACACTTGGGTAGACGTTTACTGGGTTTGTGAAAACCATGCCCAAACGTGTACGTGTATGTTGGTTCAACATAGTAACCCAAAAGGTTAACCATATGAGCATTTCATATTAACCTAGTTCTTCTTCACCATAACAAGTTCAATTGACTCAAATGAACTAGTTAAATAGTTGTTCAATTGCTATGAGAACTTATGTAACTACACAAGACACAATTGAAATAAAGATGATTCGATTCGATTGAATCGGCTCATGAACTTTATAGCCACGGTTTTCATAAAGCATTCTTTAGTAATTTAAGTTTCATGTTCAGAGCACATCTTTAGATCATAACCTCTTAAGATCACAAACAAGTTCGCGGACTTAAGACAACCGGTGGAGTTTTCCAAATTCAGTAGAAAATCTCGGCAAAGAGACTTTCGCCAGTTCGCGGACTAGGTTCGTGGACTTACACGCAAGTGAGTTTTTGGAAAATCCCGGCAGAAATTCTCGGTACAAGAACTTCTGTCAGTTCGCGGAATGAGTTCGCGGACTTGGTAAAGCCAATTCCTCCGGTTTCTCTCAATCAACAAAGTTCGAAAACTTCGGATTAAGGAATATATGGTTATGTAATCTAAACTCTCATTCCAATCATTGAGACATTCTCAGAGGACGTTATATAGCCGTTATTCACAAACCGTTTCGCGTCAGAGCAATTCTCAAAGTAATTGAAACTTTTCATGACTTTCGTCACTTGGTGAAGATAAACTTGATCAAAGCGAAACGCTTTACCAACACATGATTTCGAGATATAGATAGGCGAGATATACTCGGCTCGAAATGTCAAATGTGTATGATCCAGTCTATATAGCATACGACTTTTGTCTCATAAGAAGTAGAAGATAGAAGAGATATACTTTTGAGTGATAGATAGGTTCAAGTCTCCACATACCTTTTTGTTGATGAAGTTCCACGGTTCCTTGAGTAGATCTTCGTCGTTGTATGATGAATCGCCATAAAGTCCTTGAGCTCAACTACACTTTTTTATCCTAGTCCGAGACTTAGCTATGTAGGATAGAAATCAAGACTCATAGTTTTGATCACTAACATTGACAAACATGCTTGAGATAGCAACGCATGCGAGCTTGAGCGAGCTATGCTCTAATAATCTCCCCCTTTGTCAATTTTAATGACAAAACTATTAATACATATGGAATACAAAAAAGATAAACTTTAGTGGCTCCTATTCCATAGTCTAATATTCAACGTTCCCTGAAATCTTCGTCCTTCCAAGTACTCCAATGATTCCAAAGGTTGTAAGTTTAGCATCACCGTTGTTGAAGATCCGTAGCTATAACAAGGAGAGAAATCGAGATTCTCGATCATAATTATACAATGTCATAGTATTATTATGTAATATCAAAGTCCAATTGCATCACGACTTTAACAATAATACTACGGTGATATGTATCACTCCCCCTTAGTCAATACTCCCATCTCTATCATGGAAACCACTCCCCCTTACACAATGATCCGAAAACCATATGTATTTGTAGTGTGAACTACATTATTTTTCCCTTTTTTTGTCAATAAAATTGGCAAAGGTACAAGAACGGGATCATAATGAAATTTCCACAAGAGACATTTCATAGACTAAAAGAAAAATACATACCAACTTAATTTAGATGCAATCATAAAACCGAAGCTAAATGCATTCATCAAGGAGTTTTAAGATACAAGATAACCCCTATAAAATTCCACAGCCGCACACCCCGCAAGATATTACCATTAAGCACAAGTTCAAAAGAACTCTCACCCATTTGATGTCATTCCCGAAAAAACAACAAGAGCGACCTTAATTTCAAAAGAAAAGAAGGATTTTTTAATTGGACACCAAAAATCATGGGAATGATTTTCTATATCCAAAGCTCAACCAAACTAATCACAAGTAAACCCATGATTAATTCAATTGAAAGCGCAACTAAATCAAACCACAAAAGTGATCAATTTAATTGAAAGTACTCAACATAAGTAAACTTACGGAGCTACGACTAAGGTGATCATACGGAGATGACTAACTTTATCGTTCACATACTCAACATAAGGAAAACCTTACGGAATATACGACTATATTAACCAATAGAACATGATTAGTATATCCATTCATATACTGAACACAAGAATTTGTGGAATATATGAAGACTCAACTAGATTAATTACAAGAGAACCTATAATTAATCTAATTGGAATACAAACAACCAAACTAATCACCGAAGTAATCAATTTAATTATTTTGGGCTCAACATAAGAGAACTTATGGAACCCCGACTAAGTTCATCATAGAATATGACAACCTTAACCGTACATTTACCCGACATAAGAAAGAAAACTTATGGAGTACAAACTAAATAACCAAACTGGTTGATTAATTTAGTTCCTAATGCTCGACATATAACATCTTATGGAACAACCAACAAGCCAATAAGAATAATTGACTTAGTTGTATCATGCTCATCATAAGACACACAATGGAGCCTTCACGGTGAAACATAGCAAAATAGATCAATGAAGATAAATACCGTGGATAACATACAAGGATCTATTTTATTTTCCATCATAATGATATAATAGACTTTATCCTTGTCAAACAAAAGATATCATCCTATTTTCCATCAAATACATGATTGCATAGGCATAACTTTTGTAATTGTCAAAAATTCCATTCGTTCTTTCATCAATACGAATACAAATTCTTGAACGACTTTACTTTTGACCGCAATATGGGACCTTCAAGTTCACGGACGTAAACAATACATATCCCATAAACAAATTGCAATATCACAATATCATAAAGATCAATACTGCAATAACATCATCCTCCACATATTTTTAGAATTTAATACCAATAAACCTAAAAAATAACATAAGAAGATGAAAACAAAAATAGCTATGTGTAGTCACAATCATTGTTATTCAAAGCACTAGTTATTCTTCCAACTAATCCAAAAAGAAGACATTCTAGGCAACAAAACTTAGTTTTCCTTGATGATTTCATACCTCAGAAATGGTCCATCAAAGTATGAGTCACTGATATCCTTGACCCTGTTGACCGCAAAGACACCATGTTCAAAAGTTAGAACATTGACTTTTCACTCAATAGTGCGAGCATAATGACGAGCCTTTGCACGGTCAAGAATAACTTTCTTCTGATTTCTGATCAAGATATTCTGAGTATCAAGGATTTTCGCATGTCTATCAATAAGCTGGTTTATCTGCAATTGAAGGTTAGCCAGTACGTTCTTAACTTCATTTTGAACACGAATCAGATCCTTGACAGATTCACCAATCCAAGTGTTATACTCTTTTCTTTCAAGCATCTTTTTCCGTATAAACTCTTGACCAGAATCACATCCTTTGAGATCATCCTCAACCATAGGGTTAACTTCTTCTTTGGGAACAGTTTCCATAGAGATCCTTTCTGAAGAAAAATGAAACACATATAAGATTTATATATGTTCGTGAATGCCCTAGCTAGAAACCCTAGATTTCCTTGAGGATATATGAGCATTCGCGGGCCGGGCCATCCAAAATGGCTCTAAAGAGAGATACTGTGCAGCTTCGAAAGCGTCCACCATCCCAAAAGATCAAAAGTGACAGAAAGAAAAAAAAGACTGGAGAAGATCATTACAAAAAGGGATATAAACCTAGAGAAAATATAGCACAATACTTGAGCATCTCTCAAATCCTCATCCTTTTATCTCTCAAGTTAGACACAAGGATAGAACATTCTGCTGTTAGATAACATAGGGAGACATAGTCTCACCATAGGTTCTGAGAGAATAGATGTAATTTTCTTTAGGATATCTTGTCTCAGCAATTCTTGTCCTTTTACCGTAGCTTCCAGGAAAAATGGTGTGTCTCGCAGTCTTTCTGGGAATCATAGGAGAGAAACCTTTCTGATGAAAAAGTCTAGGACCTCTAGAAATAGGTTCTAGGGGATTTTCTGAAACTCGTCTCCACACACTAGACTTAGATTTATCAGATTCGTTCTTATAAGTACAAGACATACTTTCGTTGGTAGCACGATTTACAAATATCCTGTAATAATTTCTAGGAGAGAGATCATTTTTTATAAGATGCCTGGTTTCATGTGAAAGGGACCTTCACTGTAGTAGTCGTCCGACTATTTACTCCATTGACAGTAGAAAGAAGCAAATTGTGAAGTTCAGAAACACGTTTCTTTCTAGCAAAACAATGGATAGCATAGTGATTTCCTTTTCCACAGAAGGTACATATTCGTGGAGGAGAAGCAACAACTGGTACTTGTTTAAACTTCATAGACACCGAAGAAGATGGTAAGTTATGAAAACTTTTCTTGACACAATCTTCTTCTGGAGAAAATTTCATTCTGTACAGTAACTCATGAGAATTAATTTGTGCAGAAGAATTTTTCTTTAAAACAAAGTTTTCCTTTTTAAAAGATTTGTACTGTCCATGGGCTAAGACAAGCGATGCTTCAAGTTTCTCCTTCTCAACACGAAGTCTGTCTAGATCGGATGAATTCGTCTTGATCAAACAATTTTCTCTAATTGAGCCTTCTTTGACCAGCTTTTCAAGATCACAAATCTTTTCATGATGTATATTGTTTTCTTGAAGAAGTTTCACAATTTCCTTAGAGAATGACCCTATAATGTTGTAGAGTACTTGTTCACGATCAATAGACTTTTCGAATTCATCCATGAGTTGTACATGATCCTTGATATCAAAAAACTCTGTATAATTTTTAGAAATTCTGGTGAGTTCCATTTCAGATTTTGCTATTATGTCCAATGTCTCATTGGATGAAGAATGATCAACACAAGATGACACATTCTTCTTACCTCGGGATTCGGAAGAATCATCTAAGGAGTGACCCTTTGAGGTATTTCCGAGACACTTGACAAAGTTGACAGCTTTAGGAGGCATTTTGGTATGCGTATGAGATTCTGTCCATAGACTCAGATTTCCAAAAACACAGACTTGTTAGGTCTTAAACGTGTTTGCCTGCTCTGATACCAATTGAAAAAGCAGGGGTCTAACAACACCACCCAATATTTCGATTAGCAATTTGTATGGACTAACTCCGAAATACTTTGCTAGAGAATCAACTAGACAATCAGACTCAATCTAGATAAAAGTATCTCAAGGAGTTAATATCTCTCTCTTGATTTGATTTTTACTCAAGCTAAAAACAATAGCGAGTCTTTATCAAATACAAGGAATAAATTGGACGGTACCAAAGACCAATGTCCAAGGATCAATCAATATCAATCAACAACCAAAGGTTGGATTTCCAATTGATGATCACGAACGCACAACCTGTATTATTTCAATTATATAAAATATAATGCGGAAAAGAAATAACACAGACACCCGAAATTTTGTTAACGAGGAAACCGCAAATGCAGAAAAACCCCGGGACCTAGTCCAGATTGAATACACACTGTATTAAGCCGCTACAGACACTAGCCTACTCCAAGCTAACTTGGACTGGACTATAGTTGAACCCCAATCAGTCTCCCACCGATCCAAGGTACAGTTGTACTCCTAGGCCTATGATCCCAGCAGGATACTGCGCACTTGATTCCCTTAGATGATCTCACCCACAACTAAGAGTTGCTGCAACCCAAAATCATAGACTTGATAATAAACAGATCTGTCTCACACAGAAAAGTCTATCAAAGGATAAATCTGTCTCCCACAGATAAACCCTAGGTTTTGTTCTGTCTTAAGATATATAATCAAGGTGAACAGGAACCAATTGATAATCCGGTCTTATATTCCTAAAGAACAACCTAGATTAATAAATCACCTCTCTACAATCCTTCCTGACTACACAGGCGGTTTGTAGAGGAATCACAAACAGTGAGACGAAGATGTTTGTGACTTCTTTATCTTGCCTATCGGAGAACTCTCACGATCTCAAGCCAATCAATCGATTGTACTCATACGATAGAAGATGCAAGATCAGATCACACAACTACGATAAAAGTAGTATCGGTCTGGCTTCACAATCCTAATGAAGTCTTTAAGTCGTTAACCTGGTTTTAGAGAAGAAAACCAAAGGTTCAAGGAGAATCGACTCTAGCGAGCGTACTAGTATCATACAGACGTGTGGGGATTAGTTTTGCACAATGCTAGATGTCTCCTTTATATAGCCTTCAAATCAGGGTTTTACCTTAGTTACAAAGCAATCCATATGCACCGTTAGATGAAAACCTGATTTAGATTCAAGCTAATATTTCTCAACCGTTAGATCGAAAACTTAGCTTGTCACACACACACTTGGGTAGACGTTTACTGGGTTTGTGAAAACCATGCCAAAATGTGTACATGTATGTTGGTTCAACATAGTAACCCAAAAGGTTAACCATATGAGCATTTCATATTAACCTTGTTCTTCTTCACCATAACTAGTTCAATTGACTCAAATGAACTAGTTAAAGAGTTGTTCAATTGCTATGAGATCTTATTTAACTACACAAGACAAAATTGAAACAAAGATGAGTCGATTCGATTGAATCGGCTCATGAACATTATAGCCACGGTTTGCATAAAGCATTCCTTAGTAATTTAATATTTCATGTTCAGAGCACATCTTTAGATCATAACCTCTTAATTTCACAAACAAGTTCGTGGACTTAAGTTAATCGGATGAGTTTTCCAAACTCAGCAGAAATTCTCGGAAAGAGAACTTCCGCCAGTTCGCGGACTGGGTTCGCGGAATGAGTTCGCGGACTTAGCACACAAACGAGTTTTGGAAAATCCAGCAGAAATTCTTGGTCGAGAACTTCCGACAGTTCGCGGACTGAGTCTGCGGACTGGGTTCGCGGACTTGGCAAGCCAATTCCACAATCCTCCCGATTTCTCTTAATCAACAAAGTTCGAAAACTTCGGTTCAAGGAATACATGGTTATGTAATCTAAACTCTCATTTCAATCGTTGAGACATTCTTAGAGGACGCTATGTAGTTGTTATTCACAGACCGATTCACGTCAGAGCAATTCTCAAAGTGATTGAAAATTTTCATGACTTTCGTCACTAGGTGAAGATAAAATTGATCAAAGCGAAACGCTTTACCAACACACGATTTCGAGATAAAAGATAAGCAATGAATGCTCAGCTCGAAGTGTCAAATGTGTATGATCTAGTCTATATAGCATACGACTTTTGTCTCATAAGAAGTAGGAGATAGAATAGATAGACTTTTGAGTGATAGATAAGATCAAGTCTCCACATACCTTTTTGTTGATGAAGTTCCACTGTTCCATGTATAGATCTTCGTCGTTGTATGATGAATCGCCATGAAGTCGTTGAGCTCAACTACACTTTTCTATCCTAGTCCGAGACTTAGCTATGTAGGCTAGAAATCAAGACTCATAGTTTTGATCACTAACATTGACAAACATGCTTGAGATAGCAACGCATGCAAGGTCGACCGAGCTATGCTCTAACAGTTTCATGTTCATAGAACATCTTTAGATCATAACCTCTTAAGCTCACAAACAAGTCCACGGACTTAAGACAACCGGTGGAGTTTTTCAAACTCAGCAGAAAATATCGGCAAAGAGACTTTCGCCAGTTTGCGGACTGAGTTCGCGGACTTACACGCAAACGATTTTTTGAAAAATTCCAGCAGAAATTCTCGGTACAAGAACTTTCGACAGTTAGCGGACTAAGTTCGCGGACTGGGTTCACGGACTTGGCAAAGCCAATTCCTCCGGTTTCTCTCAATCAACAAAGTTCGAAAACTTCGGATTAAGGAATACATGGTTATGTAATCTACACTCTCATTCCAATCATTGAGACATTCTCAGAGGACGTTATATAGCCGTTATTCACAGACCGTTTCGCGTCAGAGCAATTCTCAAAGTAATTGAAACTTTTCATGACTTTCGTCACTAGGTGAAGATAAACTTGATCAAAGCGAAACGCTTTACCAACACATGATTTCGAGATATAGATAGGAGAGATATACTCGGCTCGAAATATCAAATGTGTATGATCCAGTCTATATAACATACGACTTTTGTCTCGTAAGAAGTAGGAGATAGAAAAGATAGACTTGATCCAGTCTAACATTGACAAACATGCTTGAGATAGCAACGCATGCGAGGTCGACCGAGCTATGCTCTAACAACTTATTTGTATATAGTTACGTGGTTTAGTTTACTATAATATCATAGTTTTGGTATGGCTCTTGTGATGGATTAGTGTTGAATTATTACGAAACTAGATAAACTTATCTCATGGTGAATCAAGACTTTGAATATTAATATATATATTTTTTTTGACATGAGTTTAAATTTTTTTAGACAAGAATTAAGTTCCAAATGTCTAATAAGATTTATGACTGATCCTAGACTTTTATTTTCAAAATCTCTATCTAAACGTATATATCTTTAAGAATTCGAAAGACAGACAAGTCTGAATGAAAAATTTTATGTATGGAAACACGTGTTTTAACTCTAATATATTAATTATTGTTCATATATATTCCTTTGATACTCAAGGCTAATTAAGATCCCACTTATACTATGAGAAACATTTTCGAATCTATCTTTGGAATGTAAATCAATATTCTTATCTTTCTCAAAAGATTGCGTATAACTAGTTGATTAAATTTGGCAAGTATACATTGTGTGCTATCTAATATTACATACTGATATGATTTTTCATATATGAGTTGGAAATATAATATCTACAGAATAAAATTAGCTTTGAGTATCTGTTGAGAATTTTGAAATTAGGTTATTAGAGCATTGCTCGGTCGAACTCACAAGTGTTGCTATCTCAAGCTTGTTTGTCAAATTTAGTTGTCAAAACTATATCTTGATTTCTAGTCTACAATTAGTTAAGTCTCGGACTAGGATAGAAACGTAGTTGAGAAACAGAGGATCACAACAGTTATCATTGCGTTCTACCGTTTGAAGGCGAAGATCAACCGAAGCTTTTGGAGAACTTCATCAACAAAAGGTAAGTGAAGACTGAACCACCTATATCTCAAGTTATATTCTCTTTATATCATTTGAGACGATGTCCCATAACTAATTAGACTAGTATGCATAGACAAGAATTTCGAGTCGAGAAATAATGCTAGTTAGCGAATTTCTCGAAATATAATGACTAAGCTTAATGAACATTTGTTCATACTTGATAAATTTCGGTTAAGGACAATTTATTGTTCGGAATCAAAATCGTGATTCAAGTTTATCATTAGGAAATAGCCTGGAAAACTGATATGTATCATTGATGTTATTCAGGAATGTTTCGAATTGATTAGAGAAATATAGAACTACTATTGATTCAGATACAAGACAGTGGTATCAGTTTTACTGGGAAACTGTTATACGTCTGAACCCGCATTACATGTATTCGTACAAGTAGCGAAGTAGTTATATACATATCGACTTACAGATTTATGAGAGGCATATTTTTATGTATATCATATGAAAATTTGTGTGACTCGTGAACCGGATCGGTATGCATACTCGTATGCAAACCATTCTTGAATTGTGGTTACGGAACAGGGGGTAAAAAGACGAAGGTACCCAAATATACCTCAATCTAAAACTTTTCCACCTATAAGTCCTTTCTCCGAAAGTGATTGTCTATGGACTGAGTCGAGACAATACAACTAATCGGTTCACACTTCGTGCGATCGTCTATGGATACGTGATCGAGACAATACGACAACAAGATAACTTGCATGATTGACTATGGATACAAGATCGAGACAATACAACAACGAAGTATGTTTACTTAATAAAAGGTTCGGACTTAACCAAACACAATAGGATTACTATCAAGTAAATAGGAATTAACGTTTGTGCATTTTACTTCTAATTATAATAAAAACAATTATAATTGCGGAAATAGAAAAGTAAAAGACACAACAAGATTTTGTTAACGAGGAAACGACAAATGCAGAAAAACCCCGGGACCTTGTCCAGAATTGAATACTCTCAGGATTAAGCCGCTATACAAAATATAAACCAACTTCGTATAGTTGAGACCAAGAAACTAAACCTATAGTTCACCTAGTTCCGTATGTATCCCTGCACCTCCAACTTGTTAATAAGTCACGCACTTGGAACAATTCCTTTGGTTCGTATTCCAAACAGTAAAGGAACAACAAATCTGTTCGGTAACAACTCTTTTCAACCAAGTGATATGAGTTCGACAAAAAGGTCTTATGTTTATCCCAATAAACTGCTTTGTCAGGTCCTTAGATCTATCCAATAACAATTACCAAAGTAATTGTCAAGATTTTGCAATCAATACTTTGAATCACAAAGAATTGTATTGATGTCGATCTACTCAACTAATCAATCCAATCTATCACAAAGATAAACCGATTATAGTTGGATCCTTTTTACCCGAAACAAGTATTGTGCACACCAAAGATTATGAACCCAAATCAGAAATCTTCTTCGTCTCCAAATCTTCTTAGATCTTCAAAAAACACCTAGACACAATCAACTTGAATCTCTTGTGATCAATCACACACAAAATGGAGTCTGTTAACAATGAATTATCACAAGACGTCTTTAGAACTACAAACAGTCTAAAGATCCCCGTCGAAACTTCGATCTAGTGTGAGTGAATCTTATATCAGAAGAGAAGATTCTCAAGCATAAACAAAATAGGTGCAATCAAAGTTCAACAACCGTTAGTCAATCAAATCAATCGAAAACTAATAATAAACCGCAATTATCTAGTTTCCCACCAACGGTACTAATAGAGCTTCTCAATCCCAAAGAAGTATTTAAACCGAGCGGCCGTAAGAGATTTCGCCTAATTAGGTTACTTTCCTCTCTGAATAGGCGGCTCCACCAGTAACAGCACAACTAGGTAGTTTTGCTGGCTCTGAGGATTAGTTTGCTCGAAATGCAAACTTTGATATTTACATACCAAGGAAGTTTGGACACCAAGGAATTTCCAAAACCGAAAATATTCTCAAGATATGCAATATATTTCCAAATTCGGTTTCCATAATTCCTGGAAATGCTTTGTCCGAATATTGACCGAAAATCTATTAGAAAATCTCCAACTAGTAAATGCACATTACTAATTTTTATTTTCTAAAGATATGCAAAACTAAAAACCTTAATTAAAAGATTCTTAATTTATTTCGATCCGGGATTCTCCTTTAGCTATTAAGGAATATCTTTGAACAATAAAAGATAAACGTTACTGCACATGTTCAAAGTATGTCGACATCTTTACTTTGTAAGTCCTTTTTCATAC
Source organism: Papaver somniferum (assembly GCF_003573695.1). Lineage (NCBI taxonomy): Eukaryota > Viridiplantae > Streptophyta > Magnoliopsida > Ranunculales > Papaveraceae > Papaver > Papaver somniferum. The sequence goes on along the minus strand of NC_039364.1, from coordinate 199,481,743 downwards.
TTACAATCTTGGAGCCGATTTGCCACACTTCCAAACAAGTTTAGAATTGGTTCATCTGACTTCTAAAAACTATGTGATTGATTATCCTATCAAATCACCAAACATGGGTTTCACGGTTCTACCAAAACAAGTTTCGATTCTACCTCCATGTGGGTAGTATAATTAGTCACGCTAGTTACCAAAACTTGGTTGACTAGGTACTAGGATCGGTTCCCACATATATATGGTATCTAACTTGTATTTGATGCACAATAACTAAAAACATATTGCACATGTTCATAGGATCGGTTCCCAATAACTAGAAACTTGATGCACCTCTTACAAAGATCAATTCCCCTTTTGTGATCGGTTGCACCTCTTAATAGGATCGGTACCCCAATGTCTAGAGTTGGTCATACCAATTATAACAAATCGATTATACCATCTCAGGTGATTACTTAAGATCGGTTTCACTAATAAAAGTCATACCAATAGAAAAGTCAGCCTTGTGAATAGTTTTACCAAGAACATAAGCAAGTCATGAGCGTTTATACTAAACACACATATTGGTAATTCAAAAGATTTCCAATGAATAACAATACCAGTAAGCCTAGATATTTCCCTTTCGATTCATAAAACAAGTTTATGAATTGTACTTCCTTTAAACTAATGTAAAACATTGTTTCCTAGGACGAAATCTTCACCTCATACCCATACATAATCACAATAACATTCAAACGATTATGTCGATTTCTTATATACGAAGTTCAAAAGATAAGCGTTACACTTCGTATTGTATTCCTTAATACTACGTCTAACTAGAGTATAATCATTCATAGCTTCGCAGTTATGTTTTCAATATGCACGACTTGAAAGATATGTTAGGGAATGGAACTTTTCAAGTCAAATATTACTAACCTCAAGTGGAAGGATGATGTCGTCGTTGTAGCTCCTTACTTCTTCACATTCTTCAAGTCTTCACGTAATACTTTTAATGTCTCATATCCTAATACTTTCAAGTTAACTTATACGAAGTTGAATCTAACATATAATCAAGCGACTCTTTAAATGAGTTTTGGTTCACTAAAATATGACAACCAAACTTGACATACCAACGCTTGGTGGGTTAACCGAGCTATGCTCTAACAATCTCCCCCTTTGTCAATTTTAGTGACAAAACTCTTACATCATGTGGATAGAAAAATTACAAGAATTCATTACACATACGCTTGATTCCCAAATTCAACAACATAATAACCTGTATACATTCAATCCATAAATGTCGTTGCTGACATTATAATAACAAAGATAATACTCCCCCTAAAGGTAAAATAGGTAGATTTTCAAATCGCACGTCTTTGTTATTCCCTTATCAATATGATATGCTACTCCCCCTTAGTCTATGCTTTACTCTTTCGTTAGATAAAACGTTTAAGCACCATTGCCCTTTCCTTTAGTGATACCAAATCAATATCAATATCACTTGTTTACTCCATATATTTCTCCCTCTTTTTGTCAAAAAATGACAAAGGTACGAGCAAATAAAAGACAAACCGAAAGGATCTTACAAATCTCACAAGACTTGCAACCTATAAGAGTTAAGCACGAGGGTTCCACACACCATTTTTGATAACCAATATCAAAACTGAAACTACAAAGTAATTCTATTTTGATATGTTATCAAGGAAACAATTGGCCGAAGCAATTTTCCCTAATAGTTTAGCAAACCAAAAATTGACTAAGCACCTTAGTTCCTTTGCTAAACCAATTGCACAAATACAATCGCTTGTTCGATAAGACCAAAGTAAAGATCAGAATTAACTCTATTTTTCTCACCAGGCTCTAGTTATCCATATAACTTAGACCTTTCACTTGTAAACAAGAAAAGTACTAGGTTAGTTAACTAGCATTTCTTGTTAAGGCATTCGATTAGACTTGAATAACTGAAACCTCCACTTTGATAAGTCTAACTAAGATCAGAATTAACTTAGTTTCTCTTATCCGGAATCGAATTGGACTAAACAATTCATCCCGAAAACCTTTTCTTTTGTTAATCCATAAACAATTCATACAAACCAAATAAATCAACTTGCATAATTATTTACCTCAACCAGAAGCAATTGAAACAACATAGACATTAAAGCACCGCAATTGCACCGAAATTTTGTAAGCCTAAACGATTGATATCAAACACTAAAGCAAGATAACAATAGTTTTTCTTTACCGGAAACAATTGAATCACACACACATCCATACACAAATAATGGAATAAAACATCAATTGTACCGAAATTTTGTTAAGCAAAATCAATAAATATATGCAATAAAATCAGGCTTTTCTTAAACAGGAAAACGATTAACTAACAAAGTCGTCACCTTAAATTTCGCATCCACTTCTCCAATAATGTTGGCATCTTCCCAGGAAGAATTGATACCAAAATATCATTATGTTGTCATCCTCTTACAAGACAAAAGAACAACAACAACGAACATTTACCAGATAAAGGTTGAAAACCAGTTTTAACTTATGGAATGCAAAAGTTGAAACCCCGAAACACATATGCTTTTATGCTAAACCAACCGATTCAACATATTGTGACTTTTCACATATTGTTTCAATCAGAAACCCTCATGATCCTTTGATAAAGCCTCCCAACACGGGCTAGAACTTAATCCTGCTAAACCAAAAAGTCACCCAAACCATAAGGGTTCACATCATATGAGATCGAAAATTAAAGTCAAGAAAACCGAAATCAAATATCCCATAAACATACATAGCAATAAGATAAAGCATTCAAGCACAGGCTATGTAATCAAAAACTATCACAAGAAAAATTATAAACTAATAATTTTATTCAAAAATAAGATAGTTTTATTCAAAATAGACCAATTATTGAAAGAAATCAAAAACTGATGTCTATTTTTCTGGGATTAAGTATTACAGCATATAACTTAATCCTTAGAAGTGCTCTCATTATTCACCGAGGGTTCCTCAATGATTTGATCTTTTAGTATTCTCTTTTCTTTCAGATGATTGAGTCTCTTTTTCAAGATATTTACTTCCATGATCAACTTTAAGAGTTTTGACTCAAGCAGCTTTTCATTCAAAACTACAGTTTCCATACGTTCACGAGCAACTTCAAAATCTCCCATTAACATAAGCATAAGTTCAAAAGAAATATGATTCTTTTTATGTTCTTTTGAGAAATAGCATTTGAGCTCAACTTGAAAGGTTTCAAGTTTTCGAAGTTGAGATTCAACATCAACAGTATTTTCACCCATCTTTGACCATAGACAACATAGAGGGAAGAATCGGTCCTATAGATGGTTTTTATAACGAATCAAACTTGGTTTCCAAGATTGAGATACCTAATCAAGGTATATAATTTGTGTAAATATACACTTTCGGAACCAGCATAAGAGTTTTTTCGAACCAGTATGATTGAGATGATCTGAAAATATTTTTCAAAATTTTCTCAAGGAGTTTCCAAAGATCGAAAGTATTTTTCTAAAAATAGAAAAGGTATTCCAAGCATAGAAAAACACTTTAAATATTTGTGAGTATAATATTATACTTCCTTCATGTTCTTGTGCTCCTTTTAAGAACTTCCCTTTTTATTTGAATTGAGCACATCTAGGGAAATTCCGAATGCAAACATCAGTTGTTGGAGTGAGCTTGCGATAGCTTAGAAATTGTGGAACATGATCCACCATGATATTTTCGGATATCTTTCCTTTTGGGATTCTTCCAAGAATAAACTTCTTTTACTATGTCACAGCTGGAATGATCTGATTTAACAAAATGATCATTTCGATGAACAAGATCATAAGCGTGATTTGAAGTTTTTTGAGTTGTGAAATAACCCAAACTCTTATATCGACCCAGGAATTCATTGGAATAAGACAACATCATTTGATGAGATTGTTTACTGGATTCTATTTTAGGAAGTTGATCAACAACAAAACATCATGATCTGAAATCATTTGTTTTTGTATACTTGGGTTGATCTTTCTCTCTGTTTAGGAGATAATCATTGTCCGATGATTTTGACTGGATACTAGTCAAAGGATTACCCCTTAAATCACATCTATTTTGATTCTTGTAGGTGGTTAGGCTATTAGAATCATGATGTTGTATATTAGTTAAGAGATTCTGGAGATTAGAATCACGTATCCTTGTTTTAACTAATATACCCTGTTTGGCTTGAACAAATGCAAGTCCTTTAGATTCAGCATCTTCATGAATCAAAGATTCTCTGACGATCTTCTCGGCAGATGGACAATACATACTATCCTTTAGATTATATTTTCAGCAAGCTTTCTGAAAAATTTAATCTCATTACTGTCATCTGAATATGACTTGCTTGTCACAAGTAATTGTTTTCGTATTAACTCATCACGGATAATATTTCCTGAGTTGTGTTCCACTGGTGATCTAACAGTGCTGAGCTGTTTATCAGGTTTAGAAAACAAACATCCTTTCTGAAGTATATCATCTTCTTTTTATACGTTAACTGAATCACTCGTTAGATTCATTTTCTTATAGGTTGGATCCCACCAAACACAGATTGTTTTCGTGTTTTCCTGCTCTGATACCAATTGAAAAGACGAGGGTACCCAAATATACCTCAATCTAAAACTTTTCTACCTATAAGTCCTTTCTCCGAAAGTGATTGTATAAGGACTGAGTCGAGACAGTACAACTAATCGGTTCACACTTCGTGTGATCGTCTATGGATACGAGATCAAGACAATACGACAACAAGATAACTTGCGTGATTGACTATGGATACAAGATCTAGACAATACAACAACGAAGTATGTTTACTTGATAAAAGGTTCGGACTTAACCAAACATAATAGGATTACTATCAAGTAAATAGGAATTAACGTTTGTGTATTTTACTTCTAATTATAATAAAAACAATTATAATTGCGGAAATAGAAAAGTAAAAGACACAACAAGATTTTGTTAACGAGGAAACTGCAAATGCAGAAAAACTCCGGGACCTTGTCAAGAATTGAATACTCTCAGGATTAAGCCGCTATACAAAATCTAAACCAACTTCGTATAGTTGAGACCAAGCAACTAAACCTATAGTTCACCTAGTTCCGTCTTTATCCCTGCACCTCCAACTTGTTAATAAGTCACGCACTTGGAAAAATTCCTTTGGTTCGTATTCCAAACAGTAAAGGAATAACAAATCTGTTCGGTAACAACTCTTTTCAACCAAGTGATATGAGTTCGACAAAAGGCTCTTCCGTTTATCCCAATAAACTCCTTTGTCAGGTCCTTAGATCTATCCAATAACAATTACCAAAGTAATTGTCAAGATTTTGCAATCAATACTTTTAATCCCAAAGAATTGTAATGATGCCGATCTACTCAACTAATCAATCCAATCTATCACAAAGATAAACCGATTATAGTTGGATCCTTTTTACCCGAAACAAGTATTGTGCACACCAAAGATTATGAACCCAAATCAAAAATCTTCTTCGTCTTTAAATCTTCTTAGATATTCAATAAATACCTGCACACAATCAACTTGAATCTCTTGTGGTCAATCACACACATAATGGAGTCAGTTAACAGTGGATTATCACAAGACGTCTTTAGAACTACAAACAGTCTAAATATCCCCGTCGAAAATTCGATCTAGTTTGAGTGAATCTTATATCAGAAGAGAATATTCTCAAGCATAAACAAACTAGGTTCAATCAAAGTTCAACAACCGTTAGTCAATCAAATCAATCGAAAACTAATAATAAACCGCAATTATCTAGTTTCCCACTAACGATACTAATAGAGCTTCTCAATCCCAAAGAAGTCTTTAAACCGAGCGGTCGTAAGAGATTTCGCTTAATTAGGTTACTTTACTCTCCGAATAGGCGGCTCCACCAGTAACAACACAACTAGGTAGTTTTGTTGGCTCTGAGATTAGTTTGCTCTAAATGCAAACTTTGATATTTATAAACCAAGGAAGTTTGGACACCAAAGAATTTCCAAAACCGAAATATTCTCAAAATATGCAATATGTTTCCAAATTCGGTTTCCATAATTCCTGGAAATGCTTTGTCCAAATATTGACCGAAAATCTCTTAGAAAATCTCCAACTAGTAAATGCATATTACTAATTTTTATTTTCTAAAGATATGCAAAACCAAAAACCTTAATTAAAAGATTCTTAATTTATTTCGATCCGGGATTATCCTTTAGCTATTAAGGAATATCTTTGAACAACAAAAGATAAGCGTTACTGCACATGTTCAAAGTATGTTGACATCTTTACTTTGTAAGTCCTTTTTCATACTTACAATCTTGGAACCGATTTTCCACACTTCCAAACAAGTTTAGAATTGGTTCATCTGACTTCCAAGAACTATGTGATTGATTATCCTATCAAATCACCAAACATGGGTTTCACGGTTCTACCGAAACAAGTTTCGATTCTACCTCCATGTGGGTACTAGAATTAGTCACGCTAGTTACCAAAAATTGGTTGACTAGGTACTAGGATTGATTCCCACATATATACGGTATCTAACTTGTATTTGGTGCACATGTCCATAAGATCGGTTCCCAATAACTAAAACCATGTTGCACATGTTCATAGGATTGGTTCCCAATAACTAGAAACTTGTTGCATCTCTTACAAGGATCGATTCCCCTTTTGTGATCGGTTGCACCTCTTACTAGGATCGGTCCCCCAATGTTTATAGTTGGTCATACCAATTACAACTAATCGATCATACCATCTCAGGTGATTACTTAAGATCAGTTTCACTAATAAAAGTCATACCAATACAAAAGTCAGGCCTTGTGAATAGTTTTACCAAGAACATAAGCAAGTCATGAGCGGTTATACTAAACACACATATTGGTAATTCAAAAGATTTGCAATGAATAACAATACCAATAAGCCTAGCGATTTCCCTTTCGATTCATAAAACAAGTTTATGAATTGTACTTCCTTTAAACTAATGTAAAACATTGTTCCTAGGATGAAATCTTCACCTAATACCCATACATAATCACAATAGCATTCAAACGATTATGTCGATGTCTTATATACGAAGTTCAAAAGATAAGTGTTATACTTCGTATTGTATTCCTTAATACTACGTCTAACTAGAGTATAATCATTCAAAGCTTTACAGTTATGTTTTCAATATGCACGACTTGAAATATACGTTAGGGAGAAACAATTCAAGTCAAATATTACTAACCTCAAGTGGAAGGATGATGTCGTCATTGTAGTTCCTTACTTCTTCACATTCTTCGAGTCTTCATGTAATACTTGTTATGTCTCATATCATATGAAAATTTGTGTGACTCGTGAACCGGATCGGTATGCATACTCGTATGCAAACCATTCTTGAATTGTGGTTACGGAATATGGGGTGAAAAGACGAGGGTACCCAAATATACCTCGATCTAAAAAATTTCCACCTATAAGTCCTTTCTCCGAAAGTGATTGTCTATGGACTGAGTCGAGACAATACAACTAATCGGTTCACACTTCATGTGATCGTCTATGGATACGAGATCGAGACAATACGACAACAAGATAACTTGCATGATTGACTATGGATACAAGATCGAGACAATACAACAACGAAGTATGTTTACTTGATAAAAGATTCAGACTTAACCAAACACAATAGGATTACTATCAAGTAAATAGGAATTAACGTTTGTGTATTTTACTTCTAATTATAATAAAAACAATTATAATTGCGGAAATAGAAAAGTAAAAGACACAACAAGATTTTGTTAACGAGGAAACGGCAAATGCAGAAAAACCCTGGGACTTTGTCCATAAATGAATACTCTCAGGATTAAGCCGCTATACAAAATCTAAACCAACTTCGTATAGTTGAGACCAAACAACTAAACCTATAGTTCACCTAGTTCCGTCTGTATCCCTGCACCTCCAACTTGTTAATAAGTCACGCACTTGGAACAATTCCTTTGGTTCGTATTCCAAACAGTAAAGGAACAACAAATTTGTTCGGTAACAACTCTTTTCAACCAAGTGATATGAGTTCGACAAAAGGATCTTCCGTTTATCCCAATAAACTGATTTGTCAGGTCCTTAGATCTATCCAATAACAATTACCAAAGTAATTGTCAAGATTTTGCAATCAATACATTGAATCACAAAGAATTGTATTGATGCCGATCTACTCAACTAATCAATCCAATCTATCACAAAGATAAAATGATTATAGTTGGATCCTTTTTACCTGAAACAAGTATTGTGCACACCAAAGATTATGAAACCAAATCAGAAATCTTCTTCGTCTTCAAATCTTCTTAGATCTTCAATAAACACCTAGACACGATCAACTTGAATCTCTTATGATCAATCATGCACAGAACGGAGTCTGTTAACAATGAATTATCACAAGACGTCTTTAGAACTACAAACAGTCTAAAGATCCCCGTCGAAACTTCGATCTAGTGTGAGTGAATCTTATATCAGAAGAGAAGATTCTTAAGCATAAAAAAACTAGGTGCAATCAAAGTTCAACAACCGTTAGTCAATCAAATCAATCGAAAACTAATAATAAACCGCAATTATCTAGTTTCCCACCAACGGTACTAATAGAGCTTCTCAATCCCAAAGAAGTCTTTAAACCGAGAGGCTGTAAGAGATTTCGCTTAATTAGGTTACTTTCCTCTCTGAATAGGCGGCTCCACCAGTAAAAGCACAACTAGATAGTTTTGCTGGCTCTAAGGATTAGTTTGCTCGAAATGCAAACTTTGATATTTATAGACCAAGGAAGTTTGGACACCAAGGAATTTCCAAAACCGAAAATATTCTCATGATATGCAATATATTTCCAAATTTGGTTTCCATAATTCCTGGAAATGCTTTGTCCGAATATTGACCGAAAATCTCTTAGAAAATCTCCAACTAGTAAATGCACATTACTAATTTTTATTTTCTAAAGATATGCAAAACTAAAAACCTTAATTAAAAGATTCTTAATTTATTTCGATCCGGGATTCTCCTTTAGCTATTAAGGAATATCTTTGAACAATAAAAGATAAGCGTTACTGCACATGTCCAAAGTATGTCGACATCTTTACTTTGTAAGTCCTTTTTCATACTTACAATCTTGGAGCCGATTTGCCACACTTCCAAAAAAGTTTAGAATTGGTTCATCTTACTTCTAAAAACTATGTGATTGATTATCCTATCAAATCACCAAACATGGGTTTCACGGTTCTACCAAAACAAGTTTCGGTTCTACCTCCATGTGGGTACTATAATTAGTCACGCTAGTTATCAAAACTTGGTTGACTAGGTACTAGGATCGGTTCCCACATATATATGGTATCTAACTTGTACTTGGTGCACAATAACTAAAAACATATTGCACATGTTCATGGGATCGATTCCCAATAACTAGAAACTTGTTGCACCTCTTACAAGGATCGATTCCCCTTTTGTGATCGGTTGCACCTCTTACTAGGATCGGTCCCCCAATGTTTAGAGTTGGTCATACCAATTACAACAAATCGATCATACCATCTCAGGTGATTACTTAAGATCGGTTTCACTAATAAAAGTCATACCAATAGAAAAGTCAGGCCTTGTGAACAGTTTTACCAAGAACATAAGCAAGTCATGAGAGGTTATACTAAAGACACATATTGGTAATTCAAAATATTTCCAATGAATAACAATACCAATAAGCCTAGCGATTTCCCTTTCGATTCATAAAACAAGTTTATGAATTGTACTTCCTTTAAACTAATGTAAAACATTGTTTCCTAGGACGAAATATTCACCTCATACCCATACATAATCACAATAACATTCAAACGATTATGTCGATGTCTTATTGTAGATGGTGGATTTTCGACAAGGTCTAAAATCGTAAACTCATAATTATACGAAGCTCTGATCCAGCAATCAGACGTGAGTATTGAGACACGGGTCTCTCATCGAATTCTCAACGGAGAATACTTTCTCTCAGAGTACATGTGGATATGTAGTCTCATGACTGGACAACAACATATCTCATGAATAATGAACACTTTCAGCGATTATTTCTATATAGTATCACGAGATGGACGGCTCCTAGACAGCTTGCTCTGCTAGTATAGAGCGATAACGTCTTCAGGAACAAAGAACAAGTTTACCCTGACTATATAAAGGATATGACTTAACGACAAGCTCGTATCAGGATAATTAATGCTCTTAGACAGCTTGCTCTGCTAGTAGAAATCCACAAAGTTAATTATTCCTAATTACAATTGCTTCTATTCCATGATCGAATCCACGACTAGTCCCATGGAATGGCATTAACAATTGTTCTGATTCTATGATCGAATCCACGGCTTGATCTCATAGGATAGCAATAACTATATTATCTCATTACTCCGATTTCATGATCGAATCCACAACTGGTCTCATAAATGGTAATAGATAAATCTTAATTACTCGGTTTCTATGGTCGAATCTACGATCCCATGGAATGGTAATGCTCACTTTATTATTTTGAATTCGTGGTCGAATCCTCAGCTGATCCTATGAATTAATAATAAACATCTTATTACTCAGTTTTGTGAATTATTCTCCACTGGATTCCACAATTAGTAATAAATAATCAACAACCGGGCGTCTGAGCTACCTCTAAGTAAGCCCCTATTCAAATGGTGAAGGTGTATTCAACGACGATACACTAACAGTCACCGCACAAACGAGTATTTCAAAAATACAACGAAACGATGAACCTATGCAAAATAGAGAAGAAAATAATAAATAATTAAAAATATTGACCAGGGTGCTGGGAGCACGGACACACGACCAACCGAACGTGTCGTGGTCAATTCCACGCCAGTTTTATATTTTTAATGCATTTTTATTATTTTCCATGATTTGATGAAAATTCTCTCATTTTATCAAATCTCCTTCGTCTCGAGGAAACCCCTCGGTTTCATGGTACTTCCATAAATCCATAAAAAAATAATATAAAATTGAGGAAAGGAGTGTGGGGCGTGGCCATTGGCCAACCGGCCATACCTTGGTCCCAACCGGCCCCACACCCCACGGTTCCTTATTATTATTTTATTATTATTATTATTATTATTATTATTATTTCTCTAATTTCATGAAAAAACTCCTTGATTTCATGGTATTTTGCATAAATCATCAAATACAAATAAATTAAATTATGAAAACTTGTGGGACCGGGCCTTGGCCGGCCAGCCAGGCCCTAGCCGGTCCCACACGCCCCTTTGTTTTATTATTTCATTATTAGTTTTCCTTAAATTCATCAAATTCCTTGATTTCATGGTATTTCTCTCAAATTAGGAAAAATTCCCTCAATTCATCAAAAATACATAAAAAATACACAAAAATTAGGGAAACTCGTGGGACCGGGCCCAAGCCGGCCGGCCATGCCTCCCACGGTCCCACACGCCCTTGTTTTTATTATTTTAATATTTTTTTCTTCCCTGAACTCATGAAAACTCCTTCAATTCATGGAAACTCCCCAAATTCATCAAATTTCTCAAAATTCATGAAATTTTCATAAAATCATCAAAATATTATAAAATTAAGGAAAAGGCACCACAGGACCGTGGTCACGACCTGCCGACCATGCCTTGACCACGGAGGTCCCACGCCTCCTCATCCCTTATTTTATAATTATTTTTCATCATCTCACGGTATTTTCCTCAGTTTCGTCGAAACCCTAATTTTGGCATATTTTCTCGAATGGATGCTCAATTGCGCGTCAGAAAATATCAAAATTCTCAGGACTGAGACACGGATGCCTTGGGGACACGAGCATGCTATCTTGACCGACCAAGATTGTCTCTTTGGCTCACTGAAGCCGGTCCCATCAATTTTCACAATTTTGACCTAATTTGCACAATTGCTCGTATTAGGTCCAAAACTCTTCAAAACACTTTGGATTTTCATGAAGTGATCGTCAGGTGGTCACGTGACAACCCAGGGACGGTTTCATGACTTCATGGTAGGTCCCTCACCTCGTCATAATTAATTAGGTTTTCTCACCTAAGGCTCAGACGAGCATTTTCGAATAAATGATTAAATCAGCATTTGATCATTCTTTCACCAACAAATCGTCAACTCTTCATGATTTCTTCGTATTTGCTCACGTGAGCATATGGAAACTACATGGTTGATCCACGGTCCCATGTAGTCGCTCCGTCCTTCGTCCCATGGTTGAAATTCTGACGAACCATGAATTGATCATCAATTGATCAAATTAGGGTTTCTGAATCCAAGGATCATCATTCCAGATTCCAACCTTAATAATTTTACGACGACCTCGTGGTCATTAATTTTATTAATTATGCTCAGTTCAACGAACAGTATTCTAATTAATATTTTTGGTACGCTGCCAATAATCCATCAGATGAGCAACACATGCTCAGACGATCAAATATTCAACAATTCATCACATGAGCAACACTTGCTCAGATGATGAATATTTTCTCAAACCAAGGAATATTGGTTCAACAATCAATGTTCAACGGTCCATCGCATGAGCAATGCTTGCTCACTTCATCGTAAGAACTATACCTCTGTCTCATGACATGTTCAATTCATGAGTTTCAGAACATCATGTTCTACACTCAACAACAACATGGACTCATCGTCCCATCAAACCACGAAGTCATCAATTGACTAACAAACCACGAGACGTCAATCGTGTCACTTGGGGGATATCACTTAGGGTTTTGGTCTGGCGGTCTACGGCACGTGTGTTCAAACACACGATGGAATGTGAGCAAGTCGTGCAATCAGTTGAAGGAATTAACGAGGTAGTGGGTGGAAAATCGACCAAGTCTCCATACGTTGAGAAACTGGTTTCAAACACGATCTCCACTTCCCCACTCCTTGATTCCATCAACTGTCACACTTCATGGAATCATGGTGTCTACAATTCCAGCAATATAAATAAGTCTCTGAATCATGATTGAAGCATCAACGGTATCATCAATCTCACGTCTCATCGACAACAAGAGATCATCAACTCATCAATTGATCAACTACTCTCAATTGAGCAATTTCAATCACTCAGAGCTTATCGCATTCGGAATTCACACACCCACAATCTTTGATCACCATTAATTCCACACATTTCTCAGCTTCCCTCCTACAGATCAACCTATCCTTTCTTGTGAGCGAATTTACTCTGGAACGGTCATTGTCTTGATTTAGGCCAGAGTACTACGGATTGATCTCTCGAGTCTAAAAGCACCCCCTTTGCAGCGGTGCATCTGTGTGAGGTTTAACATTTTTCTCGGTTCGAGGAGTCTCCTCCGTACGGTCGTCTCCTCAATTCCTTAAAAACCAGCAAATTGTTTTTCCCAATCTACAGATTGGCGACCACAGTGGGAGATCATTCTCTCGGTTGCAATCTCACGATTTCACAAAGATGGTTGATCTTAGGTCAGGCTCAACTACGAATTTCAACGGTGATAGCACTAGCAACAACATTCGACTGAAAACCATCGGATCCACATGCATCACTCGAAAAGGAGCTACTCATGCTCCCATCTTAATCGTAGATCTTGAAGGAACGCTCGGAAATACTTATGGCTACATCACTCTCAAGGTGGACATAAGCTTAACCTGGACAGGAACCAATTTTCACATAATCAGGATGATCCAAGAATATGACATGTTCTTCAGACGTGCGTGGATCCATGCTGACAAAGCGTCTTTGGTTGCACATCTCTCCAACGAATAAATTTCTGATCCAGAAGATTTTACGTACACCCCGTCATCAGAGCACTTGGAGGAATTTCGAACTTTGACGAGATTGAAGCAAGAACCAGCAAAAGATGCATACACATTCATCAAGAGGTTCCACACTCAGGCAAGTCTCACTCCTCCCGTGTATACGTCATTTATTTCCTCACATGATATCCTAGCACGTGGACTTAATTCTGCTAGCAACTCTGCAAGACGTTATGAATGGTAACTTCACCGCATTAATATTTTTCCAAGTGGTTGAATCTGACATTTCTCCGAATCGAGCACTGGACGTTCACTGCTGATATGATGTCCAAACACGGCAAAGAACACTTTGGGAGTTTCTACATAGCCTTGCAGGAGTGTCCATGTGTGCCACAAAATTAGAAAGATCTGATTTCTGCACAAGTGTTGAATCCCACTGCTACAACGAAAGGAATGCTGAATCAACAGAAGATAGTCGGGCCCAGACGATCAAACCTAAGACATACTCAAGGGGTATGAAGCTTCAACGCCCAAGCATCTAAGAAGGCTTCAAAATTGTACTCCCAATCAAAGAGTACACCTTCGATAATGGCGCCTCTGGCTTCAACACAAATATCTCGACACTGATTCAACACCAGCACGATCAGCACTACATTCGATAAGTCTTCATTATATCATTATAAGACTTCTGAAGCAGATGCAACATCATTCATGCATGAATGTCACCAACTCCTCCAATATACAATGGACAACTTGAGGTGATTCATAAAGCCTCATCAACGGGGTTTCTCTACATCACAATCCCCGCGTGATTGAGGAACTTTCTCTCTTCACCAATCACATCCAGTATGAAGACTGCTGATGCTATCTACTACAACAATGTCGACTCACTGACAAAGCTAGTTCGTGGTAAAGTTATGCTTTAAGGAGCATTCATGTTGAACTCTCAGTACACCTTCATCTTACGGACGCTCAACTCATCAACTAGTTCGTAAATGTAAAAGGCTCACTGGATGAAGGAGCAAGGATTATATCTATAATCATGGTTCTACCCTTTTTGTTTTTTGGAGCAACTTCAACCATGGTATCAACATTAACAATAATCTCTAGAGGAACACCATCCATTATCTCAGCATCGACAAGGATCTCTGGAGCATGATCATTCATGGTCTCAGCACCAACAACGGTCTCAGGAGCAACATCCTCAGGGCTTCATCAACTAATCATTCTCCGAAGTGTTACACATGAAGCGGACTTCTCTAAGAACCAATGATTCATATCAAGATGTGCAGAACTGATAACATGCTCACATGAAAGTCTTCGCAAAGCTGGCACGTCTGGTGGGCATAACCCGAAGTCTTCCACAAGATGTTCTCATCACCTCTACAAATGAGATACAACACACTCCAGGCCATGGGTTTGCAAAAACGTACCAATGGGTGAGGAATAAGAAAATGCTTCCTTGACAAAAGATGTTTGTCTGTTTCTTTTATACAACATACCAAAAGGGCGCATCAATCGGACATACGATCTGAAAGATACGGCCTTTACCGTCAGGTCTACGAAATCTGAAAAATTTGTACGGGATTACAAATTACAAATGTGCACGCTTAATTGGATGACCTATACAACTCCAAATTGAGTAATTCTTTTCTCATGGGATAACTCAATCTCTTAGCTTCAAAAGTTGGGGTCAAGCATCAAATTCCGACGTCGTATGAGGTTTCTACAGCTTCCAGAGCATACAACGCGCAACCAGAGATTCGTGGACGGGATTCGTGACTTCCACAGTCGATCGGTGTCCACCAGGTCTCTTCGCTAAGTCCTTCATCAAGGTACCTCCAACTTCGACCACCTAGGTCTTTACATCAATTTTTCTAACTGGGGCCTCTATTTAGGTCTCACCAGAAGAAGGGAAAACGAAAGGGAGAGACTTAACAAAATACTGGGGACTGACGGTCCACTTGTCAAGACAATCGATTTCACAATCCAAAACCGATCAAGAAATCAAGACCAGAATAAAACCTCACATCTCTCAGAAGTCCAAGGTTCAAGATATCATGGAAAGAAAACTAAAGAAAGTCAGCAAAATAAGATTTCTGCTTTTCTTCATCCATCTTCTTCAACACGGCATCACTGGTGGTGAAAGAAGTGTCACCTTCCACCGCTTTCCTTATAGCATCAATCTTTTGACGAAGCCACTTCAAATTGAAGCCAAGTTCTTCAGCTTTCTTCAAGTTGTACTCCCAATCAAAGAGTACATCCCGGGTGACAGTATTTCCAGTTGTGATGCGGATATCATTTATAACATGCAATATGGCTTCTACTTGCCTCGTCAAGAAATAACTATGCTTCGGATCCTTGGTAATGACGATGTGCCCATACATCTTCCACGGTTTCTCGTACAAGCCTGCATATCCAATGGGAACGATGAATCCGCCAACTAGTTCATGATACGGGAGTGAAACATCGAACGGAGGATAAAAAGAAACTCCTGCACTTGGATATTCATGCACCACTATACGGTTCTCAATTACTGGAGCAGCCTCCAGGGCAACAATTTCTTCAGTATTCTCTACTGGTGTTTCGGTTTCTTCTATCACTGAAGCAGCAACAACTTGAGTTTCCAAGACTTCAATGACAACCTTCTCATGGAATTGAAGTGAAGAGATGGTTGTCTCTTCATCAATAACTCCAGGGCAGTTTGAGTTATCCTCATTGGTTTCAATATCCTCAACTTCGGTATTTGGCACCTAATACGAAGATTACATGAGGTTAGAGTCATTTAAGCTTGAAACCAAATTATATCATAAAATACATCATACAAGAAATCTAACATTATCAAGATTAATCATTTTACACTCAAGGCACGAGCAAATAGCATGAAAGTCATGAAAATACGTTTTACGGTAACCTCGTCTGAAGAAACTGTACTCTGCCCTGTACTAAAAGACGGACTGGGAGCAATCTACGAGGAATCTGAATATGGGTTATATACCATTCTCTTCGTATGGATGTCCTCTACAACTTCTCAAAATTTCATAACAATCCGATGAACGAGCAAAGAGGTGTGGCTAAAACATGGAGCAACATGCCATCTGAAAAAGTTCTGAAGGTCTCCTGGAAGTTCACTATTTCGCCTTTTTCAGGCCCTAAATATGCTCAAACTTCAAAGATATTCTTTGCTAAATCTTGGAAATTTCCTGGGCTTTAAGATACATATGCAAACCGCGAAAATCCGACTTCGGACAAAGATTCTACAGCGTTTCTAGTAAAATCTGAAGTCTGAAATTTTCCGTTGACGTATTTCGGCAAAGTTATCCATAAATTCACATGGATTTTCATTCATTCACGAATCAGCGATATCATACTTCTTTGAAGTACATGAGATATACTTACTAAGGGATTCACTAAATCATTTGAAGGATCGACGATGCCAGAATCTCCGTTGACAACACCGTTATCTCCATTCGGTTCGGGAATTCTCCATATTCCCATATCCCAAAGAAGAGTGCGCTTCATCAACATGATCCTTTTCTACAATGATTTCTTCCTGGATTCATCAACAAAAATTATTATTATTCAAGGAGATGCCGCGATCACCTGCACGAAAGAGATATTTACATCGACTCCTTCATCAGTACTGGATTCCTGAATTGTTCGCCTGGGAACAAGTTGAAGACCGTCAATCGATGGAGAAAAGGTCTGAAAATAAATAAAAAAACCTTGGTCTCGTGATCCTAATTGCACGGGCAGAAAAAAGTCATGATACAAGGAGCGCTAACAACTCACCAAAGAAACGGCTGGGGACTGCACGTCATTTGCTAACATCCTGTAGTCCTTACTTCTGGGTGCTCCGCCCCGAAGAATTTCTTCCATTTCCGAGAGGTCCCAGAAGTACCATTTCTTGAAGTTACACCCGCGGAGATGTCATCCCTGGAAACATCGTCTTTGAAAGTGTCATCATGGGAGTCAGTCATTCTTGCAAAGTGGCTGTGACAGATGCATAACATTCAGCGCATCATTTATACAAAGCGCAGGATTCAGCAAAACAACGAATCATGGAATAAAGATGCTCACATCAGCGTCTGCAAAAATGGTAACTTTCAACTCTTACATGTTTACGATTCCACTAACAGTACATGAGTTAATACTTCAAATCTTGCTCGATCCTTCAAACCTGCTAAGACGAGCAAAATTCTGACATGATTTTCACAAAACCGTGAACAACCCACGTAAATTTTTACTATGTGAACACTCACTGATCTTCAAAAATTGTACAGACGTCCATTCTACAATTGTGAAAACTCACATATAGACATTATTTCACCATGTATAATTGTCTACTTTCAACAGTTGTTCAAAATCAAAACATTGATTTTACAAAATATATATATTCAACGTGAAACTCACGTAAATTTGAAAAATATATCTATATATTTTTGCCCCCTCGCACGAGCATCTGTCTTTGAAGCGAGAGTATATTTTCAAAGATTTCCGAAAGCTCGAAGATAAAAATTTTCATGAAGGCTCATAAACAAAATTTTATTACTAACAGACGCACGTCTATCAAAAAAAAAAAAAACTTTTCTCTCGTACGAGCATCCACCTTTGAAACGAGAGTTTATTCCACTTTGTGAAATCTCGGTTTTCATGAAAGCTCATAGACGAATTTTATATCATTAGACTCAGATCTATTTTGTTTGTTCCTTAAACTAACGAACGAACGAGCGTTTATTCATAAAACAAGGATTTGTTTTCATGGGCCCATCCCGCGAATCCTAAAACGACCAAGGTTATGTCGTCCAAACCAGCGGTTCAACACCAATTTATGCTCATCAAACGACGCTCCAATCATGACATTGAATCCTTCATCAAGTCGTGGTTTGCTCATGCTCTCTAAATCCGGTAACGTCTCAACTTACGACTAAGTTCAATTACTGGTATTATTATTTATGGCCGGAAAATCACCATTTAATGCTGACTGAGGAACACAGCTTTCCTCAGTAAGCAGGGGACTTAATGTAGATGGTGGATTTTCGACAAGGGCTAAAATCATAAACTCATAATTATACAAAGCTCTGATCCAGCAATCAGACGTGAGTATTGAGACACGGGTCTCTCATCGAATTCTCAACGGAGAATACTTTCTCTCAGAGTACATGTAGATATGTAGTCTCACGACTGGACAACAACATATCTCATGAATACTGAACACTTTCAGCGATTATTTCTATATAGTATCACGAGATGGACGGCTCCTAGACAGCTTGCTCTTCAGGAATAAACAACGAGTTTACCCTGACTATATAAAGGATATGACTTACCGACAAGCTCGTATCAGGATAATTAATGCTCTTAGACAACTTGCTCTGCTAGTATAGAGCCAAAAAGTTAATTGTTCCTAATTAAAATCGCTCCTATTCCATGGTCGAATCCACGACTGGTCCCATGGAATGGTAATAACAATTGTTTTGATTCTATGATCAAATCCACGGCTTGATCACATAGAATAGCAATAACTATATTATCTCATTACTCCGATTTCATGATCGAATCCACAACTGGTCTCATAAATGGTAATAGATAAATCTTAATTACTCTGAATCTATGGTCGAATCTACGATCCCATGGAATGGTAATGCTCACTTTATTATTCTGAATTCGTAGTCGAATCCTCAGCTGATCCTATGAATTAATAATAAACATCTTATTACTCAGTTTTGTGAATTATTCTCCACTGGATTCCACAATTAGTAATAAATAATCAATAACCGGGCGTCTGAGCTACCTCTAAGTAAGCCCCGATTCAAATGGTGAAGGTGTATTCAACGATGATACACTAACAGTCACCGCACGAACGAGTATTTCAAAAATACAACGAAACGATGAACCTATGCAAAATAGAGAAGAAAATAATAAATAATTAAAAATATTGACCAGGGTGTTGGGAGCACGGACACACAACCAACCGACCGTGTCGCGGTCAATCCCACGCCAGTTTTATATTTTAATGCATTTTTATTATTTTCCATGATTTGATGAAAATTCTCTCATTTTATCAAATCTCCTTCGTCTCGAGGAAACCCCTCGGTTTCATGGTACTTCCATAAATCCATAAAAAATAATATAAAATTAAGGAAAGGAGTGTGGGGCGTGGCCATTGGCCAACCGGCCATGCCTTGGTCCCAACCGGACCCACACCCCACGGTTCCTTATTATTTTATTATTATTATTATTCTAATTTCATGAAAAAACTCATTGATTTCATGGTATTTTTGCACAAATCATCAAATAATAATAAAATAAAATAAATTATGAAAACTTGTGGGACCGGGCCTTGGCCGGCCGGCCATGCCCAAGCCGGTCCCACGCGCCCCTTTGTTTCATTATTTTATTATTAGTTTTCTTTGAATTCATCAAATTCCTTGATTTCATGGTATTCTCTCAAATTAGGAAAAATTCCCTCAATTCATCAAAAATACATAAAAAATACACAAAAATTAGGGAAACTCGTGGGACCGGGTCCAAGCCGGCCGGCCATGCCTCCCACGGTCCCACACGCCCTTGTTTTTATTATTTTAATATTTTTTGCTTCCCTGAACTCATGAAAACTCCTTCAATTCATGGAAACTCCCCAAATTCATCAAATTTCTCAAAATTCATGAATTTTTCATAAAATCATCAAAATATTATAAAATTAAGGAAAAGGCACCACGGGACCGTGGTCACGACCGGCCGACCATGCCTTGACCACGGCGGTTCCACGCCTCCTCATCCCTTATTTCATAATTATTTTTCATCATCTCATGGTGTCTTCCTCAGTTTCGTCGAAACCCTAATTTTGACATATATTCTCGAATGGATGCTCAATTGCGCGCCAGAAAATATCAAAATTCTCAGGACTGAGACGCGGACGCTTTGGGGACACGAGCATGCTATCTTGACCGACCAAGATTGGCTCTTTGGCTCACGGAAGCCGGTCCCATCAATTTTCACAGTTTTGACCTAATTTGCACAATTGCTCGTATTAGGTCCAAAACTCTTCCAAACACTTTGGATTTTCATGAAGTGATCGTCAGGTGGTCACGTGACAACTCAGGTCCGGTTTCATGACTTCATGGTTGGTCCCTTGCCTCGTCATAATTAATTAGGTTTTCTCACCTAAGGCTCAGACGAGCATTTTCGAATAAATGATTAAATCAGCATTTGATCATTCTTTCACCAACAAATCGTCAACTCTTCATGAGTTCTTCGTATTTGCTCACTTGAGTATATGGACACTACATGGTTGATCCACGGTCCCATGTAATCGCTTCCTCCTTTGTCCCATGGTTGAAAATCATCAGTTGATCAAATTAGGGTTTCTAAATCCAAGGATCATCATTCCAGATTCCAACCTTAATAATTTTACGACGACCTCATGGTCATTAATTTTATTAATTATGCTTGGTTCAACGACCAGTATTCTAATTAATATTTTTAGTACGCTGCCAATAATCCATCAGATGAGCAACACATGCTCAGACGATCAAATATTCAACAATTCATCACATGAGCAACACACTTGCTCAGATGATGAATATTTGCTCAAACCAAGGAATATATGGTTCAACAATCAATGCTCAACGGTCCATCGAATGATCAATGCTTGCTTACTTCATCGTAAGAAGTATACCTCTGTCTCATGACATGTTCAATTCATGAGTTTCAGAACATCATGTTCTACACTCAACAACTACATGGACTCATCGTCCCATCAAATCACGAAGTCATCAATTGACTAACAAACCACGAGACGTCAATCGTGTCACTTGAAGGATATCACTTAGGGTTTTGGTCTGGGGGTCTACGGCACGTGTGTTCAAACACACGATGGAATGTGAGCAAGTCGTGCAATCAGTTGAAGGAATTCACGAGGTAGTGGGTGGAAAATCGACCAAGTCTCCACACGTTGAGCAACTGGTTTCAAACACGATCTCCACTTCCCCACTCCTTGATTCCATCAACTGTCACACTTCATGGAATCATGGTGTCTACAATTCCAGCAATATAAATAAGTCTCTGAATCATGATTGAAGCATCAACGGTATCATCAATCTCATGTCTCATCGACAACACGAGATCATCAACTCATCAATTGAGCAACTACTCTCAATTGAGCAATTTCAATCACTCAGAGCTTATCGTATTCGGAATTCACACACCCACAATCTTTGATTACCAATTATTTCACACATTTCTCAGCTTCCCTCCTACAGATCAACCCATCCTTTCTAGTGACCGAATTTACTCTGGAATGGTCATTGTCTTGATTTAGGCCAGAGTACTACAGATTGATCTCCCGAATCTAAAAGCACCCCCTTTGCAGCGGTGCATCTGTGTGAGGCTTAACATTTCGCTCGGTTCGAGGAGTCTCCTCCGTACGGTCGTCTCCTCAATTCCTTAAAAACCAGCAAATCGTTTTTCCCCATCTACACTTATATACGAAGTTCAAAAGATAAGCGTTATACTTCGTATTGTATTCCTTAATACTACGTCTAACTAGAGTATAATCATTCATAGCTTCGCAGTTATGTTTTCAATATGCACGACTTGAAAGATATGTTAGGGAATGGAACAGTTCAAGTCAAATATTACTAACCTCAAGTGGAAGGATGAAGTCGTTGTTGTAGCTCCTTACTTCTTCACACTCTTCAAGTCTTCACGTAATACTTGTAATGTCTCATATCCTAATACTTTCAAGTTAACCTATACAAAGTTGACTCTAGCATATAATCAGGCGACTCTTTAAATGAGTTTTGGTTCACTAAAATATGACAACCAAACTTGACATACCAACGCTTGGTGGGTTCAACCGAGCTATGCTCTAACAAGGGGTGAGTATCCAAATCGGTAGAAAGCTAAAACAGTTATATGTTCCTGAACTCGGTAGCTGAAAAATCGGGGGACTAAAAACCACACCCAATATTTCGTTTCGGCAATCTGTATGGACTAACTCCAATATATTTCCAAGGGAATCAACTAGACAGTCAGACTCAATCAATGAAAATACATCCAAGAGTTATATCTCTGTTTCTCAATATAATCAGCAAATCAGACAAACAGTAATCCGCGGGCCTGATTATTATGAGAAACAACTTGAACGGTACCAAAGACCAATGTTCAAGTGTCAATAAGTTTCAATCAACAACCAAAGGTTGGATTTACCAATTGATTGAACTATGCACAACCTGTGATATTTCAGTTATATAGAAAATATAATTCGGAAAAGAAATAACACAGACACCAGAAGTTTTATTGACGAGGAAACCGCAAATGCAGAAAAACCCTAGGACCTAGTCCAGATTTCAACACCACACTATATTAAGCCGCTACAGACTCTAGCCTACTACAAGTTTACTTCGGACTGGAATGTAGTTTTTCCCTAACTGATTAAGGTACAGCCGCGTTCCTTACGCCACTGAATCCCATAAG
Organism: Papaver somniferum; assembly: GCF_003573695.1. Lineage (NCBI taxonomy): Eukaryota > Viridiplantae > Streptophyta > Magnoliopsida > Ranunculales > Papaveraceae > Papaver > Papaver somniferum. Next base: position 199,458,552 of record NC_039364.1, on the reverse strand, counting down.
TACTCTACGCACTTGATTCCCTTAGCTGATCTCACCCACACCTAACAGTTGCTACGACCCAAAGTCGAAGACTTGATAAACAAATCTGTCTCACACATAAAAGTCTATTGAATAGATAAATCTGTCTCCCACAGAAATACCTACGAGTTTTTGTTCCGTTTTTTGATAAATCAAGGTGAGCAGGAACCAATTGATATACCAGACTTATATTCCCGACGAACAACCTAGTAATATCAATCACCTCATAATAACTTAACTGTATGGTAGTAGAACAAGTTATTGCAGAATTATAAAGAATGAGACGAAGAGATTCGTGATTACTTTTTACATCTTACCTTTTGGAAATAAATCTCAAGCAAATCTTAAAGAAGATGGTACTTAATACTATAGAACAAAGTAAGATCAGAACACTCAACTACAGAGAAAATAGTTGGGTATGGCTTCAGAATCCCAATGAAGTCTTTAAGTCGTTAACCTATAATGGTTTTAGGAAAAACCTAGGTTAAAGGAGAATCGACTCTTGTCGCAACTAGTATCACACAGGAGGTGTGGAGATTTTGTTTCTCAGTTGTTAAAGTTCTCCCTTATATGGCCTTCAAATCAGGGTTTGATAACTTTGGAACAAAGCAATCAATATTCACCGTTAGATGAAACCTGATTTAAGATTCAAGCTAATATCTTTGAACTGTTAGATTGTCTTAGCTTGTTACACACAAATGAAATATACCTTCATTTAGATATAGGTAACAGTACCTAAACGTGTATATTGAGTTGGCTCAATAACAGTTAACCGAAGTTAGCCATATGAACATTTTTCTCTTAACCTTGTTCATCTTAACACTTCTAGATCAAATGATAATCAAATGTATTAGAGTATTGCTCGGTCGAACTCGCATGCGTTGCTATCTCAAGCATGTTTGTCAATGTTAGTGATCAAAACTATATGTCTTGATTTCTAGTTTACTTATGACTAAGTCTCGGTCTAGGATAGTTAGGTATAGTTGAGCTCCAGACTCCATGGCGGTTATCTTACGAAGACGAAGAACTACTCAAGGAACCAGTGGAACTTCATCCGACCAAAAGGTATGTGGATACTTGAACTCATCTGTCACTCAAAAGTCTATCTACTATATCTCCTACTCTTGAGACAAAAGTCGTATAAGTATGATAGTTTTCATACATACACATTTGCTATTTCGAGCCGAGTTTACTCGCCTATCTTTTCTCGAAATATGTGTTGGTAAGATTTTATTTTAACCATTTTTATCTTTACCCGTGACGAAAGTCATGATGACGTTTCAATCTTGAAAATAGCTTTGATGACGATAGTCGATTCTTTTTGTCTAACGACTATTATAACATTATAGAAGAAAGTTTCAATGATTGAAATGTGGAGTTGAGATTACCCAACCAACTACGGATATAAGCATATATAGTGTGTTCGCACATTAGTCTATAAATCCATGTGCCGGAAACCAAGTGCGTGCATATGTGTGCATGCGGTATTGGTGAAGGAGGCAGGTTAGGTATGCATACCCGTACGCGTACTGGAGGAAGTTTTCATGCCGAAAATTTCTTTTGTAGTTTGTGAAGTTTGCAAACTGAAAACCAGTCACCTTAGGTATGCCTACCCGTATGCGTACCCACGGAAGTTTTCAAACCGAAAATTTCTGCTGAGTTTCCAAACTCAAGTCCGGTAGCTATGGTACACGTACCCGTACGCGTACCTAAGCTGGTTATATTTCTCAAATCAGAAGTTCATGAACTTAAACAATAAATCAATAAGGAATGCAATCTTTGCAAACTGTGGCTATATTGTTCATGAATTGATTCAAGTGAATCAAACCAATTTTGTTTCGCATTGTGTCTATGTATAAAGATCTAAGCAATTGAAAAACTCTTGAACTAGTCCTTATGAGTCATTTGAACTAGTTATGAGAAAGATGAATACGGTTAATATGAAAGTGCTCATATGGCTAACCATTGGTTAACTATTTGTGAACCAACCCAATGTACACGTTTAGGTACAATTACTCAAACCTAAATGAATACATTTCATTTGTGTGTGAGACAATCTAAGTTTCGATCTAACGGCTGAAAGATATTAGCTTGGATAAGTCAGATTTTTCATCTAACGGTGAATATTGAATGCTTTGTTACCAAGGTAACTTAGATTGCAAACCCTGATTTGAAAACTATATAAGGGAGACGTCTAGCAATTGGAAAAACTAATCCCCACACCTCCTGTGTGATACTAGTTGGTTTTTCTAGAGTCGATTCTCCTTTAACGACTTAAATACTTCATTGGGATTGTGAAGCCAGACGAAACCACTTCTCTTATAGTTGAACGATACGATCTTGCCATTTTCTATAGTACGAGTTCAATTGAATAATTGACTTGAGATTATATCTCCGATAGGGCAAGATAAAAAGAAATCACAAACATCTTTGTCTCATCGTTTGTGATTCCGCAATATCTAGTTTCGCTACCATACGATTCAGATTATTGTGAGGTGGTTGATAATACTAGGCTGTTCTTCTGGAATATAAGTCTGGTTTATCAATTGGTTCCTGTTCACCTTGATTTCTATCAAAATACGGAACAAACTTGTAGGTTTATCTGTGGGAGACAGATTTATCTATCATCGTAGACTTTCTGTATGATACAAATTTGTTTATTAAAGTCTTCGACTTTGGGTCGTAGTAACTCTTGGTTGTGGGTGAGATCAGCTAAGGAAATCAAGTGTGTAGTATCCTGCTGGGATCAGAGACGTAAGGAGCGCAACTGTACCTTGAATCAGTGTGATATTGATTAGGGTTCAACTACAGTCTAGACCGAAGTTAGTTTGTAGTAGGATAGTGTCTGTAGCGGCTTAATACAGTGTGGTGTTCAATCTGGATTAGGTCCCGGGGTTTTTCTGCATTTACAGTTTCCTCGTTAACAAAACTTCTGGTGTCTGTGTTATTTCTATTCCGCGTTATATTTTGTTATATAATTGAAATATCACAGGTTGTGCATTGTATCGATCAATTGTGAAATCCAACCTTTGGTTGTTGATTGGAAATTGATTGATCCTTGGATATTGGTCTTTGGTACTATCCAAGTTTATATCTCTCTTGTATTTGATAAAGACTCGCAGATTTCTATTTGCTTGAGTATAGATCAAATCGAGAGATAGAGATATTAACTCCTTGATATACTTTTTATTAAGATTGAGTCTGACTGTCTAGTTGATTCCCTTAAAATTATATTCGAGTTAGTCCATACAGATTTCTAATCGAAATATTGGGTGTGTTTGTTAGACCCCCGCTTTTTCAAAATGAATCTAATTGTGTTACTCATAGAGTTTTTCGGTTATTTATATTCTCATAGAAGTATACAAGACACAATTGAAGCAAAATTGGATTGATTCAAAAGAATCAATTCATGAACATTTTAGCCAAGGTGTGCAAAGATTGCATTCCTTAATTTTTAAATTTATTTGTTCATGAGTATGAAATCATAGTTAGCCGATTTAAGAACTTGAACCACTTAAGTTTTCGGACAGGTATGCGAACTTAAGTTTCGGACATTGGTCACAAGCCGACAGTTTGCAAACAGGTACACAAACTTTCTCTCCGGACCGAACTCGGTTGAAACCATTTGCGAACAGGTACGCAAACTTGGTTCCCGGAATTCAACAATTAAATCAGTTTGCGAACGGGTATGCAAACTTAAGTACCCTGACTTAAACAGTTGAATAAGTTTGCGAACGGGTATGCAAACTTCCGGTCCTGAATTCCGTCAAAACAATTCATACACTGAGTACACAAACCGTAATGTATCCAGACATGGGTTTTAGCTCTTAACTCCCACTTCAATCATTGAAACATTCTTACAAGACGACAATATTTGTCTCACGCAAACTATTAGCTTATAAGAAATTTCCAAGTGATCGAATGATCAATACGAAACAATTCGAGCCTACATCAAATAACTGTCTCATACAAATCATGTAAGATGTTATCAAGTGATTTTTACATGATCATCTTTTGACTTTCGTCAAGAATGATGATGAACTTGGTTAAAGCAAAAATCTTTCCAACACATATTTGGAAAAAGATATAAGCGAGTTAAACTCAGCTCGAAATATCAAATGTGTATAATGTAAAGTCTATATAGCTATACGACTTTTGTCTCAATAGGAGATAGAAAATAATAAACTTATGAGTGATATAGATGAGTTCAAGTCTCCATATACCTTTTGTTGATGAAGTTCCACAGGCTCCCCTTAGTAGTTCTTCGTCTTCAATCGATGAATGTCGTGAAGTCTAAAGCTCAACTGCACATTCTATCCTAATCCGAGACATAAGATATAAGTAGACCAGCAATCAAGACTTATAGTTTTGACAACTAAACTTGACAAACAAGCTTGAGATAGCAACTCTTTCGAGTTCGACCGAGCAGTGCTCTAACAATCTCCCCCTTTGTCAATTTTAGTGACAAAACTATCAATACATATGGATTACAAAATAAATAAACTTTGTAGCTTCTCATCCAAATGCTTGATTTCCTTGGTTCTTCAACATTTCTTGAATTCTTCGTCACTCCAAGTACTCCAGTGATTCTGAACGTGTTCAACTCAGCATCATAGTTGTTGAAGATTCTTTGCCATAACTACATTCAACAGGATTGTTTTCGTATTTTTATACAGTGTCATAGTATTATTACACAGCATCAAAGTTCAATTGTATCAAAACTTTGACAATAATACTATGGTGATATGTATCACGCCCCCTTAGTCAATACTTCATCTCACAATGAAAACCACTCCCCTTACATAATGATCTGTAAACCATATGTATATGTAGTGTGAACTACAAAATAATTCTCCCCCTTTTTCTCAATATAAATTGGAAAAGGTACTAAAGCTAGCGGGATCATAGGACATGATCAGGGAGGATCCTGGGTATGATATGGTACTTGGACGAATGTGGATTCATGCTGAAAAGACGACTATTGAGGAAGCGCCTTCAGTTGCATATTTTTCTGATGTGGAAAGCTCTGACTCATAGGACATGACGGACACCCCATTAGAACACCTGGAAGAATTCAAAACTCTGATGGATTTGAAGCAAGAACCTGGAGAAAATGCGTTCGCATTTTTCAAGAGATTCCGCGCTCAGGCAAGTGTCATCCCTCCTCATGCGCCCATATTATCTATTTTCAAACATATTATCCTAGTCCGGGGACTATACTCCGCCAACAACCTAGTTGTTGCAAGACGTTATGAGTGGATAACCTCACCTAAATAATATTTTACTAAGTGGTTGAATGTAGAGCCTCTCCGAATCGAGCATCTCATTGAGACATTCATTGCTGAAATGAAGTATAAGCATTATCTTGGATATTCTCCCATAACCTTGCACGAGTGTCCACATGTCCCACAAAATTGGAAAGCTCCTGCACAAACACTCCCACTATAAAAGGAATGCCGAACCAGCAGAAAATATTTGGAGAACGAACGATCAAGCCTAACAAGTTTCATGAAGGAGATCTAGTTCTCAAAGCAACTAAGCGCAATATTCATTCTGCAAGGAACTCCAATTTGGAAGGACCTTTCATGATCGCTAAGTCTGTAGTTGGTGGATACTACAAATTGATCAACATGGATGGCAAGGCGAGCATGGCAATAATACACGAGAATTGGCTCAAAACCTTTAACGCCTGAGATGTTGGACGTTTGAGGTATCAAGTGTTTGAGGCATGAACACCCTAAACATCTGGATTTGGCATTTAGTGAAAAACCGGGGGTCTAACAACCACACCCAATATTTCATTTAGGCAATATGTATGGACTAACTCCAATATATTTCCAAGAGAATCAACTAGACAGTCAGACTCAATCAAGGAAAATACATCCAAAAGTTATATCTCAATTTATCAAATCAATCTGCAATCGAACATATAGAAATCTCTAAGCCGGGTTAATGTGAGAAATAACTTGGATGGTACCAAAGACCAATATCCAAGCATCAATCAGTTTCAATCAACAACCAAAGGTTGGATTCACCGATTGATTGAACTACGCACAACCTGTGATATTTCAATTATATAAAAATATAACGCGAAAAAGAAATAACACAGACACCAGAAATTTTGTTAATGAGGAAACCGCAAATGCAGAAAAATCCCGGGACCTTTTGTTGATGAAGTTCCACAAGCTCCCCTTAGTAGTTATTCGTCTTCAATCGATGAACGTCGTGAAGTCTAAAGCTTAACTACACATTCTATCCTAATCCGAGACATAGCTATAAGTAGACTAGAAATCAAGACTTATAGTTTTGACAACTACACTTGACAAACGAGCAGTGCTCTAAAAATCTCCCCTTTTGTCAATTTTAGTGACAAAATTATCAATACATATGGATTACAAAATAAATAAACTTTGTAGCTTCTCATCCAAATGCTTGATTTTCTTGGTTCTTCAACATTACTCGAAATCTTCGTCACTTCCAAGTACTCCAGTGATTCTGAACGTGTTCAACTCAGCATCATAGTTGTTGAAGATACGTAGCCATAACAATAAGAAAACGATTGTTCTCAATTATTATTATACAGTGTCATAGTATTATTACACAACATCAAAGTCCATCATAACTTTGACAGTAATACTACAGTGATATGTATCACTCCTCCTTAGTCAATACTTCATTTCACAATGAAAACCACTCCCCCTTACATAATGATCCGTAAACTATATGTATTTGTAGTGTGAACTACACATTAATTCTCCCCCTTTTTGTCAATATAAATTGGAAAAGGTACGAAAACTAGTTGGATCATAATGAAATTTGTAGGATCAGAATCTCGCAACAATTATGTCTCAGCGAAGTTATCAATGGCATTGCACAATGGCGTCGCAAAACAATTTTAGAAACGACGTCAGCAAGGATCATGAGAAAGATGTGATAGTCTTGCGAAAATTAGAGAGCTTGCGAAGTTAACATTTGTAAGGTTGCGAGAATGTCGCATACCATATCCGAAAATAAAGGACAGATTAGTTGTCATCCACTATGTATTTCCTTATTAATAGTCATTCGAGTTGTAAAGGAGAGGGAGATCTTTCTTGAGTAAGAAAAAAGTAAATAGGAGAGAGAAAGTTCAGAGTAGAGATCATTCTTGACTTCTTTATCTTTCTTGTAAGAACATTCAAAAATTAATCAATAAAATTAAGAGCGTAAACCTAAAATGAGATGATCAACAATGAAATCATATGAGGGGTGTAGTGTAGGAATTCCTGCAACTACATAATGGCGCTAGAAACAGGGAATTGAAGATCGAAAGTTGAAGATTGTTGATTGAGAATATTCAAATCAAGAAAGTGATTAAATAAACCAGTGAATCAATTAAAAGAAATATGAGCAGAATTAATGAAAATGGCAAAAGATTGGAGTGTAATATGATAACAAAAAGCTTGATCAATGAATTTCATGAAAACGTCAAAGGAAGAATACATAAACGAAATTTTGAAGGAAAGAAAGTTATAGCGGTAGAAAAAATATCACCCTTGAAAGAGTGGGAAAAGTAAAAAATTTCATTCATGGCGGAAGAAATAACAAAAGAAAATTTGAACCATACATCTCCGTTGGTCATCACAGTGCCTATTACACGAAAAGAGAAGGATACAGCAATAAAATCCACAGGAGAATGGATGTTGAACAGAACTTTAATCGATATAGGAAGTTCAGTTGATATAATATTTTATCATGCATTCCGGGGAATGGGATTTAAAGATGAAGAAATGTCCAGTTCAGCATATTTTGTTCACGGCTTTGGAAAATCCACAACAAAACCTAAAGGAGAAATAGTGGTGCGAATTCCACTTGGAGAAATCGAAACATATGTAACGTTGTGTGTGGTGGATATGGAATCCCCATATAATATGTTATTAGGAAGATCATGGATACATGCGATAAAAGTTGTGGTATCAACGTTGCATCAACGTATTAAATTCCCCACTCCAAATGGAATAGGTGAAATTAGAGGAGATGTTGACAATGCGAAATTATGTCATCAAATTGAAGTAAAGCATTATGAAAAACAAGCAAAAAGGAAGCAATTTCGCAGAAAATTGGTAAAGGAAGCAAAGAAGGAAGAAGAATTTAGAGTTTATATGATAAGGGAAAAAGAAGGAAAAGGAATACCCAGCGAAATTTCAGAAGAAGAGGAAGAACCCATAAAAGCAATAAAAGAACCAACACCAATGGGAGAACCTAAACCCAGTTACACTGCCGCAGAACCAACAAAAGAAATAAATGTTGGGACTGTAGAGGATCCTCTAATGTTGAGAATTGGAACCAAAATGGATATAGAAGAAGAAGAAAGAACTGTCAACTTGTTGTGAGAATATAAAGATATTTTCGCAGGAAACATGGATGAGATACCAGGAATAGATCCATAAATTGCTTGCCACAGATTGGAGATTAACAAAAATGTGAGACCATTTAAACAGAGAATAAGAAAAATCGCAACAACTTACCATTCCCAAATAGAAGAAGAATTACAGAAAATGCTGGAGGCAGGAATTATAAGAGAAGCTAAATACCCAGAATGGATAGAGAATATGGTCATTGTCCCAAAGAAAAACAAGGGAATCAGGATTTGCATAGATTTCACTGATTTGAACAAAGCTTGCCCCAAAGATAGTTTTCCGTTACCCGATATTCCTCAAATGGTGGAATCTGCAGCGGGAAATGATAGGGTATCATCTTTAGATGGGTACAAAGGGTATAACCAAATTCCTCTCGCTGAAGAAGATCAAGAACATACTGCTTTCTTTGCCCCTAGAGGTTTATATTGTTACACGAAAATGCCATTTGGTTTGCGAAATGCGGGAGCGACATATCAAAGAATGGTAGAGAAGGTGTTCGCAAAATGGATACATAAAACATTAGAAGTATACGTGGACGACATGTTAGTAAAGAGTAAAGAAGCTAAAGACCATGTACAAGACTTGAGGGAGATTTTTGAACAAATGCGGCAGTATAACATTAAATTGAATCCTGAGAAGTGTACTATTGGAGTTGCATCGGGAAAATTTTAGGCTACATTGTATCAAAGGAAGGAATACAGGTTGATCCAGAAAAAGTGCAAGCAGTTCGTGACATGCCAACACCAGCAACAATAAAAGATGTACAGAAGTTGAATGGGCTTCTAGCTTCGCTGGGGAGATTCATTTCGCGATCATCAGACAAATGCAAATATTTTTTCGATATACTCAAGAAGGGTGCAAATTTAAATGGAGTGATGAATGTGAAAAGGCTTTTCAAGGAATCAAAGAACATCTTATGAATACAACTATTTTACAAAAGGCAGAACCAGGAGAAGAATTATTGATTTACCTTGCGACAACGTCGCATGCATTAAGTGTTGTGTTATTGCGAGTAGACGCAGGAGTGGAGAAACCCATTTATTACATTAGCAAAACTTTTAATACTGCTGAGAAGAATTACTCAAAGATTGAAAATTAATCTTAGCATTGTTATGCATCATTTAAGCTCCGCATATACTTTCAAGCACACAAGATAAAGGTATTAACAAAAGTACCAATTGAATCAGTGATGAAGAATTCTAAAAGATCAGGAAGGGTAGAGAGATGGAATGCACAAGTAGGCCACTTTGATATTAAATATGAAATTTTGTCTTCACCAAAATCACAAGTTGTTGCGGATTTCTTGGCAGAATTTCCTTTAAGAAGATGAAGCAGTAGAAGAATGATGGATGTAGAAGAAGAACATGGAGATCCAAAAGATTTATTAACAGAACCAAATAGATGGGAAATATTGGTAGATGGATCATCAAATGGAGAAGGAAATGGAGTTGGAATTGTTTTAATTTCGCCAGAAGGAATAAAGATGGCTTTTTCATTCAGATTGGAATTTGCATCCACTAATAATGAAACAGAATATGAAGCTGTGATACATGCTTAAAATTCGCAATAGAAATGAAACTAGAAAATGCCAGGATCACTAGTGATTCGCAGCTAGTTATTCGCCAAATAAAAGGAGAGTATACTACAAATGAACCATCCTTGAAGAAATACAAGAAGCTGGTTGAAGAATTATCAGCGAAAATCCCAAAGATAAAATGGAGGCACATTTCAAGAAAGGATAATAGACTCGCAGACGCTTTTGCTTTCATCTCAAGCATGATGACAGATCCAACTGCGAGATGCATAAAAATACAAACACTTCTGTCACCATCAATAAATAAAGAAGAGGAAGATGTGGATGTGATGGTGATAGATAATGAAAAAGAAGAACAAATAACAATGTCGCAGACTGGAGAATGGAACTTCACGCATATTTGGCGAAAGGAGAAACACCAAGAAATAGATTGGAAACACACAAGTTAAAAATCCGAGCAACGAATTATGAATTAAGAGATGGGTTGCTATACCGAAAATCCTTTAGTGGACCATCACTCAGATGTTTGACACGAGAGGAAGGAGAAAAGGTGCTGAAAATGTTACATAGTGGAGATGCTGGCAATCATAGTGGAGGAAGATCTTTGGCACATAGAGCAAAAATGCAAGGTTATTATTGGCCATACATGCATGAAGATGCAAAAAAATATCAAGACGTTGCGAAGATTGTCAGCGACATGGAAAGAAATACATGCACCAGGAGCACCATTGTCATCTTCAACCAGTGTATGGCCCTTTGGAAAATGGGGCTTAGACATTGTGGGGCCATTTTTACCAGGAACTGGACAAAGAAGATACTTAATAGTCGCAACAGATTATTTCACAAAATGGACAGAAGTGAAGGCAGTACAACATATTCGCGACAAAGATATCTTTACATTCATATTCGAAAATATCATTTGCAGATTTGGAATTCCTGCACAGTTGGTATCTGATAATGGGAAACAGTTTGAGGGGCAGAATATAGAAATGTTACTTAATGCATTCAAGATAAAATGTGGAAAGTCCACTCCTTTGTATCCACAAGCTAATGGGCAAGTAGAAGCAACAAATAAAACAATTGCAGATATATTAAAGAAGAAATTGGAAGGACATCACAGATCATGGTGCGAACAAGTACATAATGCAGTATGGGCTTATAATACAACTAGAAGAGAAGCTACTGGAATGTCACCTTTTTGTTTAACATACGGAGTTGAAGCGGTGTTACCAACAGAAGTTGTTATTCCGACAACAAAAAGAGAAGCTTGGGAGAAAAATCTTAGTGCGGGTTTAATTTTAAACAAACTTGATGAATTAGAAGAAAAAGAGAAAAAGCTTTACAACATATGGAGAATTATCAGCGAAGATTAGCTCGAGAATATAATAAACGTGTCAAAATACGTGAATTTCAACCAGGAGATTTAGTTCTGCGAGAAACACCAATATATCAGCGAGAAAATGGTGGAAAATTAGCGAAAAAATGGGATGGACCTTACATCATTAAGGAGATAGTTGGAACAGGAGCTTATAGATTAATGGATCCAGAAGGGAGATGTTGGTCATAGATTAGACAGACCATGGAACAGGTTGTATTTGAAAAGATATTATCAGTAAGAAGCTTTGAGAAGTTATGAATTCTGAAAAATAATTGCAGATTACTCATATCAAAAGAAGATCATGATGTGCGAAATTGTCGCAGAGAACCACAAACAATGACATAAAAGAAAGGGGCGAACCTTTATGGCGTACACCCTAGTTCGCGAATAAAATTTCGCAAGAGGCAAATGTAAGACCTAAAGTACGTCATATTAGGGGGTACCTGTTACATGGCTCAGGGAAAGGCTACACCCACCGGAACCTGAGTCATGGAGATTTGGGGTCAATAAAGCCCATCCGGGAGAGGCACCTTGGATTCTCAACTTAAGCATATGACTTAGGTTGGGCGACTAAGGTAATAAGGACTCTCCCAAGGAGTGCAGAATCTGATCAAGGCGCCGAGGTACACGGTTGAGTCAAGGGCCGGGGTTTGAAGCGTCCTTGCCATTCTTGACAAGTCTTGGCTTATACTGCACTCGGCCTGAAGAAAACCCCACTTAGGGTGCAGTCTCGTAACCATAAGCCCTATAGGAAAAGGGATAAGAGGCTGCGAAAACAACTGGTTGTTGTTAAGACTGGATGGGAGGAGCTAACCTTGTATGGTAGAAGTACGCCTCCTTGAAGGGGCAACCAGGGGGAGATAAGGGCGGCACCCTCCATTAGGGAGCTGATAAGTGTCTTAAGACGCAAATGTCATGAGGCTTTTTATTCGCAAGGATATTAAGGCTTGTCATATTTGTGCAACAATCCTGAAGAGGCAATAATACAAAAGAAAAAGATAACGAGATCAATGGGTTTTCGCATGAAAGTGCGAAGACGTCCTGCGATTTCGTCGCAAGACGGCAATGTCATGGGGCTTTATTTTCGCAAGAATATTTAGGCCTGTCATATTGTCGCAACATTCCTGAAGAGGCCATAATACAAAAGAAAAGTTAAGACAAGATCAATGGGTTTTTGTATGAAAGTGCAAGGACGTCCTGCGATTTTGTCGCAATGACAAGAGATGGCATAATAAGACCTTTAATTAGGAAGGCAAAATAAGACCATATGATAAAACAAATTAATGATAAGCATTCAACAATTATTTTTGTGCAAGAAAGATAATGAGAGGCAAGTATGGGAATCGATATACAAGAAGCATTATCTTTCTTATCAACAAAATATTAAAAGGAAAAGTTGACTTCAAAGTTATTGAAAAATGTAGCTCTCAAAAGTGATAAAAATAAGACAGCTCAAGAAAACAAAGCTAGAAAAGAAGCTCAAGCTTCAATATTAATATCAGTAGCAGGAGATGACAGAAATTCTTCGCCAACATTCTCGCAAGCTTCTCCTTCATTTCGGCTTTGATCTTCGCCATGACTAGCATTTTGATTATCGCCAGCAATTACTTCTTCAGGAGAAATTTCTTTCTCATTCTGATTAACACCAGCAGATACTTCTTTAGAAGGAACCTCTTCTTCATCTTCCAGGAAATTATCCTCTGCACCGCTTTCGTAATCATAATCACTATCAGCAGGACGAGGAACTTCATCATCATCTACTTCTAGAGGATCAATTGATGTAGGAGGAAGAGAGTTGGACAATAAGATGTCATTTACAAGGACTTCAGCCCGGAGATGAACTTGGCGAAGAAGTGCTCTTTGATGATTCCTATCTTGAATATCTTAAAATAAGCAAGATAATCAAGTCTTCTTTCTCGCTCGATCGCGAGAACCAGTAAGGGTAGAGACGAGCAAGCATTCTCTTTGCGAATTTTAGCATATTTAGCCTCCAATCAGAAATAGAGAATGAAGATTCTTCTCAGACTCTGCGAAAAATAGAATACAAAATTTTTAAATAAGGAATTCAGAGAGATATGACAAAGAAAAGATAATTAAGGCAGTCAAACTATTATGACTACCTTCCTTTTGCGAAATAAGGTGTTGAATCAAGGATAGACAACTATTCTCCCAATGGTCCATTGCGTCATCAAATTTATCTCCAACTAAACCTTTAAGTCGAGACTGAAGATTTTTCTCTTTAGAAACAAGGAAGGCATTTTTCTTCGCAAGAGAAGAATAAGATTCTTCTAATTTGGAATATTGTTCTTTAAGCTGATTTGCCTTCACACTTAAAGATTCTACCTTGAATGAGTGTATCTCTTTCAGCGATAGATGATTGTTACTTCTTTAAGTTCATTTCTTAAAGAGCGAAGAGATTTCTCTTGGTCAGCACATACTTTTTGGAGAATATTAAGTTGTTGCGAAGATATCGCCATCTTGTTTAAATAAACTCGCTTCTCTTGAGATAAGGTTTTATTCTCATCTGATAAAGTTTCCATCCCTAAATTAGCTTTGGTTAAAGAATAAGAAAGACGAGATACTTCATTACTTAATAGATCTTGTCTTTGAACTAATTGGGTATTTTCATTGGTAAGATTATTTATTTGATCAAGAATATGAATAGAGGTTATCTAATTGGTTATATTGATCCATTAAGACTTCTTTATCAACACGGGCTTCTTCAACAGCAGATTCAAATTGATATCTCTCCATTACTCGTTTCTGATTTAATGCTTAACATGCGAAAGAGGGATTTAAAGGATAATTAAACATGGGAAGGATAAAACCATCGAAAAGGCAAATTAAAGACATAGATGAGGAAATCATACCTCTTAATTCATCATTCTTCTTGCGAAGATTGTCACGATCCAGCAAAACATTCTGAAGTTTCTGATTTTCAAGACGAAGAGCATTACATTCTTTTTCTAAAGCTGTCTGCGAAGCAGCTTTGTCAGAACCCAAATGCTTGCTCAGAATTTCGCAAACATTAGACTTGATGGGATCAGTAGAAGACTTCTTGCCATCATCCAGAATCTCAGATAAAACCTTGAAAGCAATATATCCCTTCCACGGTTCTTTCGACAGAGGAAGAGACTTGGGTAGAGAACTAGTAGAGATAGAAGGTTGAGAAACATTCTCAATGGGAAGAGAAGAGGTTTCATTCGCAGAAGGATCCACAAGGGGAATTTCAATCATAGAAAGCAACTGGAGAAATGAAATCAGAGGCAGCATTTTCGCGAGTTGGAGATAAAGGTTTATCTTGCGAAGATTCGCAGGAGATTTGGAAGAAATGAAATCAGAGGCAGCATCTTCACGAATTGGAGATAAAGGTTTATCTTGCGAAGATGTCGCAGGAGATTTGGAAGAAATGAGTAGGTGGAAGGGAACAGAAGTTGGAACAGCCTTGAGGTGGCGAGATTTCTTCTAAGGTTTATGAAGATCTTTATCACCCTGCGAATTACAATCTAGATAAGAAACAGAGGCAACAATATTGTTATTAGAAAAAGATAGTGTTTTTTACTACCTTCTCATTCGCAGACTTTCTTTTATGTGCGACAACTTTATGCTGTGATTTGGGATTGTTAGGATTCTGAACTGTAAATTTAGTGTTGGAGCCGCTTTTGCTGAAATAACAAGAGTATGGGAATCACATAAACAACATCACATAAGGCAATAAACAAGATTAATTTCAAATATATCAATTACAGCAAAACTCATAAGGAAGAAAAGAGAAGACTAACCTTGATGAATCCATGAAAAATGATAGAAGGGAAATTGTCTCGAAGAAGATCACGAACTATGAAGATCTAGTTTGAAGATGAATTTAAAAAGATTGAAGAGAAAAGAAGAAAAGTTGCAATAATGGAATTTGCAGAAGAACGATGAAATTGCAGAGAGAATAAAAAGAAAGAAGAAGAGAGTGAAAATAAATATATATATAGAGGGAATTTTTCCTCGAGAAAATAAACGCGGTTAATACGGAAAGATTTAAGCGGTTAAAAAGTAACGGTTACAAAAGACGTGTCGAGAAATAAATGAAAGAAAGAATACGTGTGATAAATGCAGAATATGAGAAGATAAGCGGTTGCGGCATTTCTCACATCATTCTCTACTTTGCAGAGAAGATATGAGAAGAGGCAATATGTAGGATCAGAATCTCGCAACAATTATGTCTCAGCAAAGTTATCAATGGTAATGCACAATAGCGTCGCAGAATAATTTTAGAAACGACGTAAGCAAGGATCATGAGAAAGATGTGATAGTCTTGCGAAAATTAGAGAGCTTGCGAAGTTAACATTTGTAAGGTTGCGAGAATGTCGCAAACCATATCCGAAAATAAAGGACAGATTAGCTGTCATCCACTATGTATTTCCTTATAAATAGTCATTCGAGTTGTAAAGGAGAGGGAGATCTTTCTTGAGTAAGAAACAAGTAAATAGGAGAGAGAAAGTTCAGAGTAGAGATCATTCTTGACTTCTTTATCTTTCTTGTAAGAACATTCAATAATTAATCAATAAAATTAAGAATGTAAACCTAAAATGAGTTGATCAACAATGAAATCATATGAGGGGTGTAGTGTAGGAATTCCTGCAACTACAAAATTCTCATAGAGATACTTCATGACTAAAAGAGAACATATCAACTTTGTTTCGATGATTTCACATAGTCGAAACTTAGTGTATTCATCAAGGAGTTTATAAAGATACAAAATAACTCCTACAATATTCCACAGCCGCACTCCCCACAAAGATTTGACAATTAAGCACAAGTTCAATTAAGAACTCTCCCCCATAAAATGTTATTCCCTAAAGAACAACAAGAGCGACCTTACTTTTACAAGAAAAGAAAGATTTCTTTGGACATTAACAAATCACATGAAACATGAATTTGTATCCAGTAAACTCAATTAAATTAACCACAAAGGAACATCAATGATTAATTTAATTGGAAATGCTCGACACAAGAAGACTCACGGAGCCGTACAGTACTTTCACATAGAAGTGGATCAGGGAAAGATCAATACTGCGGAATATTCAAAGATTCATTTTATTTTCATCAATATTTGCATAATGATACCATAGACTTAATCTTTGACATATAATTCAAAAGTTCATTCTTTTTTCCATCAATATTTGCATAATGACACAATAGACTTAACTTTTGACATATATGGGACAATCATAGTTCACAGACATAAACACACATATCCCATAATATTATTTGCAATATATGAAACCAATAAAGATTAATACTGCAAAATTATCTTCCAAGTAACTTAGAATTTAAATAAATAAATCTAAAAACATTGCAAGATGAAAATCGTTGGCAATAGTTATGTGTAATCACAATATAGGTTATTCCAAACCTTAGTTATCCTTCTCAAAAACAAGAATAAATTCTCATAAGAAGTTTCCTAGATATTAAGACCCCTGAAAAATTATTTATCGTCCCCGAACTCCTTGTCGTCAACAACCATTGGAAAATAAGGTTCATGAAGAAAGGAGTCAATTCCAACAAACCTTCTTGACTGATGTCGAACCAGGGCATTCTCAAGAGTCCTTAAGAACACCAGAAAACTTCTGAAGATTAGAGGGGATAGCCCTTGGTTTCTTCATATTCTTCCTTTTTATTTTCAAAGTTGTAGAGGAATGAGATTTATACTTTTCCTTCATGATTGATGGCTTAACAATCATATTAACATCTTTTCCATCAGAAGATGATGCTTGGAGTCTCCATTCAAATATGGAATTGTGAGAGAAATACACAATTAAAGCTCAACAAGCAATTTTGTGATAAAAAAGAGTTTGCAGGGAAGGAAAAAGG
The DNA here is from genome assembly GCF_003573695.1 of Papaver somniferum. Lineage (NCBI taxonomy): Eukaryota > Viridiplantae > Streptophyta > Magnoliopsida > Ranunculales > Papaveraceae > Papaver > Papaver somniferum. Next base: position 199,441,361 of record NC_039364.1, on the reverse strand, counting down.
AATGTAAGGTTACGGAACCTATAAACAGAGTAGAATTCACGTACGACCAATTCATAACCTAAAGAAGGTAGAATTGTCGATATTAACCCTATTTCAATGAAAAAGGAAAAACCTTTTCAATACCGAAAAATCAATAGAATTCCAGAAAACCAAAAAGAAAAACAAAAATTTTCTTTTCCTAAAGCCTGATTTGTGCTCAACTTTGTCTGTTTGACCAGCCACATGAGACAAGATGCACCTTCAACACGATTACGTTGTGTTGGGGTGAACAATAATCCGACCACCATTCAATTCTTGTACGGAATTCTTAATACCCTTTTTCACAGAATGTTTAGACCTTGTTTTTTCTATAGAGATCTAATTTTTTCTTTAGAAATTAACTTTTTCGGAGAAGTAATGAGTTTACATACCTCAGATGAATTAGGCTTCTGAACAAGTTTGAGCTTGTTTGCTAATCGATTTGCTCTCCGTTGAAGTTTGTTGACATATCTTATTTTATGCTTGTACTTGTAACATTTAGAGAGTTCATGACCCTTAAAAGTACAATAAGAACATGTCAATGTGAAGGACGGTTCAAACACCATAGCAGAACATGTTGTTAAACAAATTGAGGTACCTGAAACATGTGAAATAGAATTTTCAGTAGACTTGGAAAAATCCATTTCATCCTCCATAGTGGTTGACGAAGTTTCTCCAGGAAGAATATCAATATTGATGTACGTATTGCTACAATTATCAAAAGTAATATTTTCACTAAGGAGTGCAACGCTTATCTTTTCATCATCGTTCGAATCATAGTTATCAGACATTTCATCAAGAGTTGCAGCAAGACCTTTGTTCCCGGTGTATTTTCTACGATTTGGACACTCATTAGCAAAATGACCAAAACATTTACACCTAAAGCACTGTGGCATATCCTCATCATCAGTATCGACGGTGTCCCTGTTTTTAGGAGGAGCACGATCATGAGGTTTGACTGATGACCTAGGTATATCTCTGATGAACCGTTTACTTCTCTTGAAAAGAAGATCTTTAAACTGTCTTGTGATTAGTGAAACTGAGTTTTCAAGATCTTCACCTGATGAATCAGTCTCAGTAGGATCAACAACAGAGTTGCCAACACTTTTACTTTTGTCAAGCAATTTAGTGTTCTTTTGTGCTTTGAAAGCAATATCCTTCCCAGATTTAGATGTATGCTCATGATCAAAGATCTTTAACTTCCCAACAAGAGTATTTCTGGAAAGTGTATCAAGGTCATTTCCTTCAACAATGGCATGTTTCTTAGAATCATATTTGGCTGGCAACGATCTGAAAATTTTCATCATAATGTCCTTTCCAGGAATAGTCTTACCCAATGCAAAAGATGCATTAACAATTTCAGACACTTTGTGATTAAACTCATAAATGAATCTTCATCATCCATACACAGGTTTTTCCAATCAGAAGTTAGGTTTTGAAGCCTAACTTCTTTCTCAGAGGAATTTCCTTCGAATAAAGTTTCTAAAGAAATAACACAGACACCAGAAGTCTTGTTAACGAGGAAACCGCAAATACAGAAAAACCCCGGGACCTAGTCCAGATTTGAACACCACACTATATTAAGTCGCTACAGACTCTAGCCTACTACAAGTTAACTTCAGACTGGAATGTAGTTGATCCCTAACCAATCACACACTGATTAAGGTACAGTCGCGTTCCTTACGCCTCTGAATCCCAGCAGGACTCTACGCACTTGATTCCCTTAGTTGATCTCACTCACAACTAAGAGTTGCTACGACCCAAAGTCGAAGACTTGATGAACAAATCTGTCTCACACAGAAAAGTCTATTGAATAGATAAATTTGTCTCCCACCGAAATACCTACGAGTTTTTATTCCTCTTTTGATAAATCAAGGTGAACAGGAACCAATTGATACATCAGACTTATATTCCCGAAGAATAGCCTAGTAATATCAATCATCTCACAATAACTTAACTATATGGTAGTAGAACAAGTTATTGCGGAATCACAAAGAATGAGACGAAGAGCTTTGTGATTACTTTTTATATCTTACCTATCGGAGATTAATCTCTAGAAAATATTAGAGAAGATAGTACTCAATACGATAGAACAAAGTAAGATCAGAACACACAACTATAGAAAAAATAATTGGGTCTGGCTTCAGAATCCCTATGAAGTCTTTAAGTCGTCAACCTATATTGGTTTTAGGAAAAACCTAATTGAAATAATACAAGTTGTGCATTCATGATCATCAATTGGAATTCCAACCTTTGGTTGTTGATTGATATTGATTGATCCTTGGACATTGGTCTTTGGTACCGTCCAAGTTATTCCTTGTATTTGATAAAGACTCGCTATTGTTTTTAGCTTGAGTAAAAATCGAATCAAGAGAGAGATATTAACTCTTTGAGATACTTTTATCTAGATTGAGTCTGATTGTCTAGTTGATTCTATAGCAAAGTATTTCGGAGTTAGTCCATACAGATTGCTAAGCGAAATATTGGGTGGTGTTGTTAGACCCCCGCTTTTTCAATTATATTACCAGTTAATTGTGTGGAAATAAGATTATTATTTTGATTGCACTTACGACAGCCGTCGAATTTTGGCGCTGCTACCGGGGAGCAGTCGGTAGCTTTAGTTGTTTCTTTATAGTTTTATTTTTGTTTTTAGATTTTATTTTTAGTTTTTAACTTTGTTTTTCAGTTTTTTTTGTTTTTTTTTTGTTTTTGTTTTAGGTACTTAATCTCTGGCATCAAAGGATTGGAATTACCCGAAGTGCAGAATTCAAACCCGTAAAGGAACGATACTTCAAGCACGTAAGCAGTTGCAACCAGAACCGTTTACAACAGAGATGGTGGACGGCGCAAATCCACCTCCACCTCCAACGAGGAGGACGTTGAGAGATTTAACATCACCATGTTTAGAATCTCAACCACTGTGTATTACTCTAACTGACACAGTGGAATTCAAATCAAATCTTTTTCATTGGCTTCCGAAGTTCAAGGGACTACCGGGTGAAGATCCAAATCGGCATCTGCAGCAGTTTCAGAATACAGTAAGAAGTTTGAGAAAGAGCGATGATAATGATGATACAACTTTTGTACAAGCTTTTACGTTTTCAGTGGCGGACCAAGCAGAATCATGGCTATATTATCTCCCTTCCGGAAGTATTACCACATGGAACGGAATGAAAAAGTTGTTTTTAGAGAAATATTTCCCTGCTTCTAAAGCTGCATCTATTCGCAAGGAAATCAGTGCCATTGTACAAGTTTCTGGAAAACCTTTGTATGACTATTGGGAGAGGTACAAGAGATTATTGGCGAGTTTCCCACACCATCAGATACCACCACAACTTATCATTACACACTTCTATGAGGGGTTACTACCGCATGAGATACACTTGATTGATGCGGCTAGCAGTGGTGCACTGGCTAATAAAACTATCGAGGAGGCTACTAGTTTGATCGAGAGCATGGTTGCAAATGCGAAGAAATTTTATATTAGAGATTCATAGACGGTTAGACGAGTTAGTGAGATGGGAGATTCATCACATATGGAGCAACGAATAGGTAATGTGGAAAAGATGGTCCAAAGGATAACTTCTACAATTGTTCCCACATATGAAGAGGATGCAGAGGTTAATGTTATATTTCCTAATCAAATGATCCATACTCAAATACTTATAATCCTGGTTGGAAAGATCACCCAAATTTCAGTTATGCGAATAAGCAAGCTGCAGCTCCTAATCCATATGCGATACAAGGTGGTTTTCAATAACAACAATTCCAACAACCTCAACAACCTCAGAATCAAGGCTCTAATCTTGAGGATTTGATTAAAACTTATATGCAGAAACAAGATACTATTATGCTGATATAGGATATGGCGATAAAGGACATTCATACATAAATGGTTCAATTAGCCACTTCCGTAGGAAAGTTAGCAGCACAGGAAGCCGGAACACTACCATCTCATCCTTTTGTGAATCCAAGAGCGAACATCAATGCCATAACTCTAAGAAGTGGGAGACAAACTTAAGAACCACAACAACATCAACAACAAGTGGTTCAGGACGACATCAAAAAGGAAGTAGAGGCGGAAACCGTACCAAAGTAAAAGCCAACCTCAACCGGCCAACCTAAGGACACAATTCCCACTTTTACCATACCACCTCCTTTCCCTATTCGTTTTGACAAGTCAAAGAAGCAAGCTCAAGACAAGGAGATCATGAATATTTTCAGCAAGATACAAATCAACATTCCATTTATTGAGGCCATCAAAACAGTACCAAGATATGCTAAGGTTTTGAAGGATTTATGCACAAGGAAGGATAAGTTGATTGCTAACGAAATTAGTCAGGTAGCGAAAGTGCAACAGCTATGTTACTAAAGAAAATGCCCGCAAAGTGTGAAGACCCTGGGGGTTTCACAGTACCGGTTACTATTGGTAACCGACGATTTGAGCGTGCTTTGCTTGATTTGGGAGCATCCATAAGTGTTATGTCAGCCGATATTTATGATTCTTTGAATCTTGGACCTTTAAAAGATACAAGGATTACTATTCAATTAGCAAACAAGTCCAATATATATCCTAAGGGGGTCGTGGAGGACGTGTTAGTTCCAGTGAATTAGTTAGTCTTTCCGGTTGATTTTTACATTGTGGATATGCAAAATGGAGATAATTGTTCATCTACTTCATTACTTCTTGGGAGACCGTTTATGAAAACAACAAAGACGAATATTTATGTAGACAATGGTACACTCACTATGGAATTTGATAAGGAGATCATTCGCTTCAACATATTTGAGGCCATGCGTTATCCTAGTGATGTGCATTCCGCTTTCTCCATTGATGTTATTGATTCGTTAGCACAACAAATGTTTAATTTTAGCAATGAAGATGAACTTGGATTTTGTTATGAAATAACATTGGTTTGGACGTTCACGGGCAACCGAATTTGGACGTTGACTTAGTTAAAGAGCTAGTTGAGATGTGTGGTGCTTTAACAGTATTACAAGAAGCTCGAACAGGTAATATCTCTTATATTTATTTACCTATAACTAATGAGGTCCCTATACCTTCTATTGTGCAGGAACTTAAGCTAGAATTGAAGTCTCTTCCCGATCGCTTAAAGTATGTATACTTGGGTGATAAAGAGGAGCTTCCGGTGATTATTGCAAAGAATCTCAACGACATACAATAAGAACGTCTACTTCGGGTTCTGAAAGAGCACAAAACGACAATTGGTTGGACAATTGCTGATATTAAAGGCATTAGTCCATCAATGTGCATGCATAAAATCCTTATGGAAGATGATATCAAGCCTGTACATGATGCTCAGCATATGCTTAACCCCCCAATGATGGAGGTCGTGAAGAAAGAGATCCTCAAATTACTAAGTATGGGGGTTTTTACCCAATTTCTGACAGCAAATGGGTTAGCCCGGTTCAAGTGGTGCCTAAGAAATCAGGTGTTACCGTTGTTAGAAATCAAGATGATGAACTTGTTCCTACAAGAGTTCAAACAGGATGGAGAGTATGCATAGACTACAGAAAGCTTAATACAGCAACCCGAAAGGATCACTTTCCTTTTCCTTTCATTGATCAGATGTTAGAGAGGTTAGCGGGACATTCACATTATTGATTTTTGGATGGTTATTCGGGCTACAATTAGATTTTTATTGCACCGGAGGATCAAGAGAAAACTACTTTCACTTGTCATATTGGTTTGTTTGCCTATAGAAGGAAGTCGTTTGGTCTTTTCAATGCGCCTGCCACTTTTCAGAGGTGTATGATTAGTATATTTTCTGACTATGTGGAACGTATCATTGAGGTATTTATGGATGATTTTATGTTTATGGCAATTTATTTGATTTTGTTTACAAAATCTTGAACTTGTGCTTAAAAGATGGATAGACACTAACCTTGTTCTTAATTGGGAAAATGCCATTTTATGGTAAACCACGGTATAGTCTCGATCACATTGTGTTCTCTCGAGGGCTCGAAGTTGACAAAGCAAAGATAGACTTAATAAGAAACTTATAATACCCCACTTCGGTGAGGGAGGTTCGCTCGTTTCTTGGTCATGCAGGTTTTTACAGGAGGTTTTATCAAGGATTTATCCAAAATCTCAATGCCAATGTGCAAATTGTTTCAAAAAGAGGTTATTTTCGACTTCAACAAGGAGTGCAAGGATTCCTTTGATAGATTAAAATAATTGTTGACAATTGCACCAATTATTAAGTCACTGGACTGGAGTTTGCCATTTGAATTAAAGTGTCATGCAAGTGACTACGCAGTTGGAGGTGTTTTGGGTCAAAGAGTAGACAAGTTGTCTCATGTGATTTATTATGCATCTAGGATCCTAAATGATGCACAAATCAACTATTCTACTACTGAGAAAGCATTTTTGGCTATAGTGTTTGCACTAGAAAAATTTAGATCATATTTGGTGAGTTCAAAAGTGGTTGTGTATTCTGATCACGCGACACTTAGGTACCTACTAAAGAAGAAACAAGCGAAGCCAAGACTTATACGGTGGATACTACTATTACAAGAATTTGATTATGAAATCAAGGATAAAAGAGGTGTTGAAAATACTGTTGCGGATCACCTAGCAGACTTGTTGTTTCCGGGAGAAGAACTTCCCTCACAAGATCGTTTTCCAGACGAACAACTTTTCTCAATCGAAGATTCAACACCTTAGTACGCGGACATAGTGAACTACTTGGTGACAAGACAAGTACCTAGTACAATGTCTAATTTTCAAAAGTTTAAGCTTAAGAAAATAACCAAGCAGTATGTGTGGGATGAACCCTACTTGTGGAAATACGGTTATGATCAAATCATTCGCAGGTGCGTACCTAATTCTGAATTTCAACCTATTGTTACTTTTTGACATACTTATGCATGTGGTGGTCACTTTGGTTCTAAACAAACCGCTTTCAAAGTACTTGAAAGTGGGTTTTATTTGAAAAAGCGGGGGTCTAACAACACCACCCAATATTTCGCTTAGCAATCTGTATGGACTAACTCCGAAACACTTTCAAGATAATCAACTAGATAGTCAGACTCAATCTAGGTAAAAGTATCTCAAGGAGTTAATATCTCTCTCTTGTTTTGATTTACTCAAGCTAATAGAAATCAGCGAGTCTTTAATCAAACACAAGGAATAACTTAGATGGTACCAAAGACCAATATCCAAGTGTCAATCAATATCAATCAACAACCGATATGTCGGATTCTCCAATTGATTGATCTAACGCACAACTTGTATTATTTCAATTATAAAGGATAAAAGAATATAATGCGGAAATTGAAATAACACAGACACCAGAAATTTTGTTAACGATGAAACTTCAAATGCAGAAAAACCCCGGGACCTAGTCCAAATTGAACACACACTATATTAAGACGCTACAAACACTAGCCTACTCCAAGCTAACTTCGGACTGGACTGTAGTTGAACCCCAATCAGTCTCCCACTGATCCAAGGTACAGTTGTACTCCCTACGCCTCTGATCCCAGCAGGATACTGCGCACTTGATTCCCTTAGCTGATCTCACCCATAACTAAGAGTTGGTACGACCCAAAATAGCAGGCTTAGACAATAAACAAATCTGTCTCACACAGACAAGTCTATCAAAAGATCAATCTGTCTCCCACAGAAAAACCCTAAAGTTTTTGTTCCGTCTTTTGATAATAATCAAGGTGAACAGGAACCAATTGATAATCCAGTCTTATATTCCCGAAGAACAGCCTAGATTAATCAATCACCTCACAACAATCTTAATCGTATGGTAGCGAAACAAGATGTTGTGGAATCACAAATAATGAGACGAAGATGTTTGTGATTACTTTTTATATCTTGCCTATCGGAGATATCAAATCTCAAGCCAATCAATCTGATTGTACTCGTACGATAGAAGATGCAAGATCAGATCACACAACTACGATAAAAGTAATATCGCTCTGGATTCACAATCCCAATGAAGTCTTTAAGTCGTTAACCTGGTTTTAGAAGAAGAAAACCAAAGGTTAGAGGAGAACCGACTCTAGTACGCAAACTAGAATCACACGTAAGGTGTGGGGATTAGTTTTGCACAATACTAGATGTCTCCTTTATATAGTCTTTCAAATCAGGGTTTTCCCTTGGTAACAAAGGAATCAATATTCACTGTTAGATGAAAACCTGATTTAGATTCAAGCTAATATTTCTCAACTGTTAGATCGAAAACTTAGCTTGTTATACACAAATGAACTGCACGCTTCTAGGTTTGTTAACCGTACCCAAACGTGTACATTGTTGGTTCAACAATAGTTAACCAAAAGGTTAGCCATATGAGCATTTCATATCAACCATGTTCTTCTTCACCATAACTAGTTCAAATGACTCAAATGAACTAGTTAGAGAGTTGTTCAATTGCAAGGAAATCTTATGTAACTACACAAGACACAATTGAAGCAAAGATAACTTGATTCACTTGAATCGGTTCATGAACTTTTATAGCCACGGTTTGCAAACTGCATGCCTTAGTCTTTTTAAGGTTTAAGTTCATAAATCATCTTTATATATATAACCTTCCCAAGTTCGCAGACTAGGTTCGCGGACTTAAGACACCGGATAGAGTTTACAAACTCCGGAAGAAATTCTCGGGATGAGAACTTCGCCGGTTCGTGGACTGGGTTCGCGGACTGGTACTCATGTAACTAGTTTGTCAACTCTAGCAGAATTTCTCGGGATGAGAAGTTCGGTAGTTCGTAGACTGAGTTCGCGGACTTGGCAACAAGCCATTCTTCCGGTTTCTCTTGATCAACAAAGTTCGCAAACTTTGGTTCAAGGAATAGGACTTATACATAAATGTGTTTCCACAACAATGCTTATGTCCATCATTGGTTATGTAATCTAAACTCTCATTTCTATCATTGAAACATTCTTAGAGGACGTTATATGGTTGTTACACCATTTCTCGTCAAAGCAATTTTCAAGATGATTGAAACATATCATGACTTTCGTCACTATGTAAAGATAAACTTGGTCGAAGCGAAAAGCTTACCAACACATATTTCGAGATATAGATAGGCGAGGTATACTCGGCTCGAAATAGCAAATATGTATAATCTAAGTTTATATATATATCATACGACTTTTTGTCTCAAGAAGTAGGAGATAGAGTAGATAGACTTTTGAGTGACAGATAAGTTCAAGTTTTCACATACCTTTTTGTCGAGAAGTTCCACCGGTTCCTTGAGTAGTTCTTCTACTTGTATGATGAATCGCCATGAAGTCCTTGAGCTCAACTACACTTTCTATCCTAGTCCGAGACTTATCTATAATATACTAGAAATCAAGACTTATAGTTCTGATCACTAACATTGACAAACATTCTTGAGATAACAACGCATGCGAGTTCGACCGAGCAATGCTCTAACAATCTCCCCCTTTGTCAATTTTAGTGACAAAATTATCAATACATATGGAATACAAAAAAGATAAAGAAACTTAAGCAACTCCTATTCCACATGTCTAATCTTCAACATTCCTCGAAATCTTCGTCACTTCCAAGTACTCCAATGATCCCAAAGGTTGTAAGTTTAGCATCACCGCTGTTGAAGATCCGTAGCTATAAAAGGGAGAAAGTGTCGGTCTCGATCATTGTTATACAGTGTCATAGTATTATTACACAGCATCAAAGTTCAATTGTATCACAACTTCAACAATAATACTATGGTAATATGTATCACTCCCCCTTAGTCAATACTCCATCTCACATGGAAACCACTCCCCCTTACATAATGACCCGAAGACCATATGTATTTGTAGTGTGAACTACATATTAATTCTCCCCCTTTTTGTAAATAAAATTGGCAAAGCTACAAGAACGGGATCAATCTTTAAATTTCCGTAAGAGACATTTCATGACTAAAAAGAAAGAACACACATCATCTTATTTAGATGCAATCATATAGCCGAAGCTAATAGCATTCATCAAGGAGTTTAAAGATACAAGATAACCCCTCTAAAATTCTACATCCGCATACCCCTCAAGATATGACCATTAATCACAAGTTCAAAAGAACTCTCCCCCATTTGATGTCATTCCCGAAAGAACAACAAGAGCGACCTTAATTTCAAGATAAAATAAGGATTTTATTGGACACCAAAACCATAAGAATGATTTTTATATCCAAAGCTCAATCAAATTAAACACAAAAAGTGATCAATTCAATTGTTTTTGCTCAACATAAGAATACTCATTGACACACAAAAATACTCAACTAGATTAATTACAAGATAACACATAATTAATCTAATTGGAATACACAACCAAACTAATTACGGAAGTAATCAATTTAATTGTCAATTGTTTTGCTCGACATAAGAAAACTTACGGAGCAATAACTAAATAACCAAACAAGATGATTAATTTAGTTCAAAATGATCAACATAAAGTACCTTACGGAACAACCAACAAAGTTAATCAAAAATAATCAACTTGGTTTTATTATGCTCAACATAAGACACATTACGGAGCCTCACAGTAATACATACGAATATGGATCAGGGATGATCAATGCTGCGGAATACACAAGGAATCATTTTATCTTCAATCATTATTTGCATAAAAACAATAATAGACATAATCCTTGAAAACAAAATATTTTAACCTATCTTCCATCAACATAATTGACAATATAGGCTTAACTTTTGTAATTGTAAAAAGTCCATTCATCCTTTTACCAGTACGTGAATACCGAACACGAACGACTTTACTTTTGACAAAGTATGGGACCTTCAAGTTTACGGACGCAAACATACATATCCCATAACAAGTTGCAATATAAAAAATCATAAAGATTAATACTGCAAAAACATCATCCTCCAAATATTCTTAGAATTTAAAATCAATAAACCTAAAAAATAATACGAGAAGATGAAAAATAATAGCTATGTGTAGTCACAATCATTGCTATTCAAAGCACTAGTTATTCTTCCAACTAAACCAAAAACAAGATATACTAGGCAATAAAACCTCTATGATGCATTTCACTTAATTTGAATATTCTTCTCATATTCCCTGTATTCATCAAGCTCATCTTCGATTAGATCAATCCTAGATTCAAGACTATCCATCTTTTCTTCAAGACTTTTGGAAGAAGCTTCGACTTCACTTTTCAGGGCACGTACTTGTTCCAAGACAAGATTCATGGTTAACGAGAGATTATCAAACTGTGAGACAGAAGAATTCTCATCAGAAGAGGAGATACGCTTGTCATAACACATCTCATTGTCAGAGAAATCAAAACGAATCTTCTTAGAGGGAAACAGAACAGTCCATACATCACTTTCTTTGCTTGAAAGACTGGAGGAGGACATGATAGAGAAGGTAAATGAAATGATCATGCAGAAGATGAGAAACTTTATTTTAAAGGAATGAAGATGAAGAATTTCCAAAAAATACCTTTTACCAAACCCTAGCAAAATTCGGTTATCTCCAAGAAAAAGTCTTTTAAAGAACCAGGAACCGTTCATGAACAAAAAAAAAACGGTACTAGAAGAGAATAAACAAGAACCGAACACACCTAGAGATTTAATAGACAAATTCCAACACAACCCTCTCAAAATAATGATTCTTTCCTAAGAGGGATAGACAAAAGAATCATAAACAAGAAGATTACAGATCATAATTACTCCAATCCAATATAGGACTGGGATAATTTTTGCGAGGCGAGGAATTATCTGTTAATTCAAGTTTTTGCTTATTCTTTAAGAAAAAAGAGTTATGCACATCATTCTTTTCCTTTTTAATCACAGTTTTGAACAACTTGATTGTTGAGTTTCGCAAATCCTGCACCGTTCTAGAAATCATTTTCTGAGGAAAAAAGGATTTCATAGGAGATTTCTTCTTTTTCTTATGCACCCAGCGTTTAGCAGAGCAGGACTTCTTTTGATCATTCGTGCTAAGATGATCCTGATTTTTGCACAAGGAACCCGAGAGTTTTTGTAGGATCAGAATCTCGCAACCATTATGTCTCAGCGAAGTTATCAATGGTATTGCACAATAGCGTCGCAGAATAATTTCAGAAATGACGTCAGCAAGGATCATGAGAAAGATGTGACAGTCTTGCGAAAATTAGAAAGCTTGTGAAGTTAACATCTGTAAGTAGGGCTGCACAAGAACCGGTCTACACGACCTAGATCGGAGTAGAACCGGACATACCGGACCGGTACCGAACCGTTCAAGCCGGTACAGATACCGGTTCTGGAAGTTGAGAACCGGACTAGACCGGTACAGACACCGGTTTTTGGGGAGAACCGTACTTGAACCGGACCATATGAACCGGTGATTATTATCCGTTAAGATCTAGATAGGATTATCATAGCCTTCCAAGACAGGTATAGAATTAACTTGTTAATTCGTTCATTTTCTTCTTCTTCACTTAGAAATCTGAGAAGCGCGGTGCTGCTGCTGCTGGAGGAGTTTGTTCTTCCTCCAAAATTCTTACTCGTTCTTCTTCAACTTGTAAGTTCCTTGTGATTTTCAATCTAGGGTTTTCTTTTCTACACTCAAAAGTTTGGTATAAATTATTGATTGATTGATTGTTCATGAACATAAAACTTAGGGTTTTGCGCATTGAGAAAAATCCTTTTCTCCTTCCTATAATTCTGTATGTATGTGTGCCCTTAATTAGGATTTTCGTTTATCTTATAATAAATCAGTACTTCGATTACGAAGTTTTTATTACTGGTTTAGTGGTTAATTTTTGGGATTCAATTAGAATTTTAGTGTTAGAAATGAAATTTGGGGATTCTTCGATTTCTTTGTGTAGTCAACAGTAGAAATGTTTAGCAGCAAATAGGAGGAGATATTGCACAAACCATTGTTATGAAAAAGATGGTGTTCTGTGCTCAAAAATGGCATGGGAAATGTCTTCTGTGAATATTAACTTCAGAATCATCAATGCCCTACTTGGATTACATATTAATCTTTAATATAACTTAGGATTACTAGTTCACTAGAAATCTAATTTTTTGGTAATGTTACATTAACACTATGTTATACTGACGCTCATCATGTACCAATTTGAATTTCAACTATTGACTTCAGCCAAATCTAATATCACCGTTACTGTCTACTTGATGAAGAACTGAACTATTGCAATTGAAAACATGTCAAGCAAACCAATTAATCACTCAAAGCTAGCAGACAACATATATTACCTTTCCCTTTTAGCATAATACCCTCTTGTAATTGCGAAGGGCTATGTCTGTGCCATAGTCCAAATGATACAGTTTTTCAGTTTCTTAACAAAAATGAGATAGTTAGCCTCTATATAATCCCATCTGTTTCCATTGCAGGTGGTTGCGGAGCTTGCATTGTTCTTTTGTCCAAGTATGATCCTGTGCATGAAAAGGTTGAGGATTTTACAGTGAGTTCATGCTTGACACTTCTTTCCAGTATAAATGGGTTTTCAATTACAACGAATGAAGTCCTTGGAAACATTAAAGATGGATTCCACACCATCCAAAAAAGAACCTCAGGATTCCATGTTTCTCAGTGTGGGTTTTGTACTCCAGGCATGTGTATGTCTCTCTTCTCTGCTCTTGTTAACGCTGAAAAAACACAAGCGCCAAATCTGCGCCAGTATAAATGGAAATATTGTATAACTTAGTATTATAATTTGTAATGTTTTCTGGGTAAAAACCCGGTACCGGTCTTGTACCGTACCGGTACCGGAGGTACAAGTACAACACCAGGTAAAAGTACAGGTACCGGTCCTCAAAAAGAGGTACCGGCCAACACCAAGTATAGACACCGGTTCTATAAGAGAACCGGTCCGTACCGGAGTATGTGCAGCCCTATTTGTAAGGTTGCGAGAATGTCGCAAACCATATCCGAAAATAAAGGACAGATTAGCTGTCATCTACTATGTAATTCCTTATAAATAGTCATTCGAGTTGTAAAGGAGGGAGAGATCTTTATTGAGTAAGAAACAAGTAAATAGGAGAGAGAAAGTTCAGAGTAGAGATCATTCTTGACTTCTTTATCTTTCTTGTAAGAACATTCAAAAATTAATCAATAAAATTAAGAGTGTAAACCTAAAATGAGCTGATCAACAATGAAATCATATGAGGGGTGTAGTGTAGGATTTCCTGCAACTACATAATGGCGCTAGAAACAGGGACGAGTAGAATATTATGCTAGAAAAATCTAAAGATTGATATTGAGATTTGTGAAAATTTAAAGTAACTGATTAAGAATTTTTCGTAATTTTTTGAAATATTGTTAGCATTGAAGAAATGGCTAGAAGAAGAAATACATCCGAGCAACCGACTACTATTAGAAGAAGCAAAAGAATTGCTGGAAGAGAAAGAAGTGAAATGGAGAATCTACTAGAATGAGAAATAATAGAGAAAATCTAATTCAATCGCCAATTCAACAAACACTAGTTCAAGATAGGAATACATATTATGACAGAGCGAGCGTACACACTTGGCGATCAAATTCAGCAGAAGAAATAGAAGAAGAGCAACAAAATAGAAATTACAGACAGGAAGAGAGAAATCAAGAAGCATATGAAGGAATAATTCATGGATGTGAAGAAATTGGGGTGTTAGAAACATTGAGACGAAGAATACATGAAGAAAGAAGAGATGAGGCTAAAGAACGTGCAAATTTAACAAGACAAAATCACGAATTAAGGATGGAGAATATCAGATTGCAGAATAGAAGATCGATAAGTATTACAAAATCATATTCCAGATCAACTAGAAGAGAAATGAGGAAAAATTCACCTACGATCAATGTTGGAAACAATATTCAAGAAGAAATGTCAAATCCCAATGAAGAATATCGCGAAAATAGAGAAAGAATTGATGATCGTTACATTCCACAAAATGAAACTTTTGATGATAGGCAAATTGGAGGAAACCAAGAGAACGGGCAAAATCAGAGACAAAATAACCAAGATAGCGAAGGAAATCAAGAGGAAGGAAGAAGAATTTTACATGTGAGAGAAACTCAAAGAAATCAACAGACAATTGAAGAATAAATTGAAAGACATCTTGTTGGAAATTGTTGAAATGTAAAAACACAACTCCTCTCCAATCCAAAGATGACAAATGGTGTGTGTTTCCTTTAATGCTAAAGGGTCCTTACATTGATGGATCAAACGTTCTTCCTGCGAATCTCGCTGCATATCAACCTTGGGTTTTCTCCTGGCCCGAGAAGGAGAAAGAGGTATACTTCTCCCCTTTAACTCATTTTATACTTCTTTATTGATTTTTACTATTCAGTTCGCTAACTCTTGCGATATTCCGCAGATCCAAAAACTAAAAGATAGTTATAACAGGACTGGGAAATCTAGTACTCTGTTAGCTCTTCGCTCATATACAGATGAGGTAAGAAATTTTCTCTTATGACTTTAAATAGTATTGTTATTCCCATGCTCCCATTTCTTACTTCTATCTGTGTGCGAAAATTATTGCCGAAGTAGAAGAATCTGATGATGCTGCGAAGATTGGTGATAAAGGTAAAGGTGCTCTTCGCAGAGAAAAATCAACTGGTCCTCCTCCAAAGAAAAGAAAAGTTCGTTCTTCTTCTCCTTCAAATGTTCTTCCTAACAAAAATTCTGAAAGTGACAAGGATGATGAGGATAATGATGATCTCGCTGCAACTGAAGATTCTCCACCTGAATCTTCTATGGCTAAGCTTTCTGGCCTCTTTTCTGTTTCTCTACAAGGAATGGGAGATAGCCAGTTCGCAAATACCTGCAAATCTCTCGCTACCCTTTGTGATGTCCCTTTACTAGATGGTGATAGCTCTCTTCACGGAGTTTCTAGATCAGTGGCTCCCGACTTCTTGCATTCTCTCAATAGTTTGGTATACTTTTATCGTTTTACTTCTTCATTGTTATAACCCAAAATTTCTTTCTATATTAATATTTTTTATTTCTTTTCGCAGGATGGAAAAGCTTCTTTTGCGGTTGCCTCAGATCTAGAGAGAAGACGCGAAATTCTTGAAAAGAAGAATCTTCAATTTCGCAAAAGGAATGAAGAATTGAAAGTTAAAGTTAAAGGTCTTCGCGAGAAGAATAGACAATTAGAAATTGATTCTTCCTCTTATAAGAAAAAAATTTCTAGTCTTTAACAAGCTAATAATCAGATTTATGGTATATTACTTTTCTCTTTTCTCTTTATTCATTCATCTTGTTATTTTATCTTATTTAAATGATTCTTTTTGCAGACATTTATGGTTTTTCTGATGAAGCTACCCTTCTTTGTTCATTTCCTAATGCCTTGGATAATGATACCCTTATTGAACGTCTTAACAATTCCTTAAATAGCTTTTCTAATGATAGAATTTCATCTCTTTCTCTAAATGAACTTAGATCACAATTTCGCCTCTTAGAAATTGATCATAGATCCAGTTTAGGCTTAGCTAGCAGATTTAAACGTCTCCTTCTTGATTCCAAAGAGAAAACCAATGAGTTGAGAACCAAGATTAGCGGTCTCATAGATGATAAGGATCGTATCTCTGATCAAGGTGCCAAGGCTTTGGCGAAATTCCAAGAGGCTCTCCTTGAAGTTCAACTTGAGCGAGATGAAGCTAACCGCAAGAATATTGAACTCTGCGAAAGGAAAATCAAATTCGTTCTCGTCTTCTCATAAGTAGTGAGGATGAATTTGTTTGGGCTGCGAAAATTTTAGATGATGCTAGAAAAGATTTAGGCGTAAATGTTAGTTTCCAAGTTGAACATACAGCCTTGATTAGAGACATGATTTCTGACAGAGAAGGTTGCTAATTGCTCTTCTTTACTAATCTTTTGCTTCTTATGGATTTTCATCAAGTTGATAATTGGTTGTCTTTTGTTCGCAGATTCTGAAAATAGATATCGTGAAAAGATTGAAGCACTTGAAGCTGAAATGGAGGAACTCGCAAAGAATCTTTTTTATCGCAACGACAAGTATTCTAGATTGAAGAATCAAATCAAAATCACCATTGAGAATTTTAAGAATGACGCTATGCATTTTCGTAATCAAACCATCCAGATGGTTTCTGATGACCATGATATCCCACATTCTGATTACCCTTGTCTTTTAAAAGAAATCCCACAAAATACTCCCAGTTTGATTATCTCTGATAGTGAAGCTGACGATGAAGAATCTGATAGTAATGGAAGTTCTGATGGTGATGAGGATTCTGACGCAGATGAAGAAGGAAATAAGTCTGATGAAGATAATGAAGGATTAACCAAGAAATAGTCTCTATTTCTTCTTTGATTCTTTGTAACACTTGTACATTTATTCTTCTTTCTGTATATTTGTGTTTCTTTCATTTTGGCCTGCGTAAATTAAAAAAATTCTTCTTTGCAATACAGTTAATCAATATAATCATTAATTCTTGAATTTTTGAGTAAATCTCTCATATGGAGACAAATAACATTTTCTAATTTCATACATTCCCATACTTGCCTCTGCTATTTGAATCCAAATGAGAGATTTCATAAACTTTTTCTTATTGTATAATTTCGCAACCTTTTGCGAAATGAATTTTGTTTCTTTCCAAAATTTCATTCCTGTGTGGTCTTATTTTGCCTTCCTAATTAAAGGTCTTATTATGCCACCTCTTGTTATTGCGACAAAATCGCAGGACGTCCTTGCACTTTCATGCAAAAACCCATTGATCTTGCCTTAAATTTTTCTTCTGTATTATGGCCTCTTCAGGAATATCGCGACAATATGACAGGCCTAAATATTCTTGCGAAAATAAAGCCCCATGACATTGCCGTCTTGCGATGAAATCGCAGGACGTCTTCACACTTTCATGCGAAAACCCATTGATTTCATCTTATCTTTTTCTTTTGTATTATTGCATCTTCAGGATTGTTGCACAAATATGACAAGCCTTAATTATCCTTGCGAATAATAAGCCTCATGACATTTGTGTCTTAAGACACTTATCAGCTCCCTAATGGAGGGTGCCGCCCTTATCTTCCCCCCGGTTTCCCCTTCAAGGAGGCGTACTTCTACCATACAAGGTTAGCTCCTCCCATCCAGTCTTAACAACAACCAATTGTTTTCGCAGCCTCTTATCCCTTTTACCTATAAGGCTTATGGTTACGAGACTGCACCCTAAGTGGGGTTTTCTTCGGGCCGAGTGCAGTATAAGCCAAGACTTGTCAAGAATGGCAAGGACGCTTCAAACGACCTAGGCACTCTTGACTCAACCGTGTACCTCGGCGCCTTGATCAGATTCTGCACTCCTTGGGAGAGTCCTTATTACCTTAGTCGCCCAACCTAAGTCATATGCTTAAGCTGAGAATCCAAGGTGCCTCTCCCGGATGGGCTTCATTGACCCAAAATCTCCATGACTCAGGTTCCGGGGGTGGTGTAGCCTTTCCCTGAGCCATGCAACAGGTACCCCCTTATATGACATACTTTAGGCCTTACATTTGCCTCTTGCGAAATTGTATTCGTGAACTAGGGTGTATGCCATAAAGGTTCGCCTCTTTTTCTATTGTCATTCTTCTCTGATTATTTTCTGTAAAATTCATTATCTCTGCGAGAGTCTCGCAAATCATTATATTATATCTGAATTTCGCAATCTCAACTTTGTTGTTCAATTAAATGTATTTTTGAGAATTTTACTTATTGCGAGAGTATCGCAACAACTTAATCATTCATACATTTCTTGTTTTTATTACCTTTGCCATCCTCTGCTTCTTTATTATTTTCTGCTACTGCTTCTTTGGTAGTAGTATGCTCATCATTTTTGTTCTGAGCTAACATTAATTTCACAACATCTCTTCTTATTTCCTTTCGATTGTATCCACCATCAACCTCTCACTTCTTTGTACATCTTTGATTTTGTGCCGCCAGTTGTCCTTCTTGTTTGCTCTTCCTTCTCAAGATTCTATCTCAGTTTCGTAACATCTCTTTCCTTTGACCCAATCTCCCTTTATGATTCCTACACCATCGGGGTGAGGGAATTTGATGCATTGGTGGAAAGCTGAAGCCACCCCTAGAATTTCATGTAGCCAAGGTCGACCAATTAATGCATTGTATGGTGATTCTACATCAACGACACAGAATGAGATTTCAGAAGATATTCCCTTCAATGGAATTCGCATAGTAACCTCCCCTTTAGGCTTGTTAGCAGTACCATTAAAACCATATATCTTATATGTTGATGGTATAAAATCATCATCTCTTCCACCCATGGTTTTATAAGTATGATAAAATAAGATGTTCACAGAGCTTCCAGTATCGACTAGAATTCTATTGATTGCCCATGAATCTTCAGTTGCAGCGAGATCATGATTATCATCATCATCCTTGTCACTTTCAGAATTTTCGTTAGGAAGAACATTTGAAGGAGAAGAAGAACGGACTTTTCTTTTCTTTGGAGGAGGACCAGTTGATTTTTCTCTGCGAAGAGCACCACGATTTCCAACAAGATTATCCATTAGCGAACTTAATGCTAGACAATTAGATCCTCTACCAGCACCACGATTAGCGAACTCTAGCATCAGACGAATGCAATCCCCACTTAGTTAGAAAATGGCTCGCGAAAATCCCGGATGAGCGAGAATTTCATAAAATAAAGGAATGTCTGGGTTATAAAGAGGAATAGGGAGACCTGCGAGAATTTGACCTAGCGAAATTATGATTGATTGATCATCACAATTTTGATTGGAGAAAAGCTTGACAGAAAGAATTGATTTGGCATTCACACCAGGAATGGGGGAGAGTGTAATACCTTTATTAGCAAGATATTTTTGGACATCTTGTAGATTCTTTTCATATCTATGACCACTTGGAGCCATGATTGAATAAAGAGTATGGGAATGTATGGAAAGTAAAAGAATTGAAGAAAGAAAAAATTACAGCAGCAGAATTTGCAGAAGAATGACAGAGTTGCAGAGATGAGAGAATAAAAATAGAAGAGAAAGTAAAAAGAAAAGTGGAAAGAGGGAGGGAGAAGAGTATATAAATAAAATTTACTTCTCGAAGAAATAAACATCATTAAGACGAAGAGACGTGAGCGGTTGAAAGGTAGCGGTTACAGAAGACGTGTCAAGAAATAAATGGAAGAGAGAGTACGTGTGATAAATGTGGAATATGAAAATATAAGCAGTTGAGGCATTTCTCACATCATTTTCTACTTTGCAAAGAAGATATGAGAAGAGGCAAGATGTAGGATCAGAATCTCGCAACCATTATGTCTCAGGGAAGTTATCAATGGTATTGCACAATAGCGTCGCAGAACAATTTCAGAAACGACGTCAACAAGGATCATGAGAAAGATGTGACAGTCTTGCGAAAATTAGAAAGCTTGTGAAGTTAACATTTGTAAGGTTGCGAGAATGTCGCAAACCATATCCGAAAATAAAGGACAGATTAGTTGTCATCTACTATATATTTCCTTATAAATAGTCATTCGAGTTGTAAAGGAGGGAGAGATCTTTCTTGAGTAAGAAACAAGCAAATAGGAGAGAGAAACAATAAAATTAAGAGTGTAAACCTAAAATGAGCTGATCAACAATGAAATCATATGAGGGGTGTAGTGTAGGATTTCCTGCAACTACAGTTTTGGTAGCATCTTGTGTTTTTCTGTATCACCCTTGTTGTCAAGATGACTGGAGAGTGATACACAGTCAGGTGACATTTGCTGACACAGCTTATGAGACACAGTCGAAGTTATTCGACATGTTGTATAAGAATCACGATTGTGATTTTAAGCAAAGAGATTAAGAGAACAATCACAGATTTCATCCTCAAGACAATAATCAAGAGTATTCATCCATGCTTTAGTTATCTCATTCGCCTTAGTATCTGGACCTTTGGAAGTATGCACACTTTTACAGCACACAAGACCAGTTTCGCTAGTATAGTTTTTCTGAACTCTTACCCCCTTTTTGATTGATTGAACCTCTTTTTGAGACTTTGTTTTACTTTGTCAAAGAATTTTCTTAAGCTGTTGTATAAACCGAGACAACGTAGAAATAAAGCAATTCTCATTTTTCTTATCAATCAATTTAGGACGGCGAGATTTTCCATCAGGAATAGTAACATGATTACTAGACAAGTGATGTTTATCTCTTGAATTAAGTTCACGATCGAAAATTTTAAGCTTCCCGACAAGCGTATTTCGCGAAAGGGTATGAAGGTTATTTCCCTCAACGATGGAATGCTTTTGAGATTCGTATTTAGATGGAAGCGATATGATAATCTTCATCAAAATTTCCTTTTCAGGAATAGTCCTACCCAATGCATAGGATGCATTAACAATTTCAGACATTTTGTGATAAAATTCATCAAATGAATCTTCTTCTGCCATATGAAGGTTTTCCCATATGGAATTAAGGTTTTGAATCCTAGCTTCCTTTTCGTTGGTGTTACCTTCAAATACAGTTTCTAAAGTATCCCAAACCTCTTTAGACGTGGAGCATGAAGCCACATGGTGTCGAAGCTCTGGGGTAATGGCATGCATGATGGCATTCAAACCGTCGAAGTTTTGCTTTGCAGCAAGTGACGTAG